>NC_059079.1:19809324-20112355 GCF_020497125.1 Mauremys mutica
GCTAGAAAGATGGATGTCAAGGACCAAGAGAGGGAGGAGAAGGTCATCTCTCCACCCCGCTACCTTAAAAAAATGATATACTTTAAGGCCATCTGATTCTGTAATAGGAATGACCATTGTCATCAGGAATAATCATTTATAAAACATTTAGAATTTATTTTCCTGTATGTCAACAGACAAAGATTTCCCTGAAATCATTGTCCTGGGATATGTTGCGAACTCTTAGCAGTAGTCCTTGAAACAGGAGTTTTCTTTAGGTTTCTCAGTGTGTAATGTTGGCCAAGTCACTTGATCTCCATATTCCACAATTTACCCATCCTTAAAATGGGGATAATACTTGCTTAACTCACAAGAAAAAGTTGTTAGGCTTCATTAATAAGTGGTTTGTAACTCTCAGCTGAAAGGTATTATAAAAATGTAAATTATTATTACATAGAGTAGAGAACACTGAACTCAGATTTTAAAATATCAGTTGAGTTTAGTTTTTGAAATATCCTAGTTGTGTTAACATTTTTTAGCTCTGGATCTTCTTTACTACTTTTCAGAGACTGCTTCTGAGTTTTAGTTACTGTCAGCGAGTAGAGAGGTAGGCAGGCTCTTAATCCTCATGCTAAACCAGCATAAAAAAAAGTGAACTCTAACTGCTGATATGCAAACATTCGGCAGGTGTGTGACAATTACCTGCCACTTGTATGTTTAACTTTGTATTCTGAACAGCCTGTTCTCATAGTACTTGTCTGTAAGCTTCAGATCTCATAAGTAAGGAATCTATCCAAATGTGAATTAGACATGTTTTAGGAGGGTCATTCCATTAAACAAAGGAGTAATGACTATACATTCAGTACTGGAGTCACCCAAACTAGATTCAAGCAGGTTTTACCTTTCTGGTCTGATTTCGAAAGATGATGAGATGTTTGAACTATTGTCAGTTATGAAGGTCTGAGCCTCCATTGTCCTGCACCTTGTATAGATGTTTATATTAGTGCAAAATGGGTGTAAAACACAATTATTCTGAACTGGTACCATTTTACACTGACAAGGTACCAGGCAATGGAGAATCGGGCCCCATGTGTTTTGAAGAATACAAAGAAAGTCAATGCCTACAAAGGAAGGATGGATTTGGGTTGTTTCTAATTCAGGCTCTCTCCCACACTCACACACTTCTAACTTTTTGGAGTAGAGATGGGTCTGACCGGCAACATTTTGAACTGGATCCAAATGTCACCACAGTTCAATGATATTTGAATCTGGAATTTCAGTTCAGGCCCATCTCTAATTGAGACCATGTCAGACAGGTAGCAGAACTTGTAGTGGATAGGCAAGAGGGAATAGACAGACTTAGTCTTCTAGGCGAAAGACTTTAATCTGCCATGTAAGATTGCCAGCAGCCTTAAATAATACTTTGCAACTAAACTTAGAACCCAGCGGTAATGGTTTTCATAGTATTCAGCCAGCCATGTTAATTTTTTAACCCACTTTTACTGTATGTCTCTCTCTCTGTTTTTATAGTCTGTACTTTCATTTTAAGACAACTGGCATTGGATCTTGAATATTATTAGGGACAGCCACTGACCGGTGCTTTTGGGAGAAACTGCACTCTGGGAACACAGAATTAGAAATAGGCTGGTAACTGCTTGAGTACAAGGTCTCAGGAATGTTGCAGAGTGCCATGTCCTTCCCTAAACAGAAAGGTACAAAGAAAGCCAAGTGACTGGCCAGGTCCTAAGATAGAGTTATTATTTTCAGCTTGTAGTTGCACACATACAAGTATTAGAATAAAAACATAGCTCTATACTAGAGATGCACATTCCTCCCTGTCCTTGTTACCCAGTATGTTAGCATGTACCTTAACTCTGTATTTCCTGGTTTTCAGACATTTAAGTTTGAAATACCTTAACTCTTGATGTTCTGCTTCTCAGGGGGTTGAGTTTTGCTTGTGAAGGGGTTGACTCACCACTGCCGCCTCCTCATGGCCAGGCCTGGTGTGGCAGCTCGCTCTCCACTGGGGCTGTTCTGCCTCTGCAGTGGCCTGCATCTTCCTGTGATTTGGCCCTCTGGCCAGGTCCCTTCAAAGTCTCTCCCCTTCTGGGGCCAAAGCAAGGGGAATTAACACAAAGAAACTAAGTTAGTGAGAGAGAGAGGGGAAATGCCTCCCTCCAAGGGTGTATCAGGATCAGGCCCTCCATTCTCTCTGCCCACAAGTGAGCTGTTCTGCTTCCTTTTTAACTCCTCCTCCAAACTGTCCATGTCTTGCAGGTGTCGTGGTCCATTGTGGGGTTTGTATACATCAAAGCTGTACCTGATGTTCTGGAAGGGCGCAAGATATCAAAGACAATCTTAACTCAGCATTAGAACAAAATTTGTTAGTGAATTTATATATAAATGTGCATCTCTAAATCCTGGTTGGGAGGCCCCATTGAGGACCCTTGCAATAATCTAATCCAAAGTACCTTGCTTTATTTATTAAAAACAAATGCATATTCATGACGGAAACAGAATGCTATCAACACTATTAGACTCTGAAGTGTCAATACTTGTGCAGAGTATATTACCACAAATAGTCAAGTTATTTTGAATGTTATATACCTAAGTGAGACCTTTATAATATTTATATAAAAATGGTATCACATGACACCTTTTGCTGAAATTAACAAATTTCAGCCTCCACTCCATGCTGCCTAATAGCACTTTGGGATTTTGGCTTCTGAAATACGCCCATACACATTGATCTGGGCGAGAAGGGGGTGGAGCGAGGGCGGGAAGAGGCAAAGCAGGGGTGGGGCCTTGGGGGAAGGGGTGGAGTGGGTACAGGGCCTGGGGCAGAGCTGGGAGTTGAGCACACCCCGGCACTTTGGGAAGTTGGCACTTGTGCTGACAGCCACTGAAATGGCAAGGTGATTGAGTAGTTCACCTGGCCCACAGCACCAGAGCTGACTGACAAATCATGAAAATATTATCCACTGGCAACAGGGACCCGTGGAACAAATTGAGGATAAAGAAACAGCAGAGAAAGCGGCGGTCCGTCTACTGCACTGTAAAAATACGGGCATGTCTGACTGAGCCCTAGTCTGTTCTCACAGCAGGTAGCTCTCAGGGCTACTGCCAAGATCCACAGTGGCCCAGTGGCTTGGTCAGGGAGCTCATGACTGCAGCATCATGGCTGAGCGGCCATGCCACTGCCCACCACACTATAGTGATCTTCCTTGGCAGTCTCCTATTCAAGTGCTGACCTGGTCCAGCTTTGGTTAGCATTATAAGATCTTCCCTGATCATAGCCAAGGTGCAGTAGAAGCTGGTTAAGCTTTATTTTTCAATAATGATAGAAGACTAGATTGTGTTTTTAGACACAGTCCAAAGCACGGAGTGGCACATAAACTGCTGCACCCAAGGAATAACCCGGGGAGGCTGTGTGACTCAGAGATACATTTCTGAATCACAGTTCCTCCCCTGCTTCCTCTTGGCTCTTGGGGGTGTAGTCATTTACTGCTGGCCTGTATCAGCAGCAAATTATTACCCCAGCTCAATTATTCTGAGCAAGGAGAGTAAAGGCCACAGGGAAGAAGTATGGTGAATAGTTTCACTTACTCCTGTGCTCCCAGACCCAATGTCTCAGTGGCCTGCATAGGCATACACAGATGGGGAAAGAGGTGTGTGGCTCTTACTCCTTTGCACGGGTATATTGTTCAAGTTACAATCTAGCTCCAAATGATTTGATTTTCAATGTAAACTTGAAGCAATCTCAGTAATCTATATAATCAGATTCCAGGACTGTCACTCTGAAGCATAGACTGTTGGAGGGCAGGGGATATGGTGTGTGTGTGTATGAGTGTGTGTGTCATGGAAAAAGCTACACAAGTATGGCTGAGAACTCTTTTTGTTTAGAATATTACCCTGTACAGTCATCACTAGGATTCGTGATCAGTTATCATCCAATTTTTAAGTTCTCAGCCATTTCCCACTTTTTTATATTTTATGAATTACACCCATGTGACAGCACGGGCTTTCACCTAGTGTAACTGTAAGTTAAATGACGCAGCGAGTCACCTCTAACAGCTTGATCTATGCATCTGTCTTAGATTAGATGGTATAAATCAAATAATAGTGAATATTTATTTATATCACAATTCTGCTATACAAATCACCTGCAATGTAAGACACAATTGTGACGTTGCACTTTATATGATTTTATGAAAATATGCTAATGTAACTGGAATATGCTTCATACAAAAGGTTTCTTTTAAGGTATCGTTACAAAGCTTATAATCTACTGAGTGTGATTATCCTATTTGTATAAATGTAGCTCTCTTGTATCTAAAACTAGAAATATGAAATATAACTCTGTGGGCCTATTGTAATTATGCAAAGTGTGGGCCATTAATGGTGGTTTGAAATCTTGATGACTCCCATTAACCAGGACAATTAACTGCAGATGGCTCTGTTTTACCTGTAAGTCTTCCTGTATACAGGTGTGCTGGCAAGGGGTAATGAAGTCTTAGGGTATGGCTACACTGGCGATTTGCAGCGCTGGAAAGCCTCCACCAGCGCTGCAATTAGTAAGTGGCCACACCTGCAAGGCACTTCCAGCGCTGCAACTCCCTGGCTGCAGCGCTGGCCGTACACCTCACTCAGCATGGGGAATAAGGATTCCAGCGCTGGTCATCAAGTGTGGCCACACACCAGCGCTGTGATTGGCCTCCAGGGTATAAGGTGTATCCCAGAATGCTTTTATAAATTACTCTCTTTGTTTTGTTATGCAGCCTCTCTTTGTTTTGTTGTGAACGAGCTCCGATCGGAGCTCCGTTGCCATTGCCGTTGCCGCTTATCTAAAAAACAAACAGAGCTCCTGTTTGCTGTGATCATCTGTACCTGGCTGTAAACAATCAAATGAGATTGCAGGCAGGGAGGGAATGAAACAGCGGGGAGTCGTGTTGGCTGCAGGCTGTTTGCAATTAAGAGTTAAGACTAAGGGGTTGGAAACATGTTCTGATTTTTCAAGTCAGGAAGCTAAACACACAGTGTTGGCTCCAAAAATCCACTCTCTCTCTCCCCCCGCTCCCTGTCACACTAGACCCCACTCCACCCCCCTCTTTTGAAAAGCACGTTGCGGCCACTTGAATGCTGGGATAGCTGCCCATAATGCATCACTCCCAGCAGCGCTGCTAATGCTGCAAATGTGGCCACACACCAGCGCTGGTATCTGTGAGTGTGGCCACACACCAGCGCTGCTCCTACACAGCTGGATGACCAGCGCTGCAAACTACCAGCGCTGCAAACCGTAAGTGTAGCCAGACCCTTACAGTGACATGTGATCATGTCACCTGAACTGGAATCTAACCTAGTACTTTTCCACTGAGAAGGCGATGTGGGTGACCCAGAGGGACAAAGGATTCCCGCTTTATGCAAAAGACATATCAATGGGTAAAAGAGAGAAAAGGTGGAGCCATCATGAGAAATCCCCAAGCTACCACCTAAGCTGGAACAAGGGCTGTACCAGGGGAAAGGACTGTTCCCAGACTAGAAAGGCATCTGGTCTGTGAAAGAAACCTATTGAAACATCTTTCAGGGTGAAATATTATCTGTACTCAATTGTATTACTGTATTAGGCTTAGATTTGCGCGTTTTATTTTATTTTGCTTGGTAATTCACTTTGTTCTGTCTGTTACTACTTGGAACCACTTATATCCTACTTTCTGTATTTAATAAAATCACTTTTTACTTATTAATTAACTCAAAGTAGGTATTAATACCTGGGTGGGCAAACAGCTGTGCATATCTCTCTATCAGTGTTATAGAGGGCGAACAATTTATGAGTTTACCCTGTATAAGCTTTATACAGGGTAAAACCGATTTATTTGGGTTTAAACCCCATTGGAAATTGGGCATCTCAGTGTTAAAAACAAGAACAATTCTGTACGCTGTTTTCAGTTAAGTCTGCAGCTTTGGGGCAATTCAGACCCAGGGTCTGTGTTGGAGCAGACGGGCATGTCTGGCTCAGCAAGACAGGGTGCTGGGGTCCCGAGCTGGCAGGGAAAGCAGGAGCAGAAGTAGTCTTGGCACATCAGGTGGCAGCTCCCAAGGGGGGTTCTGTGATCCAACCTGTCACAACAACTACTCTGAAAAACCCCAATAATGGAACAACAATTCTGTTTTACAAAAGAAGATTGAAATACATTGGAAGATCTGGACTGCATGTGTTTAACTAGTATCTACCTAGTCCCAGACCTGACTTTAGCAAGGGCTTTGAGTCTTCACTTTCAGGAACACAAAGATTATCTTTGAAAGGAGAGGAAACCAAAATAAAATACTGTGACATACAAATGGGCAAAATACAAATAGCAGTAACTGGAGTTCTTCAAGACATGTTGTCCATATGTATGTGGACATGTGCCCCATGCACCTGAGATCGGAGTCTTTTGGCCAGCAGTGTCTGTTGAGGCCGTGCATGCGCCCTAAGTCTCCTTGTGATTCTACCAAGGGCGAGAAGTGCAGAGCAGGTCCAACTACAGCTCAATTCCTTTGCCACTGCAGAATCCAGATGTTAAAAGACTCTAGTAGCAAGGAAGGAGGTCAGGTCATGAAATACATATGGACAACACAACTTAAAGAAATCCAGTTACAGTAAGATAAGCAACTTTTCTTTCTTCATCAAGTGCTGGTCCAGGTGACTCACAAACAGTGACCTGATGTGAAGGTAATAGGGTGCTTGGAGTCTACTTAGAAAAAGACTCTGCCAAAAAACCCATCAGACCTCTATGATTCTTCCAAAGAACTGTGTTTAGTGAAAGTAGAAAGTGATCAGCATTAAAGAGAGTGGTATCCATGAGGCTGATACCATAATGACTGGTGCTGAAGCTGAAGTTCTTGGTGCTAAGGTAATCCATGATGCCTTGGCCTCAGTATCAGAGGCAGCTGATTTCGATTTTTGAGGCAACACCGGAGCCCTAGTACCATGCTAAGAGATCCAGTGGTACCCAGATTGGGCCCTGGAGTCTCCTTCAAATAGGAGTGATGAGGTGACTTAGACCTCTTTTTTACCAGGAATTCCCATTGAGGATCTGCCCTCTGCTCTTTCCAGAGGAGTAATGTGCCTTTTTATCTGAGGATTTTTATTTAATGATCCTACCCAAATACAAAGCAGGCATGGCCTTTGAAGATGGAACCTGGAAGCTAGTGGTTCCAGAACTTACAGGGGCCTATTGGACTGAGGTGGAATTTGTCCAAGGGGTTCTGCTCTCTCTAGAACAGAGGCTGGCCATAGGGAGCCATCCATCAAAAACATTGTCAAATATGCCTCCCTTTTAAGGTCCTTTTAGAAATGGACTTATACTCCACACTTTTGTCAGGGATATGTGCATTCCTTAAACAAAAATGGAATCTTGCATGCTGACCATTTATTAGAATTGCCACCTACCAAGAGAGGCAATAATTAAAGCCAGGAGACTTAGATATATAATTATCAGCAACAAAGTTTGTAGCATATTTAAAACTCTGAAATGCAATTAACATATTCTGGCTGCAAAATTTGGTCTTTACTTGTGGTAGAATTACAGGTATGTTAAATATTTACATACCTAGACTATCTAGATAAATATCTGAGTCCAAATTATCTAGATACAGACATTTAACACAGTTGTAACTCTCTGATATTTGAAAGCAAATTTATTTATGGGCTTAAAATATTATAAAAAAAGGTTTCAATACAGATCAAGAGATAACCTTACAAACTTCTTGATTCTTCTTTGACTAAAATCAGGTTAGCTTTCATAGTAATGAAAAATAAATCAACAGCCACTATATTTGTGGGTATACTTTAGATCTTCATTGATGGGCAATGGCTAGTCCTTGAACCCGTTGTCTTAAAGGGCAGAAAAACTGGAAGAATTTAGCTTCCGTGAAGTTGTGTTATCATGCCAACATGTGCCCTATGATTAGTATTAAGAGAGGTCTGCTGTGGGATTGCTTTTTGCAGTACTATCTAATTTCCATTGCCAACAACATCTCTGAAGTAGCAGAGATAAAAAATTTTGTTGGTGTAGTTGTAGAGCATCGTGTGAAAAATATGTTATATACAGTACCTGGCAAAATGGGGTCCTGGTCTGTGACAGGGGCTCCTAAACACACTATTGCAATGCAAATAATAACCAATAAATAGTAATATATACAGACAAACAGAACCGGCTCACTACACATAACGAAAATCTGTGAGGAAAAAATGGAAGACCCAGATTATTTCAGAGTTTTGCAACAAGCCAAAAATTACAAAAATTAACCTCTATTTATAAGAAAATGATCCTGTGGAAAACAATTTCCCAAGTTTCCACTATATTATATTAAAAGAACTGCACCTATTGGCTTTGTCTTGTATTTTATCAATCTAAATTAAAGTCCTATTTAAAAATATATAAAGAAGCACTTGGGGAAAAGCCTCCCAAGGGAAGTGGTGGCAACCCCAGAGTTTGGAATATATAAAATTAAAATGTAAACAATCCAGCGGTGGCAAGAAGTTGGACTGTCTGTATGCTCTAATATGTCTACCATTTCTAGTTTCCACGAAGCTGAGATTCACATACAGAATTAGAACTGGAGACTGATGTATTTCTGAGCCGGGGGGAGTGGCAAATCAAAACATGAGTGACAATTTGAAAATTCAGTGTGTTTGAATTTGGATTCTTCGTGAGTATAATCCAGCAGCAGGGAACAGCAGCACTGGAGTTACCAAATGAGGCCAATTCATTCTCTGGAATGTAGCAGCACTAGTAATGAAGATTGATACTGACAGGGCTGCTTTCATGTAGCAATATGCTCTGCCACCAGCTGTGCAACAGAAAGAAAGAACTCTCTGGAATTCACAACATTCCCCCTCTGATTAATCCTTAGCTTTCCTGCTGTGCGTGAATGAATTGTGCTAGGTATTCCTAGCTCTGACCCGGGAGATTTGCTGATTTCTTTGAACTCCTGCTGGGAAGTGATATAGAGAGTAAATAACCAGCCTGCAGTACCGACTGTGATGTAATGAACAGGGGTATATGCAGGTTGCAGAACCCTTACCTCTGCTATTCCAACATTCACTGTCCATGCCTCTGAATGCCAGGAGAATTGGGTGTGGAGACAGAAACCCACTGCCTCATTTACCATTTATAACCAAGTTTAAAACTATGTTTCAACTTGGAAGAGCCTAATAGAGTTTAACATAGTTTAGCCAACACAGTCTTTGTTTTAAAATAAAAAGTATGTTTTAAGGGCCAAAGAACACTACTGTAGGTTAGGGGTTTGTTATTGAAGTGGATGGGTGAGATTCTGTGGCCTGCATTGTGCAGGAGGTCAGACTAGATGATCATAATGGCCCCTTCTGACCTTAAAGTCTATGAGTCTACAAAGACAATATGGTTGTCACCTGAAAATGTTAAAACATGATGAATTTAAAAAAAAAATTAAGTTAAACAGAAACATGTAAAATACTGGACGGAGTATCACCACTGCCCTCTATTGTAATGTCAGAACCTGCTCTAGCCACAGACTTGAGATTCCGTTTAATCCAAGTGGGAGGAGTCTATGTTTTTTCTAGCAGAAGGACCAAAACTGTCCCCTTGGTTGTGGCTGAGACATTCTGGGTGGCCACAGACCTTTAGAAGATACTAAGATTTTGTGCCATCACTGTTTCCACTTCACCTCTGAACCAAAAATGTTAAGAAAATAATAGTGGGGAACTTAGAAGGATTGAGACAAAGAATAATTAAATATCTCTCTTTCAGTGGTTAAATATTACTTAATTGTCAAATGACAATGCATCTTAAATGGCATTTTAAATACACACCATAATAATATAAGCAAGATGGCAGAAATCCTCAAGGAACCCTGTTCCAGTTTGGAAACTAAAAAAAGACGGTTACTCACCGTTGTAACTGTTGTTCTTCGAGATGTGTTGCTCCTATCCATTCCAGTTAGGTGTGTGCGCGCCGCGTGCACGTTCGTCGGAAGATTTTTACCCTAGCAACACTCGGTGGGTCGGCTGGGCACCCCCTGGAGTGGCGCCGCTATGGCGCAAAATATATACCCCTGCCGACCCATCCGCCCCTCAGTTCCTTCTTGCCGGCTACTCCGACAGTGGGGAAGGAGGGTGGGTCTGGAATGGATATGAGCAACACATCTCGAAGAACAACAGTTACAACGGTGAGTAACCGTCTTTTCTTCTTCGAGTGATTGCTCATATGCATTCCAGTTAGGTGATTCCCAAGCCTTACGTAGGCGGTGGCGTCGGAGTTAGATGTTGCAGGATGCAAAACTGCTGACCCAAAGGCTGCATCATCTCTGGACTCTTGGACCAAGGACCAGGTAGTTGCATGACACATCCCCTGAAAGGGTATGTGAGCCAGGAAGGCAGCAGAGAAGCCTGAGCACTGGTGGAATGTGTAGTAAAGTGGCTCTATGGAACATGGGCCAAAACACAGGAGGTGCGGATGCACGACGTCATCGAAGATGAAAACCTCTAGGAGGAGACAGGTATGCCCTTCGTCCGGTATGCCAGTACGATGAAGATTTGGGGGCGTTACGAAAGGGCTTTGTCCGCTTGATATAGATTGCGGACGCCCTACGGACGTCTAGGGAGGGCAATTGTTGCTCTCCTTGCGATGAGTGTGGCTTCGGAAAGAAGACTGGAAGGAAGATATCCTGGTTGATATGAGAGGCCGACACCACCTTAGGGAGGAAGGTCGGACGTGGTAACAACTGCCCTTGTCCTCGAGGAACACAGTATACCGTGGGTCCATCATGAGAGCCTGAAGCTCGGAGACTCGTCTGGCCGATGGAAAGGCTACAAGGAAAACTGTCTTCCAGGACAGGTATATCAGCGAGCATGTTGTCAGTGGCTCGAATAGGGCAGTCATAAAACTGGTTAGAACCAGGCTGGAGACCCAGGTTTCGGCGGGGGCCAACTGGGGGGGTATAAACGCTCCAAGCCCTTGAGGAACCTAGAAACCACAAGGTGTAAGAATATGGAGCGGCCACTCTCTGCTGGGTGGAAGGTAGAGATGGCTGCCAAGTGTACCCTTAATGATGACCGCGCCAGGCGCTGCTGTTTGAGAGACCAGAGGTAGTCCAAGATGGAATGGATCGGGGCCTCGGCAGGAGAAACATTGTGCGTTTCGTAACAGCAGGAGAAACGCTTCCACTTGGCCAGATACGTTAACCGAGTGGAAGATTTCCTACCACCCAGGAGAATCCTGTAGAACCGAGGCAGAACAACGTAACTCGGATCGGTTTACCCACGCAGCAGCCATGCTGTGAGGTGCAGGGATTACAAGTCTGGGTGGTGAAGCTTGTCGTGATCCCACGTTAAGGGGTCTGGGCAAAGAGGCAGGGGAATAGGGTTGGCTACCGACAGGTGTAGCAACCTGGTGTACCAGTGCTGCCTGGGTTACGCTGGAGCGATCATGATCAGGTGCGCTCTGTCCCTGCGGAGTTTTAGCAGGACCCTGTGAACCAGCGGGAACGGTGGAAAAGCGTACAGCAGATGGCTCATCCACGGCATCAGAAAAAACCTCCAAGATCGAGCCCGGGGAGAGGCCTTGGAATGAGGAGAACTTCTCTCTCTTTTCATTCTCGCGAGAGCGAAGAGGGCTATGCGGGGAAAGTCCCACTTCCGGAAAACGGAATGGATAATGTCCAGAGGAAATGACCACTTGTGAGACAGGAAGGATCTGCTGAGGCGATCCGCCAGCTGAAATGCCTGGTATACAAAGCAGACTGCTCTCAGCTCTCAGACCTTGATGTGTAAGGCCAGCTCGTGAGCCGACCGAAGGCCGTGAGTGCGAAACTGACCCAGGTGAGCACCCAGCCGAGAGATGGGGTGTCTGTCATGAGGGACCCCGAGGGGTGAATGGAACAGCATCCCTGGATACACCAGGGAGGGCGTTGACTCCCGGTCGAGGGAGCCTAGGATGCTCGGGGGAAACGAGACGACCATGAATATGCTATCTCTGCCCGGGTGGTACACCAAGGTGAGCCACGATTGAAGTGGACGGAGGCGAAGCCTGGCATGTTTGGTTACAAATGTGCAGACAGCCATGTGACTCAGGAAACCTAGGCAAGTACGAGCCAAAGTTGTCGGGAAGGTTCGTAGACCTTGTACAATTGTTACCATCGCCTGAAACCGAGGCTGAGGTAAGTAGGCTCTGGCGAGACTGGAGTCCAGGATGGCCCCAATGAATTCTATTCCCTGTGTGGGAATCAGAGTGGATCTTTCTATTGATCATCTGGCCTAGACACAGGAATAGGTTCGTGTCAATGCCCACATGACTGGTAACTTGGGCCCAGTAGTCCCTCGAATGAGCCAATCGTCTAGATACGGAGAACGTGTATCCGACGGTGGCGAAGAGAGGCAGCGACTACAGCCATGCACTTTGAATACACTTGGGCTGTATAGAGGCCAACCAGGAGGGCCGTAAACTGGAAATGATGACGGTAGGCCCCAAACCGGGGCTACCTTCTGTGTGGAGGAGAAATGGCGACGTGAAAATAAGCACCCTTCATATCGAGGGCGGCATACCAGTCTCCGGGATCCAAGGATGGGATGACTGTCCCCATGGGTACCATGCGGAACTTAGCTGTATCATGAACTTGTTGAGTTCCCGCAGGTCTAGGATAGGTCTGAGACCTCCCTTCGCCTAGGGGATTAGGAATTAGTGGGAGTAGAACCCTTTGCCCCTTTCGTCCTTAGGTACCTCCTCTATAGCTCCGATGAAGAGGAGCGTCCGCACCTCTTGCAAGAGGAATCGCTCATGAGAGGGGTCCCTAAGAGGGACGAGGATGGGTAGGCTTTTGCCCCATTGGTGGTTAGAAGGACCCTAATTTTGGCTCCTTTGGGGTCCTGATTGACGCCTACGACCGCGTAAGCCACGCCCGCTGGCAAAGCCCGTCTTTGTCTAGGTGCAGGGTAAGAGCGGTGAGGCTGGGGACGGAAAGGTCAGCGCTGAAGCACCGGCGTGTGCATGCCGAGAGAGAGCGCAAAGTGACCCTGCTGCCCTTTAGGCTTTGAAGCCTAGGGCCAGTTTTTTTCAGAGAACAGGCCTTTGCCATTGAAGGGCAAGTCCTGTATAGTGTGCAGCAGCTGCAAGGGAAGGCTCGATAACTGGAGCCATGAAATGCGCCTCGTGGCAACACCCGAGGCCAGAGTCGTGGCAGCGGAGTCAGCTGCATCCAACGAGGCCTGGAGGGAAGCTCTCACCAGCTTCTTCCTTTGCTCCAGGAGGGCATCGAACTCTTGACAAGAGTTCTGAAGAACCAACTCTGTAAATCTGCCCACCGCCACCCATAGTAGCGGCTAAGCAGGGCTTGCTGGTTTGCTACATGAAGTTGCAGGGCCCCCGCCGAGTACATCTTACGGCCCAGTAAGACCATTCGCCTAGCCTCCTTGGATTTAGGGGCTGGTGCCTGCTGGCCATGGCGTTCCGTCCCATTGAGGGACTGGACGACAAGGGAGCAGGGGCGGGGCGGGGAGATGTACATATAGGTACTCGTACCCCCTGGGGGATACCATGTACTCGCGTTTCGATTAGAGGAGGGCCCGAGGAGTATGTTCCTGCCCCCGCCTCAGCTGGGGAGGAGGAAGAAGAAAGGCCAGGGACAAGCGGGTCCTGTGTGGGCTCACGCTCCTGGACGACCTCCTGATCCGGTGGCTGAACCGGGGCTTGCTCTGTACTGGTCGGAGGGGGACGGCTAATTGTCGCCTCTGGCACCCAGTGCTCCGACGGAACAGAGCGGGATGGGATCACAGGTATGCCTCTGGCGTGGTAGTACACCCAAGGTGTCCAGAATGACCACTGATAGGTCTCCTGGAAGACTCTGGAGGGCACATCAGAAACAGAGTACTGCGCATATGAAGTGTCCGCGTGGGACGACACTGATGCATGGCTGGATGCCCCTGGAGGAGCTGAAAAGCCCTTGGTAGAGTCTCCCTCTCTAACTGACATCGCTCAACGCGGCACCGGGGATCGGTACCGGGAGGCATACCGGTACCGAGAACGGGACCTGCCACCGGAGCGGTGCCGGGCGGTCGACCGAGATCGCGAGGCTCGATGTCGGGAGTGGCTACGGGAGTCCCGGTGCCTGGAGCGGTGCCGGGAGCTGGAGCGGTGCTGAGTGTACCAGGCCGGTGAACGGGACGCTGACCGGTGCCGCGAGTACTACTGGTACCGAAATGGAGAACGGTGCCGAGACTGTGAGCGGCATCAGGACCTCAATCGGTGACGGGACCGAGAATGTCTGCGGGACCGCGATCGTGAATGGTGCCGCTCTGCGGTGCCGACGGAGGGTGGTCTGATCAAGGCAGGTTTGCCGATCGACTATATAACCCGCACCGGCGGTGCTGGGGGTTGAGGCAGCGCAGATGCTGTCATTGCAATCAGCTCTCTCACCGTGGAAACTGTCTCTGGCGTGGAGGGAATAGTGAGCTCGACCACAGCTCGCGCCAGGGAGCTTTCAGGCAGCGGACTCAACGGCTCTTGTGTGGCCGGGGTCGACGGTGCCGGTATTGTCGGTGCCACGGCAGGTATCGGAGCCGGGTGGTCCGACTTGGTATAGCGCTTGGGCTGCGGAGCAGGCGGCTCTGACGCAGCTTAACAGTGAGCTCAACCACGGCTCGCACCGGGGAGCTTTCAGGCACCGGAGTCGACGGCTCTTGCGTGGCCGGAATCGATGGTGCCGATATTGTCGGTGCCACGGCAGGTATCGGTGCCGGGCGGTCCGACTTGGTATAGCGCTCGGGCTGCAGAGCAGGTGGCTCTGACGCAGGAGTCTTGTGCCTCTTCACCTTCGGGGAGAAGGATTGGTGCCGAACGGATGTTGGTGCCGGCGACGGCCGGTGCCGAGAGGCCTTGGCGGTACCGGCGATCCGGTGCAGAGGGAGCGCTTCTTGAAGACTGACCAGCGCTCGGTGCAGAGGGCTGAGGAGTAAGAGCTGCCTCTCTCAGGAGCTGCTTGGGACGAAAGTCCCACTCCCCCTTCGTTCTCGGCTTAAAGGCCTTACAAATGCGGCACTTATCTGTTAGGTGAGATTCCCCGAGGCACTTAAGACAGGAGTCGTGGGGATCTCTTGTCGGCAGCGGCTCATGGCAGGCCGAGCTTTGAAAACTCGGTGAACCGGGCATAGGCCCAGGCACCGGGTGCGGGGAAGGGGATAATCCCCGAACCCCTGTGAACTATATACACTAACTATAGTACAAACGAATAAAGTTAACTACAACTATATAAATCTAAACTATATACACAAGAATTAACGAGAGAACTACGAGTAGCTAGGGAAGTGGAGGTCAGCTAAGCTGCGCTCCACTGTTCCAACGACCAACACGGGCGGTAAGAAGGAACTGAGGGGTGCATGGGTCGGCAGGGGTATATATCCTGCGCCATAGCGGCGCCACTCCAGGGGGCGCCCAGCCGACCCACCGAGTGTTGCTAGGGTAAAAATCTTCCGACGAACGTGCACGCGGCGCGCACACACCTAACTGGAATGCATATGAGCAATCAGTCGAAGAAGAACAAATTCTAGTATTCTTAGAACCGAACCCAAAAGAGAACTCAGTGGCGGAACAAAGAAAATATTTAGGGACGGCATGAGCGTGAATAAGCCTAAACACACCATTAAGGCACAAACCAACTGCAAAATACAGGCAGACACATTTCATGCCCCATCTCTCTCATAACATTTGCATTCTTTACAGTTATAATACTTTGCTTAAGTATATATGCCCTGCTTTTATAGCAAAATTGAACATAAAATAAAATTACTCATATTCGTACAACCCTCCAAACATGATAAGATTACACATACTCTTAATAAGATGACTGGAGCTGGCTGTAGATGCTGACAAACTTTAGCAGCCCCCACCAAGTTCCTGCAAGCCAGTTCCTCCAGAAAAGTTCTTGCTCTGGAACTCTGACGCTGCTCTAACTTGCACCCCCAGAAACAAAGGGGTGGAAAAGCAGCAGAAGGCCTCAGGATCTGGTCCTCTATCTGTGATTCACAGGAGAAAACATTAAAGCCAGAAATCTTTGTTAGCTAGAGAGAGGTGGATACTGCCCGTTGTTTTCTGGGAATTTTCACTCTGATTTTGAAATGAATTTGCTTAGGCCATGCTCATGCCCCATTTGTGATCATTTTCTGAAAACAGTCAAGAACTTAGTTTTACTGGAATAGATGTTGGTAGAAAGCCAATGTCAAAGTTGCACATGAAATATTCACAGAAACTGCATTTTATATTCATGGACAGAAGCACTTGTGCCAGAAGAGCTTGTGTGCTCACCCAATAGCGGAACACAAACCAGACTATGATTTATGTGGCCAATCACAACTACGCAACACAGCTGGCATTTTGAATATGGAATAAAAAAACTTAACAGAAAACTATCTGTGATCAAATCTTAGTAGTGAAAAAGGAGAAAAAATGTGTTGAATAAATTTCCAACAATAAATTCAGTTGGAGAAATCACAATCTGTTCCTGGATATACTGCAAACCGAAAGAGAGACTAAATTAGCTGGATGATGTATCATTCACTGTGGTTTATTTGCTCAGACCTACTGGCAGCTTGCCTCTTTGCCTTGATCCTTTTCTGAAAGTGGGCCAAATTGTGAACCCTTTAATCACGCTGGTGAGCAGTTACTCACATGAGTAATCCCGCTGATGTCAGTGGCATTAGTTGTGTAGGCAGCTGTTCAGCAATCTGAGTAAGGAGTTCATAATTGAGCTCAGTGTTTTTTGTGTTTTTTAATATACTGATATTACTTTAGATTCAGGTCATAACAACTGTGCACTAATTCTGTACTTTAATGTATGCTACAGCCCAGAAAAATAATTTAAGTCTTCCTGGAAATTTGATGAATCATAGTGCAATCGTGGTTCTAGTATAAAAATTCCCAATGTGAAAGCCACTATCTATGTAGGAGACAATTACAACAGCATTAACAATTACGATGTAAATTATGTTACTCTTGTAGTCTATTGACACCAAGAGAGTGACAGACACAGACCTGTATTTAAAAAGAACAATAAAAATAAATAGGGGTCAGCTGGAGAATATTTTCAAAACAATAAATACTAAAATTGGAAAAGCTCTGTTTGGGTATGTAAAGAAATTAATTATGCTTGTATGTACCTTAATTATAATTCCTTGCACTTCTGTTGTGTTTGTCATTCAAAGATCTCAAAGTTAATTAATCTCAAATTAATTCTTGAGATACACATGAGCTAGATATCTATTACCCCAATTTTACAAATGGAGAAACTGAGGCAGCTAGGTTAAATGATTTATCCAAGTCACAGTGGAGGTCAGTATCAGAGCCAGGACTGGAATACAGGAGCTCCTGGCATACACGCCCATGCCCAGACCATTATACCATGGCCCCACTTAATTATTAGTATTAATTATCTCCCCTTAATTATTAGTATTTCTAAAAAGGGTGAATTAAACTCTGGATATTACAAGGACAAAGCTTACATGATGAAGATAATTTCCTTCATTCTCTTTAATGCCATTTGTTCAGTTGTCCAGGATACCCTCTTGTAGAATTCCAAATAACTTAGTGTAAATGTTTGTACTCATTATTATTTGTCTTGTGGCAGCACCTGAAAGCCAGAAAAGATTTGGACCCCCTTGTGCTAGGTGCTCTTAACATCTTGAATGATTAAAACACAGTCCAGAAGGACAGACACTGGGGAAAGCAGCTTATCCACAGCAGATAAATTGGGTGAAACTTTGAGGACTCCTTTATACAACAGAAATGTCTGAGAGCTGCAAAGGAACCAAAGGTGACCCTTGTTAAAAGAGATTTCAAATCGACACATCTATCATATGTCTTATCTGGTGTCTTCAGGAGAGAGCTTTATCCTTCACTGTGTTTCAAACACTGTATTGAACAATCCACGTGATTCCTACATTCTCTCACATTCCAATTCAATGGAAGAGGTGCCCTGCAGAGTTGGTGCTTGCAACCCTTGAATAAAAGTTTCTCACACTACAACGCCATTATATCAGGGATACCAGGGGAAGATGATCCAAGTAATTCAACAAATCTTAACATCAAAGGTAACCCACAGGGGGTGGATCTGTTCAGAATCTCTCTCTCAAATCTTTTTAAATGCATTCTGTGATTTTTATAGCCCTTGTGCATTTTATTTTTATCCCTTATAATAAGAAATTCTTTCTCAGTATCTCCAGTTGCATGGAACTTATTATTTGTAATGTATATTGCACCAACACTGTGTTAAACATGTTATAAACAGATAAAGCTTTAAGAGTTAACCAGCTGTATGCCAATGCCCAGACCTGAAGAAGGGCTCTTTGCAAAAGCTTGTCTCTTTCACCAACAGATGTTGGTCCAATAAAAGATAACTTCACCCACCTTGTTCCTAACAACCTGGGATCAATATGGCCACAACAACACTGAAAACAAAAACACACAGGTACACATTCAATTTATGTGTGAAGCTGTTTCTTCCTGTCTAAACAGACAGTAAAATTTGTTACAAGAACTTAAAAAAATTAGCATCAGCTAAAAGGATCTTGGTGACCTGTCTATTAATTTTTCATCATGCTTTCGTTTAGTTGTAAACATTTATCTCAGGAGGTTTTGCCAGTAGAAATGCAAGCTATTTTAGTATGCAGGCACTTCCCTGTTTAAAGATTGTGGTTTTCTAGTCCTAATGGATTGTGTGGACAAAAATGTATAAAATCATTGCAGTGACTTTTCAGAACACTGTAGGCAGGCACCATAGACTCAGCCTATCCTTCCTGTGCCCTGCTCAGTAAAAAGTTTACTATTGCAAAATGTTGCCAATTAATTACTGGGATCTTTGGAAGAGCAGGTAACAGCCACAAGAAACCCTTGTAGCTAATCCAGATCTAATACTAGGCCTGGTCTACACTAGGACTTTAAATCGAATTTAGCAGCGTTAATTCGAATTAACCGCTCAACCGTCCACACCAGGAAGCCGTTTAATTTGACCTAGAGGGCTCTTTAGTTCGAATTTGGTACTCCACCCCGACGAGGGGAGTAGCGCTAAATTCGACATGGCTATCTCGAATTAGGCTAGGTGTGGATGCAAATCGAACTTAGTAGCTCTGGGAGCTATCCCACAGTGCACCACTCTGTTGACGCTCTGGACAGCAGTCCAAGCTTGGATTCTCTGACCAGCCACACAGGAAACGACCCGGGAAAATTTGAATTCCTTTTCCTGTCTGGGCACTTTGAATCTGATGTCCTGGTTGGACATCGGGGCGAGCTCAGCAGCACCTTCAACGATGCAGAGCTCTCCAGCAGAGGAGTCCATGCAATCCCGGAATAGAAAGAGGTCCCCAGCATGGACAGACTGGGAAGTCCTGGATCTGATCGCTGTGTGGGGCGATGAGTCTGTGCTTTCGGAGCTGCGCTCCAACAAACGGAATGCAAAGACCTACGAGAAGGTCTCCAAAGCCATGGCACTCAGAGGATACAGCCGGGATACAACGCAGTGCCGCGTGAAAATCAAGGACCTGAGACAAGGCTACCAAAAAGTCAGAGCGGCAAACGGACGCTCCGGAGCCCAGCCCCAGACATGCCGCTTCTACGAGGCACTGCATGCCATTCTAGGTGGGTCTGCCACCACTGCCCCACCAGTGACCGTGGACTCTGAGGATGGCATAGTGTCGACGGGCAGTTCCTCGGCGATGTTCGCCGATGGGGAAGATGAGGAAGGGTTTGTGGAGGACGACACAGGCGACAGCGCTTACAATACCGCTTTCCCCGACAGCCAGGATCTCTTCATCACCCTCACAGAGATCCCCTACCAACCCTCCCCGGCCGTTAACCCGGACTCAGAATCAGGGGAAGGATCAGTCGGTAAGTGCTATAAACATGGAAACATTTATTTTTTAAAAAACAGGAATAAAAACTATATAAAAACTATATAAAAAGTTTTCCATATAAAACTATATAAAAAGAAGGTCCACATATATAGGGATGGAACAGAAATCCTCTTGGGACACTTCCACGAAGCTCTCGTAGAGGTGCTCGAAAAGCCTCCGCAGGAAGTTCCTGGGGAGAGGTGCCTTATTTGGTGCTCCGTGGAAGCACACTCTTCCGCGCCAGGCCATCCTAACGTACAGCGGAATCATTGCCTCGACCAGCATGGCAGCATACGATCCTGGTCTGTGCAGGGATTCTCGCAGCATCCTCTCTCTCTCTCTCCGAGTGACCCGCCTCAGGGTAATCTCGTTCGGCGACTGCTGCATCTAATTAGGGCAATTAGTGTACTGTTACTATTGTGAATGCTTGACTTTTACTTTGCATAGCAATGACCTTCGTTTAACAGCCACGTGTTGGAGGCCGCAGAGGAAAAGCATACAGTGATCTTTCCCGGGCACAGCCGCGAGGGGCTGGAACAGGGTCAGACTTTATGCTTTCCAGATTGCCTTCAGCGGGAGGGCACAGCTATCCATTAACTGTTAAGCAGCCTATAGTGTAGGGCTTACCAGGCCTGGCTGCTACACGGATTCAGCTGTACTGCCCCGCTTGTCCGATCTCCTGTGCAAGACCGCAGCCAATGAAAGCGTATTCTGAAATCTCGAACTTGTCCTGAGAGCTCGTGAGACTAGGTGCCCTGTATGGTCTTGTTCACAGAAACTGACTAGACTGTGTTCAGTGTTCGCAAACACGTATCTTTTCAAGGAAATCACTTCCTTTTTCCCATCACACAGCTGCGGCTCTTTCACGAACTGCCCCGGCATCCCCCTCACAGAGGCTGGCGCAGATTAGGCGGCGAAAGAAAAAGACTAGGGACGACATGTTCTCGGAACTGATGGCCTGCTCCAGAGCTGAGGCGGCCGAGCACAGACAGTGGTGGGAGACCCTATGTCAGCACCAGCGCTCACACAGCGAATGGGAGGACAAGTGGCGGCAGGAAGACCAGCAGGCGACTCAAACGCTGCTTGGGCTAATGAGGGAGCAAACGGACACGCTCCGGCGCCTTGTAGATGTTCTGCAGGACCGCAGGCAGGAGGAGAGAGCCCCCCTGCACTGTATCTGCAACTGCCATCCCCCGCCACAAGTCCTGTCCCCCCCTCACCCAAAGTAACAAGAAGGAGGGGCGCTAGGAGCCGTGAAAACTGTCACTGCACCCCAGCAGAGCGCTCATGTACCACACAGCTCTCATGCCATAAATTTTGAGAAGTGCTTCCCTTCCTGGATCACCCAGTCCCAAATCCAAGTTTCATCCCCCCACTGTGTAGTTGAGTATTAAAAGTAGTTTGTTGTTATTCACTGTTTCCGTCACGTTTTTCTTGTCAGAAGACTTTGTGTGAAGGGGGGGAGGGGTTTTTTAATTGCATAGGACAGCCTCCATTACCAGGGTACAGACTTGGGGGCAGGATCAACAGCAGGACACACACAGACTGCAGTCACTAGGCACCAGGGTCAGTCTGTGAGGTGTATGCTGCCCCGGGTCAGTCTGTGAGGTGTATGCTGCCCCAGGGTCCTAGCGCCTGCCATCCACAAATGGCAAGGCAGGCTGCCCTTACCATGCCCTTCCACCCTAGCCACGAGCCTCTCCGATGCCCTGAGCCCCAGCAAGAGCCCTCATCCACGGACACATACTCACCCTTCCCACACACCCCTCACCCCTTCCTACGCCCCAACCCCCAGCCCAGAGCCTGCATCCAAACTCCGTCCCAAAGACGGCACCCCTCACCCCTTCCTGCAAACCCACCCCTTCCTGCACACCCACCTGCAACCGTCTTCCCCCCAGAGACCGCTGTAGGAGCAGGAGCCTGTCATTCCTCTAGTGTAGAAGCGGTCTGTACATCAGTGCACACCGTACCCACCACAGTCTGCGTCCATGTTTCAACCCTTGAACAGGAATTCATAATTAAAGAAAACTTTGTTAATAATCAGTGTTCCATTAAATTTATTTTAAAACGTGTGTTGGAAGGGGGGAAACCTGGAGAACGGGGTATGTAACCGCAGATCGAAGTCAACAGTCACTGAAACAGGCTCAGGTTCAGCTTCTCTGTAAATCAAGTGGACAGTCATAGGTTACCCTGCTCTCCGAGGAACATAGCTTTCAAAGCCTCCCGGATGCACAGCGCTTCCCGCTGGGATCTTCTATCGGCACGGCTGTCTGGCTGAGCGTAATCAGCAGCCAGGCGATTTGCCTCAACCTCCCTTCTCGCCATAAAGGTCTCCCCCTTGCTCTCACAGAGATTGTGGAGCACACAGCAAGCAGCAATAACAACGGGGATATTTTTTTCGCTGAGGTCCGAGCGAGTCAGTAAGCTCCGCCATCTCCCCTTGAGACATCCGAAAGCACACTCCACCACCATTCTGCACTTGCTCAGCCGGTAGTTGAAGAGTTCCTTCTCACTGTCCAAGGCGCCTGTATAGGGCTTCATGAGCCAGGGCATTAGCGGGTAGGCTGGGTCCCCGAGGATCACTGTAGGCATCTGCACATCCCCAACCGTTATTTTGTGGTCCGGGAAGAAACTACCTGCCTGGAGGTGTTTAAACAGACCAGAGTTCCTGAACACACGCGCGTCATGAACCTTGCCCGGCCACCCGACGTAGATGTTGGTAAAACGTCCCCTATGGTCCACCAGTGCTTGCAGCACCATAGAAACGTAGCCCTTTCGGTTAATGTACTGGCTGGCCTGGTGGGCTGGTCCCAGGATCTATAGCCCCACCGCAATTTGGGAATCCCATCGTGGCGAAGCCATCTCTGACGACCTGGACGTTTCCTAGAGTCACTACCTTTGAGAGCAGTTGCTCAACAATTGCGTGGGCTACTTGAATCACAGCAAGCCCTACGGTAGATTTGCCCACGCCAAAGTGGTTCGCTACTGACCGGTAGCTGTCTGGCGTTGCAAGTTTCCAGAGGGCTATGGCCACTCGCTTCTGCACACTCAGGGCTGCTCGCATCCGGGTGTCCTGGCGCTTCAGGGCAGGGGACAGCAAGTCACAGAGTTCAAGGAAAGTGCCCTTACGCATCCTGAAGTTTCGCAGCCACTGTGATTCATCCCAGACCTGCAGCACTATGCGGTCCCACCAGTCCGTGCTTGTTTCCCGGGCCCAGAATCGCCGTTCCACACCATGAACTTGACCCATTGCCACCATGATCTCCACTGCGCGGCGTACCCTGCTTTGTGAGAGGTCGGCGCCACTCTGTGACTTCCTGTCCTCACCGCGCTGACGGAGCCTCCTCGCCCGATTTCTCAGCAGCTGACTGTGGAAGAGGTGGACGATAAGGTGCGAGGAGTTGACAACGGCCATAAGTGCAGCGATGATCGCAGCGGGCTCCATGCTCGCAGTGCTGTGGCGTCTGCGCTGTAACCGACCAGAGAAGGGCGCAAACAGATTTCCCGCCGGCGCTTTCAGGGAGGGAGGGCGTGATTGACGGTTCAATGATGACAGTTACCCAAAACCACCCTCGACACATTTTTTCCCCCAGCAGGCATTGGGGGCTCTACCCAGCATTCCAATGGGCAGCGGGGACTGCGGGAACTGTGGGATAGCTTCCCACAGTGCACCGCTTCCAAAGTCGACGCTGGCCCCGTTACTGTGGACTCAGACAGTCGAATTAGTGTATTTAGTGTGGATACACAAATTCGACTTCATAAGGTCGATTCCACAAATTCGAGTTAAGTATATTCGAAATAGTCTTGTAGTGTAGACGTGCCCTTAGAGATCATGGTGGCCGTTGGTACTGAACGGATTGTGAACACACTAAAAGGAAGAAGGTATTATGGTAGGTCACTCCATCATGAAGATAGCTTCCCTAGCCTTATGTGCCCAATTTTCAATGCCCTGTCCTTCTCCTGCAATATCCCCCAAATTTCAGCCTAAAATTACATGCCACATTTCATCACAGGATAGAGATTTCCTGAGAAGTTTGACAAAAATCAGAAAAAAGAGTTTTAAAGTTACAATATTTTGAAAATGCACCTGTCATTTGCTTATTGGAAAACAAATCATCTTTGTTGTGTTGGCCTTGCTGAGGAAGAGTGCCTTTTTGTGTTTTGGATGAGTAGGTAAATAGTTACTTTTTAGTGTATAAAGACCAACCTTGATATTTGCAAACTACAGAGGGCAACTTTAAGGTTGGGTGCACAGTGTCAGTCAAGTGGGGTTATTGCAAGTGATGGAAGCTATACAGCATTAGAACTATTCATTTCCAGCCTTAACATTTTTTGAGTGGAAGGGGGTTTGAAAAGAAATTGTACATTTGGGGATGAGTTATCTGCACTCTGTTAAGAAACTTTTTCAACCTTACCTCTTTTTGAACAAAGTTTTTTGTTTAGCAATGTAATATATATGAAGTAAGGAAATAGAGAACACATTAAAGCACATAAGCAGAGTGAATATGCCAAGATGTATTGAAATTTTATATGATTTAAACATGATGTTATGGGTTGAGTTAAATCTTGTTGTTATCGGCCAGGCATGGCTGCCATCTTACATTCAGGATAAATGTAAAGAAGCCACTGTAATCAGTAGGCTGAAACAATAACAGTAGCATCCCAAACACAGGACCACAAACAAGCTGAGCAGAAGTTTAAGGATAGGGCTCAGGAGGTTTCAAATGCAGGTGCTAGGGCTTTGATGGTGGGATTGTTGATGGTGTTTGTGTTTGTATGTGTGAACGATATACACAGAGAGAGAGCATAAGCTGAAGCACCACAGGACAGACAGAAGCCGCAAGAGAAATCCAAGCAGATAGTAAGAGAAGGCTGGTAATGTGGCCTTAAGAGAAAACTAAGAGCAAAAGCTTTTTGGGTACAGAGTATAGCTGAGAAGGCAAGCTTAGAACAGTGAACACAGGAACTATCTCCTGCTCTTTGTTTCCTACTTTGTTCAGGGAAACAGGATTTTATACATTCTTTGCAAATAAACAAGGCTGCATCAAAGAAATACCTGTTACCAATTTACCCTCCTAAGTGGAACAACCTCAAGACCCCAAATTTTTGGCTAGCTGCTCGGTCGATAGAGGTAACAATAAAGAGCCAAACTCAACTCTGAAGTAACTTCCATGATTTTAATAGTTTCCAGGAATGAATTTGATCCATTATTATTAAAATGTTTAAAACCACCACCAGTTACTATTGCAAGTTTATTTTCCCATTGATTCCAAGTAATCTCAGTAATACTTGTTATTAACTTGTTAATAATACTTATTATTTATGGCAACTGCAATTTATTGTATTAAATTTTCATCACTACACAGTCTGTAGAAGTAACATTAAAGGGACCCAATCAGTTGAAAAAACATATTAAAAAAACAGACTCTCTTACCTGTGTTATTAACATCTTGGCCTATGACACCTGAAAGAATTTTAAAGCTCTGATCACTTTTCACCATTCGTGCTATTTTTCTGTTCTGCATTTCACTCAGCTTTGATAATGAAATTACACTAACCAGTTTCAATTGCTGGCTTCTATGCACTAGCACAATGCTGCAGTATTTCAGTTACACCCACTGTAACTGAATGGGGAGTGAGTGGGGAATGTTTTATCCAACCAAGAAACTGTTTTAGTTGGCATTTTACAAAAATATTGATGGGTATATTTATGCTGATCTTATGGGGCATGACCTTGTAAGGAACTGAATGCCTCCTGAAGAGATACTAGACACCTTTAATTCCCATTTAAGTTACTAGGAGCTAATGGTACTTATTGCCTTGCAGGATTGGGACAACATTTTGTATCATTTTAGCCCTAAGCTAACCTAATAGTGGAATTATTTCTACACTGAAGTTCTTAAAAATACTTAAGCCTAAAGCCTCAAAAGACCTAAATTGTACAATATAATCTTGTTCATTTCTGTACTTTCTTGTTATTTTTCAACTGGAAAAAGTATTTTCTTTATGGATGAAACTTGTCTAAACATTTGCAGATTAAGCACCTTGAGTGTTTTGAGTTGTGATCATTTTTAAGGAGCATGCTGTCAAGGTAAGTATGTGTCAGGGTATGTAATAAGTGTGTACCCTTATTACAATTCACAAAACAGTTGTGTCTAAGATTATTGGACCAGAAAGACATGAAATACTCTGGTCTACAGCTTTGCTTTTCTCTCACGTCTTATTTGTAACACTGTATAGAAAATATACTCTCTCAAAGCATACATCCACTCTTATTTTGTCCTCAGTGAGCATTAATTGTCTAGGGATTGCACATTTGATAGAATCTATCAGTTACTTATAACAAACTGAACAGAGTTGTATTTTGTCTGGGAAGTATGTTATTGACTCCACTCTGTAATAGCAAATGCATAATTGTTGTTACGCTCCTCACCATATTTGTTTATACACTAACACCAAGCACTCCTTTCCAGCTTGATATCCTCCTGCCTGGTCATAAAATATTTGTCTTTACATTTAAAACTATTTTAAGATAGTTTGTGTGTATTTGTGGGAGAGTGTGTACATGTGGGGGTGGGGGGGTGTAAAAAGACTAGCAAGAAAATTATGCTCTTCCTTTTAACCCCACTGACTTTAATGAGTTGCACAGATATAATTAACATCAACATTTTCCCCTTAAAAGTCAGGCTTTTTAAAAAATGACGAAACCCTCATTGTTGTAAACAAGAAGGAATCAAAATCTGGGGCTAGCTGCTTAGGACGACCTTGGACCACCTTTGCACCTCCTTGGTCAAGCCTTCTGGAATTGGCCTAGACCAAAGGAACAATTCAAAGCAGCCTCAGGACTGCTCTCTATCATTCTGGCTACAATGGCTTCCAAGGGTCTTTTCAGCAAATGAGATCACTGGAGAGGAGGGGTGCTCTGGCCAGCCACCCTTATCGCTGGCCACAGCCCTTACACTGGGCATTGCAAGGTGGAAGTTCAGCTACATCAGCTGTATACCTTGTTCATTTCTGTCATTTCCCACAAGCAAGGGGGTTGTCAATTGGCTACTTGAGCTAGCTTTGCACATCTGGTGGTGCAAAGCAAACTTTATGGGGCTGAGGACCTGAATCCTTGATTTTATTCATATCATATACATTTTTACTTAAATTATTTCATCAAAAAAGAAAATGATTCATCAGTGGGAAGCAGTCCAGAGAGTGAAGGGAGACAGGGACCCTATCAAGTCTGGGAAGGAAGAGAAGATAGAGCAGGCATGGTCAAGGTTCAAACAAAAGACTCAGGGTCAGTGATTACATCTGTGATTTTAGGAAGGCAATAGTAGTGAGTTGGGTTTCTGATCAAGTTTCCTAATTTTGTTCCCTAATACAAGAATTCTAAGGGATTTCAAACTGGCACAAAAATCAAGTTCTGTTCAGCAAATCAAGTTAAACTATTTCACCTCCATTTCCATGGATGTGAAGGATCCCTGTCATTAAAAATTATGCTGCAAAAATACACACCCCATTGTGGTAAATGCAACAAATTACACATCTTCTGGCGCTGTTTGGCTGGTTTCAGACTTGTGGAAAAATTGTCTATTTTTTTAAATAAGAAAGACTATTCAAAATCTGCATGGATGCCCTTAGTCTGCAATTTTGTCCATGCCTCCATGAATAGGTAAAACCACTGTCACTGCAAATTGTCACTAACTGACAGATCATTGACAAAGGGGCAGAAAATTATGCTGTGGTCCTTATAATAGATACTAGGTTTGGAAAGCAGATTTTTGAGTATGCTAAGAAATGCTATGCTAAGAGTAATTCTAGCTAGGGTATAGCTATTATGTTTTTTTAAAAGATTTTCCCAGATTATGAGCCTAGGGAGAGATTAATTCATGTCTATGGAGAAAACTCCAAGATAAAAACAAATTACATATGTACAGGTGCTATGTTTTTAACATGATTTTCAAATTAAAACCAAACACCTAGCCAGATCCTCAGTCCTGCTACAACTGCTTTGCAGCGTTCTGACTCCATAAAAATGATGTCTTAACCATCTGGTGGAGGATTCCCCCAGCTTTTGGGGAATTCCCAAATATTGTAGAGCAGCTGTAGTGACCGAGACACCACTCTTTCTTCCCCACTCCCACCTGACCATCTGTGTAGGAGATATTTCCTAGGGAAAGAAGGCAGGTATGTTACAATAGCTCTTAGGCTTTGTCTACACTGGAGTTTTGTTGGTAAAACTTTTGTTGTTCAGGGGTGTGAAAAAAAACACATCCCCAACGACAAAAGTTTTACCAACGAAAAGCACCGGTGTGAACTGCGCTTTGTCAGCCGGAGAGATTTCCTGCTGACAAAGCTACCGCCTCTTGTTGGGGGTGGAATTTTTTGTGTGGGCGTGAGAGCTCTCTCCCGCCAACAAAGAGTGGCTACACTGTGAACCTTTTAGCGGCAGGGCTGTAGCAGCACAGCTGTGTCACTAAAAGGTGCGTAGTATAGACATAACCTTAGACTGCTCTAACTTTTGCTGGAACCAATTTGGTCCCGGGCTGGCCTTAAAAAGGAGGGAGGGAATAAAGGTGACATAACACCTCCCGCCCTCCTAAGATGAACTGAGTTTACTGTTTATCCTGACCTGCACTTGTCATTTCTTAAACTAATAGGTGAAACAGGGACACTGGCAGCACTAATTTATTTAGATTGTTCCAACTATGTGGCTTGACTCGGACCTAAAGGGACTACCTCTAGAGGTTAGATTCTCCATTGGTTTCTTGGTCTCCCTTTGACCTTTCTAATGAGACTTGGTCAGTTTAGCAAAGGTGACATTTAGTGCCAGCTATGGTAGCGGTGATTGTTTTAGTAACATGGACACCTGAGCCCTGGGAGCTGGACTGATATCCCACTGATCAGATGACAACAAATTTGTCACTGCACTGTCAAAATACCCAATTGCTTCATTTCAAACAAGGGTCCTGGCAGCCAGCCCTCCTCTTTGCCATTTTTGGAAGATTCATCCTACCGTTTACTTGAAGTCTTACTGGAACTTCTCTGTTCCATTCCTTCATTATAGCCATATGGTTCTCAAGTCTTTGTTTGAAATGTGGCAACTGGGTATTTTGACATTCCAGAGCCAACATTAGTTAAAAGGAACCTTATGAACATTTGAATTCTACATATGGAATCATTTATTATGTGGTATATGAACCATTAAGATTACAAGCACTTGCAAAGTGATATATAGAAAACTTATGCCTAGATTACATTCTCACACGTATTTGTCATTTTTTTTTGATAGGAAGATATTAACACAGCAAAACATGCGACAGGCACAAGTACCTTAGCCAAGTCCTTCAGCATGTTCGGGGGAGGTATGTTTTAATGAAGAAGGAATGAGAGGAGTTACATAATTCCCTGACCAAAGCTCAAAGAGACTAATGGATTTGAAGTTAGATGCCTGTAGGTCAGGGATGCTCTTGTCCTGAAATGAGAACAAGAAAACTCCATTAGTGTCATGTTTTTATTTCTTCACAATTTATTCTGGTTTGGAGCCTTGGGAGTTCGAGGCCAACACTTTCCTGTTCACAGAGCACTGAAACATTAGTGTCAAATTGATCAAGGAGTGAGGGAAAAAATGTAAGTACAGGAAATCCAGGGGTCTACCAGGAAACACCCCTGAATGGGGTCCAAATTGCCTTCCATTCTATTTGAATGCCACATAAGGAATTTTCAGGCTGGGATCCTCTTGCCCCCACCCCAACGAAAGGAGTATTGCGGGCTATGACACCCTACTTCTAGTAGAGGAGAGTCTATGACTGATTATTCTCAACCACTGAAGGGATAGGGCACTGATATATCTGTTCATAAACACCATCTATTAACACAAGCATGCTTCAAGTTAAGGTCCCCTTTATCAATCCCAGAAGCTGACCGATCTCTCAGGGATCTCCAGTAAGACTGAGGCTCAATAGCACAAAGGAGTGGTTGACAGCGTGAGACTGGTAGCCAGATAGATGGCTTTTGTCAGAGGACCAAGGGGTTCCATTGTGTTGGGGGAAGGCAAAAAGGGAGCGATCAGAAACTGAGAGAGCAGAAGAGGGAAAAACTCTGAGGAACACAGTACACACCTTTTCTGGACAACTTGAAGTATAGCTACTTTGATAGTCCTCTGCCTTTCCCTTGCATTCAAAGGCAGAGCTGCATCTCACTTTGTAAAACTGCCAGGCAGTTCTAGTGGCAGCTTCCTATTTAATTATTGCTGCAAAATTAAATTTCTTTTGGTAATGAGAATGTTTTATGTATTCCATTGTTGCGTGTGTGCAATATGAAAGAAAAACCACAGCAACACTACTGCAAAAAACAGTGTGGTTAAATATAGACACATAATAACCATGTTGCACTCAAGTCAAAACTAAGCATGCCAGGGCTCAAATAAAAAACTTCTGCTTTACCAGGCTGTATAGAGATCCAAGATTGCAGCAAATGGCTTTCATCAGACAGGCTTTGCTACTCCCTACATTTATTTTCAATTGCAAGCTGGACGACTAGAGCCAGATCCTGGGGTTCTGATGAGCTGCACAGAGCATCAGTCAGGGGTGCATGTGTACAGGTGTCTTAAATTTCCTGCAGCTCTGTGCAGGATTGATTCTCCTGCAGCATTTTAGTCTAGAGCTGCATGAGGGCTGTCCTATTTTACATTTTGCTGAAATGCGATTGAGGATTGGTGTCCTGGCCAGGCACCCTTTTTTCCAGTTACATTTTTTCCCCCCTCAGATATACTGGCAGCTGGTGAAGACAAGAATAAAAACTCCTACGCAGGCTACATGCATTTGGAGGTTTCTTCTTAAGTTGTGATCTTCCCTTGACCAGTCAAACCATCTTTAAGGTCAGATTACACACTGCATTACACTGGAGAATATTGCCCCGTATCAATGTCAATAAGGTAATTATTAGTCGTAGCAACACAAAATCACATCTCATTTAGTTCCAATTACACACTAGCCATAATGGGCAAGATTCTGGCCCCCACTCAGTCCCTATATGTTGGCCCAGTCCAACTCGGTTACATGCTTAATTACACCACTTAAGGATATGAAAGGGAGTTTATATTGGTTTAATTTACACTCCGCCTCGGCTATACTAGGACTTTGCATCAGTATAGCTCAGGGATAGGCAACCTTTGGCACGCGACCTGCCAGGGTAAGCCCCCTAGCGGGGGCCGGGCCAGTTTGTTTACCTGCTATGTCCACAGGTTTGGCCGACTGCAGCTCCCACTGGCTGCAGTTTGCCGCTGGAAGCGGTGCAGGCCGAGGGATGTGCTGGTCACTTCCTGCCGTCCCCATTGGCCTGGAGCAGCAAACCGCAGCCAGTGGGAGCCGTAATTGGCTGAACCTGCGGACACATGCAGGTAAACAAACCGTCCCAGCCCACCAGGGTGCTTATCCTGGCGGGCCACAGGCCAAAGGTTGCCAATCCCTCGTATAGCTACATCTCTCAGGGGTGGGGATTTTTCAGACCCCTGAGAGACGCAAGTTCCCAGTGTAGACCAGCCCTTAGTCTTCTCTGCATTGCACTGGTACATGCAAGTTTGTAAACTTTGAATATAGACATGCTGCATAATATAAACCAGGCTACTCTGGTTATTCATTGGATTAAGGCCACGTCTATACTTACCCGCCGGGTCGACGCGGCGAGTTCGACTTCTCGGAGTTCGAACTATCGCGTCTGATCTAGACGCGATAGTTCAAACTCCGGAAGCGCCGCGGTCGACTCCGGTACTCCACCGCGGCAGGAGGAGTTGCCGGAGTCGACCTTGGAGCCGCGGAGTTCGCTTCCGCGGCGTCTGGACGGTAAGTCATTCGAACTAGGGTAGTTCGAATTCAGCTACGTTATTCACGTAGCTGAATTCCCGTACCCTAGTTCGAACCAGGGGCTGTGTGTAGACCAGGGCTTAGTCATACTAATCTAGGCCCCACCAATGCAGCTCATCTACATTAGGGGTTTACATTGATGGAACTAGACTGATACAGTTACACAGGGAAAATTCTCTAATACTATATAGGCAAGACCTCAGACTCAATGGACAAAATTCCAAAGTGCTGAATTAAAGGGAGTGGGTGTATATTACAAACTGGTCAGAGGTCGTGATCCTAAAGAAGTCTAAATTGATGTATCATACATATGTATGGAATGAAGGGTCCATGAGCTGAAAAAAGGATTAAATTAAACCTACTTACAGAGTTTATCTACATTTAAAATGCTGCAGCTGCACTGCTGTAGCGCTTCACTGTAGACACTACCTATGCCACCTACCTGGGAGGCAGTAGCTAGGTCAACAGAAGAATTCTACATTGGGGGTTAGGTCGGTTTGGCTACATCTCTCTTAGAATCACTTCTGAATTTGGCCCTTATCTTTCAGCAAATATTCTCCTAGGCCTGGTCTACATGAGGAATTTACATCGGTGTATCTACATCTCTCAGGGATGTGAAAAATCTATCCCCCTGAGACACATAGCTATATCAACCTGACCGCTGGTGTTGACAACACTAGGTCAATGAAAGAATTCTTCTGTCGACCTAGCTACCATCTCTCAGGGAAGTGGTTTACCTACACCAATGGGAGAAGCCCTCTCGTTGACATACATATACTGAAGTTCTACAATGGCACAGCTGCAGCAGCTCAGCTTTGCCTCTGTAGCGTTTTAAGTGTAGAGAAGCCCTTAGTAAAAGAAATAGATTTGTGAAATCTGGCCAACAGTATTACATATAATGGCAGTTCCTAAGCATCAAGTATTTATTTACTTAATGATTCATCCTCTCCATATGTTTATTTAAATAGCCTAACCACAGCCATTGTTGCTGATTACAAGCTGGAAATGACTTTACAATGTCATGTTCAATCAACTCTAATCATTCCCATATGGTCTTAGACTAGAGAGTCACCACTCATCAGTGAACATTTGCAGAAGAAGAGACTAAATCAACATTTCACTTGGGATAAAATACTACTATGGAAATATGTATTTAGAGTTCAATCCAGCACTCAATGACATCTGTTAAAAGACTCCTGGTGACTTGAAGAGGCATTAGGCTCAGGCCCTTAGAACAAAAAATGCCACAGCTCTTCAAGCACTTTCTATGTGAGCAAATTGTGAAATATCCTTTCAGATGCAATTCTACTCTGAAATCTGACTATGTAAAAAGGGTATCATGGGACTCCACGCTAATTCCCCGTCAGACCAGGTCTAACACTAGGAATTTACTTCGGGATAGCTACATCTCTCAGGGGTATAAAAATTCCACACCCTGAGAGACATCGCTATACTGACCTAACCCAGTGTAGACCAGTACTAGGTTGACGAAATAATAGCTACTGCCTCTTGGGGAGGTGGATTACTAACACTGACATTGTTTAATTAGCTGGTGGCAACAGCTGATTTCCTTTGTTTTCATTCTCAGCTCTTCCCCTGGAGAGAGGGGTGAAAGGGTTTGAGGGTACCCCACAGGAAGGAATTCCCAAGTGCACCTTCCTAGCTTTTCAAAGGGTTTTTTGCACTTGGGTGGTGGCAGCATCTATCCATCCCAGGTCAGAGAAAAGCTGTAACCTTGGGAGTTTGATACAAGCCTGGAGTGGCCAGTATTAATTTGGGAGAAGCCCTCCTGTTGGCATAGGTAATGACTGCACTGAAGCACTATATGGAGCTGCTGCAGCGTTTTGAGTGTAGGTATACCCTCAGTGATTCCAGATGAAATGTGTTCAGTTTACAAGTAAAAAGATGGGAGGAGTTTAACAGCCAGCCGTGTAAATTCAACCTCGGATCTGAAGTTGATGCTCGGTTCTTTCTGGTTTGTGCATCATCACCAATAATAAAGCTTCTGAGAGCCAAATTCTGTTCTCATTGTCTTCAGTGGGGTTGCATAGGTCAGTGGGGTTCTGAGGTCAGAATTTGGCTCTGCAGAGGAAACTAATTAACAATTCAATTGACAATGCATGAACCAGAATAGAATCCAGCTCTCTTTCCCATAGCTCCGCAGGGCTAACACGAGTAAAAAGTTATAAAAACATTCTTTTGTCAGTGAGCAGATGTGACACTGGGTACACAGAGGCAGCTAATATTCTGAGTCAGAAGGAGCCATTTTCACGTGATTACTTTCCCCCCACAGCCACATTAATTATCCATGCTTTTGGAAGCCCATTGTGACGGGAGCAGATACCAGATCCAGCAGACAAGAAGTCGATCCCCTGCTCAAGGCTCTGGTGACTCACAGCTATACCGGGGGAAGGTAGGGCTCCTGACAGGACAGACTCTAGCCACATGCTGAGCCACACAGGACTTTTTAAGGAGCCCCTTCTTTTCAGTACTCTCTTTCACCACACAGACACATATAATGGCCTTTTGAGACATTGTTTCACCTACACATCAGGAAAGATTAACTACAAGATTCCAAACCCTCTCTTAGTTGCTGAAAACCTGTCCCCGATCTAGATCTAGCTCAGGGGTTCTCAAACTGAGGGTTGGGACCCCTCAGGGGGTCGCAAGGTTATTACATGGGGGGTCGCGAGCTGTCAGCCTCCACCCCAAACCCTGCTTTGCATCCAGCATTTATAAGGGTATTAAATATATAAAAATGTGCTTTTATTTATAATGGGGGGGGTCACCGTACAAAAGTTTGAGAACTACTGATCTAGCTGATATAAACATTCTGGCCTCTTAAATGTAAGGAATATTATTTTATTCTTTGCCGCATCTAACGACTCATTTTTCAATACCACTGTGATGCTGGTAACCAAGTGCCAGCTCTGGCCAAGGCTGTAGGCATTAGCTAAGAACTGACAAACTCATAGTTGGAAACCAAACCAGCTCACCTGTATGTTAGTTTTGTTCAAGAAAGGTATTAGTCTTATAAGAATGTATTTAGACTCTATGAAATGTTTGCTGCATGCATTGATCTCACTTGCAATGTCTGAATTCCATGCTATGAGGAAATATGTATGTTTTTCTTTATAACTTGGAAAACGTATGCTCTGAACTTGTGAACCCAGGCATGGGAATCATCCTCCCCATCCCCATCCAAGAGGACTATCAATAGTTAAGTAGGCCATTGTAAGACAAAAGCCTTTTTAATTGCCCCATCCACCCAGGGAGAAGTATCTGCAGAAGGTCTCCTCCCATTGGTCTGAATGCTGGAAGAGGGAAATAAATATATCAGGGGTAGCCAAACTGCCGCTGGGGAGCTGCATGAGGCTCTTTTATGGTTAAAGTTTCAGAGTATCTATTGGGTTTCCAGGAAATGGGGCGGGCGAGCCCGCCCCATGCTAACGGAACCCCCCCCAGCCTAAGGGGAGGTGCCACAGAGCCTCAGAAACCCACTAATTGCGGGGGACAACTAATAAAAGAACAGGGACAGGAGTGCGGTCAAAGGGTCATAAGAAGGGAGCCTGACGGTGACACCGAGCAGAGAACCCCGGACAGCGCCCACTGCTCCTCGAAGGCGTCAAGGGAGCCAGCGGACGCCGCCCAGAGGAACTCCGCCCGGAGACGTGAGCCGACTCAAGGAGCACTCCATGGCCACCCCCCGCATCCCCCACCTAACAGACTGGGGGAGGGAGTTTGGTGCTTCTGCCCTGCCGCGGGATGGTAGGGCTTGGGGCTTCTGCCAGAGAGGACTGGTGCCTGCTGAGAAAGTGGGGGGGGGGGGGGAGGGGAAGGGGAAGGGACGCACAATTTAAAGGTTCTCCGCCAACAGCTTGAGTCACGCCCTGCACAGGCATGCCCCCCTCTTACTCTCTGCAGCCCTTCCCTGCAGCTCCCAGGTGTTTGCTGCAGTCTCTCCCCACAGCCGCTCCCAGCTTGCTGGCTCCAGCAGCTGTTGTGGGGGAGGGGGGGCGCCCCTATGGCACCCTGTGACTGAATGGGGCCAGCAAACCCTGGCAAAAATATGAGGAGGGGGCATGTGACCCCATGTGCCTCCCCACACATCACCTCTGGATTTTGCCCACTGTGGAGGGGGGGTCTCAGAGTTTCAGACCCATGGGGCACACCTGTTGGGGTTTGGGGCTACAGCAGAAGCGGGGCTGAAGTGCAGAGACCACTCCTCACAGGACTAAAGCTCGGAGCCCTGGCAGAGGCCTCCCACGAGGCTGAAGCCCCGAGACACCCCTCTCCGCAAGGCTAAAGCCCCAAGCCCCAGCAGGTGTGCCCCAGCTCTCACATTTCTGAAGTAATATGCAGCTCGGAGGGTCTGTAAGTTTGGCCATCCCTGAAATATATAGTGGACATGAAGATTTTTCATTTCTTTGCTGTTTGAACTTACACAGGGCCAGAGACACTAAACCAAAGCCAGAGATCCTTCCCTGGGTTTGCCCTGAAATACACTTTGAATTAACAGGTCTCTACAACTCTGTCACTCTTAGGATTTAGGGCTTGGCTACACTTACAAGTCAGACAGCACTAAAGGAGCCCAGTGCACTCTAACTCATGACGCGTCCACATTTGCAAGGCATGTAGAGCGCTCTGACTCTGCAGCTAGAGCGCTCCTGGTACTCCACCTCAGCAAGTGGAAAAATGTGTGATGCGCCCCTGCTGGAGAGCCACGGCACCAGTGTGGACGCCCTGGTCTGTTAATGCACTCTGATTGGCCTCCAGAAGTATCCCACAATGCCTGTTCTAGCCACTCTGGTCATCACTTTGTACTCTTCTGCCCTGCCCTCAGGTGACCAACCACCAGACCCGCCCTTTAAATTTTCTGGGAATTTTGAAAATCCCCTTCCTGTTTGCTCAGCCAGGCGTGGAGTGCACTCAGCGAATCTTTCCAGGTGACCATGCCTCCACATGCCAGGCAATCCCAGTATGGAGCAATGGCGAGGTGCTGGACCCATCAATGTTTGGGGCGAGGAAGCTGTCCAGTCCCAGCTGCACTCTAGCCGCAGGAATTATACCACCTTCGGGCAGATATCAAGGGACATGATGGAAAGGGGCCATGACCAGGACGCACTGCAATGCAGAGTTAAAGTGAAGGAGCTGCGGAATGCCTACCGCAAAACCCACTCTGGTGCTGCCCTCACGACCTGCCGTTTCTACAAAGAGCTGGACGCGATACTTGGGGGTGACCCCACCTCCACTCTGAGGACCACCATGGACACTTCAGAGCCCAGTGAAACAAGGCAGCAGGAGGAGGAGGAGGAAAGTAGGAGTGAGGGTGCTGAGGTGGAGGAAGACACCCCGGCATCCCTAGATACATGCAGCCAGGAGCTGTTTTGAAGCCAGCAGGAAGGTAACCAGTCGCGGCAGCCAGTGCTTGGGGAAGGACAAACACCAGAGCAGGTTCTCGGTAAGCAGCTTTTGTTTTGGGAAGGAAGTTATTCAGTGCGGGCTCTTGGGGTGAGGAGGGTTAGGGTTGCATGCATGCCTAGATCCGGAATAGGGCGTTGATGTGCTCTCTTACATCACAGTAATCGGCCTCAGTGATCTCTTCAAAGGTCTCATCCAGAACTTGGGCAATGCGCTTGTGCAGTTTTTTGGGAGAGCCACTGTGTCCCAGTCAGGCTAACATGTCCGCGCCACTGTGCTGTGAGGGGTGGGGGGACCGTTGCTGCACACAGGCAAGCTACATATGGGTCAGGGTGGAAGCCGCATTGTAGCAGAAGACCCTCCCTTGCTTCCCAGGTCACTCTCAGCAGCAGGGCCAGCTTTAGGCCGATTCGCCCGATTTCCCGGAATCGGGCCCCACGCCTTAGGCGCCTTTTAAATTTCTTTTTACTCACCCTGGCGGCGGTCTGCTCCGCCGGGGTCTTCAGCAGCCCCGCGACCTGGCCGGAGCTCCGGCCAGAGCATGGCAAGCCCCGCGGCCCCGCTCTCCCGGCCAGAGCGCGGCAGCCTCGTGGCCCCGCAACCCCTGCTGGAGCTTTGGCCAGTTGCCGGCAGCCCCGCTCTCCTGGTCGGCAATCTGAAGTGCTGCTGAAGACTGGGAGCAAGCCCCACCCCCCCCAGGAATCAGGCCCCGCGCTTGCTAAAGCCAGCCCTGCTCAGCAGCAAGATATCTTCCAGGACGAACTCCTGTTGAAAATGTGGGGACAGTGTTCAGTATTGGTACCCCCTGCAGCTTTTGGCTCTACCCAAGGCACAGAAACCCAGAGGGCAGTACAGCCCTGAAACAATCAGTCCCCCTTGCCCCTGTGCTTACTCACCATTTTGGGGCTCCCGTGGGTTATGTGCGCTCTCTTTTGGACAGGTAAATTATGCTGTTGTGTAGATTGTGCTTGCCCTCCTTAAGTACGGGGGAATCATTGCTCTGTCTGGTGTGAACAATGCTGCCTCTGTTAAGTGTTGCATTTTGCTTTTACAGATGCAATCTTGAGATCTCAGTCGTCCGTCTTATCACCAGCCAAGAGGCTGCAGAGAATCAGGAAAAGACCACATAGCAGCAAAGAAGACATGCTGCATGAAGTAATGCAGCACTCACTTAACGAGAATCTAAAAGTGCAGGAGTGGAGGGAGAATGAAAGGAGAATCCACCAGCAGAATGAGGAGCGCCGGCACAAAAGCACGGTGCTCCGGCAGCAAAGCACAGAGCGGCTGATAAGCATCATGGAGCGCCAATTGGGCGCTCTCCAGGCGCTCGCAACCATACAGGTGGAACACTACCGCGCCCGCCACCCCTGCAACCCTTGTCCCAAAACTCTTTCCCTTGTGCCCCCATGTTACCTCCAACCCACATCCCCCAACATCTGGGTTCTTACCGCCACCAGCTGCCTCCAACACCTGTAGCTTCACCACCCAGCCTTGAAAACTATGACCCTTACCCCCTGCACTCAACCCCCATCACCATGCAGTATAGCCATCCTGAACTGCAGCACTCATTGCACAGCACTCCAGACAGGAAGGCTGAGTATGATAACAGGACGTATGCAAATCTGTGATTGTACCATTCCCCAACCCACCCCCTTCCCTCATCCCACACAGCACAGTGTCACGCCCTTCCTGTTTCCCAAGCAGTTGTGTTTCTTTTCAATAAATGGATTTTTTGGCTTTGAAAACATTCTTTATTATTGCATAAAGTAAAAGATACCTTAGCCCAGGAAACAAACAGGCACTGCAAGTCAGCGTCGCAAACACAGATTCCTACTAAAATTGGAACCACTGCACTTCACTCCCGTGCAGGGCACCAGACATTACTGGTGGCTTTCAGCATCAAATTGCTCCCTCAAAGCATCCCTAATCCTTGCAGCCCCACGCTGGGCCCCTCTAATAGCCCTGCTCTCTGGCTGTTCAAATTCAGCCTCCAGGTGTTGAACCTCCGAGTTCCATGCGTGAGTGAATCTTTCACCTTTCCCTTCACAAATGTTATGGAGGGTACAGTATGCAGATATAACCGCAGGGATGCTGTCATCGGCCAGGTCCAGCTTCCCATACAGAAGCATCAGCGGCCCTTTAAATGGCCAAAAACACACTCCACAGTCATTCTGCACCGGCTCAACCTGTTGTTGAACTGCTCCTTGCTGCTGTCAAGGCTCCCTGTGTAGGGTTTCATGAGCCACAGCATTAAAGGGTAAGCGGGGTCTCCAAGGATCACAATGGGCATTTTGACTTCCCTTACGGTGATCTTCTGGTCTGGGAAAAAAGTCCCAGCTTGCAGCTTCCTGAACAGGCCAGTGTTCCAAAAGATGCATGCGTCATGCACCTTTCCAGACCAGCCTGCGTTAATGTCAATGAAACGCCCATGGTGATCCACAAGCGCCTGGAGGACCATATAGAATACCCCTTCCGAATAATGTACTTGGAGGCTAGATGGGCTGGTGCCAGAATTGGAATATGCATCCCATCTATCGCCCCTCCGCAATTAGGGAAACCCATTTGTGCAAAGCCAGCCACAATGTCATGCACGTTACCCAGAGTCACGGTTCTTCTGAGTAGGATGCGATTAATGGCCCTGCAAACTTGCATCAACACGATTCCGACGGTAGACTTCCCCACTCCAAACTGGTTAGTGACTGATCAGTAGCTGTCTGCAGTTGCCAGCTTCCAGATTGCAATAGCCACCCGCTTCTCCACCATCAGGGCAGCTCTCGATCTCGCGTCCTTTCCCCGCAGGGTGGGGGCGAGCGCCTCACACAGTCCCATGAAAATGGCTTTTCTCATCCAAAAGTTCTGCAGCCACTGCTCGTCATCCCAGACTTGCAGGACGACGTGATCCCACCACTCAGTGCTTGTTTCCCAAGCCCAAAAGCCGCATTCCACAGTGGTGAGCATGTCATATGTGTTACTCGAGTCGATATCATCGTTGGAGTCCTCAGTCAGTTTGGATGTTAAGGAGTAACTCGATTGCCAAATGTGACGTGCTGGCAAGACTTGTCAGCATATTCCTCAGCAGTTCGGGCACCGTTCCTGCAGACCGAAAAGGGAAGACAGAGCGCGCAGCACAAAAAACGTTGAACGATGGTGCCAAATGTGGATGGAAGCAGAGGGATTGCTGGGATGCAAAGCAATGCATCACGGCGCACTGGGACAGGACCCAGAATGCCCCGTACCTCTACCCCCTTACCACAAGCCACAGCGCCAGAATGGGAAGAGGTGCTCTGTGGGATAGCTGCCCATAATGCACCGCTCCCAATGCCACTGCAAGTGCCGCAAATGTGGCCACGCCAGTGCTCTTGAAGCTGTCATTGTGGACAGACTGCAGCACTTTCCCTACTGCGCTCTACGAAAGTTGGTTTAAATCACAGCCCTCTACATTTGCAAGTGTAGCCATGCCCTTAGATTGCAACTCATTGAGTGCATATTGCTTGCTTTAACCTGTAAATAACTTTCTTATTTATGTTTCCTAGTTAATAAATCTTTAGCTAGTTTGTTACTGTATTGGCTACAGGCGTTGTCTTTCATGTAAGATTTACAGTACCAATTGATCTGAGGTAAGTGACTGGCACCAGAAGCAACCTGAATATTTTGTGATTTTTGGTGTAAATGACCTTTTATCACTAAGTCCAGCTTAGAGAGTCTAAGGGGACTGTCTGAGACTCCACGGTAAGACTGTTATAGTGATCCATGAGTTCACATTTGTCACTGGCTTGGTGAAATCTAATTATAGAATTTACCTCTAGCTTGGGGTATCTGTCCTGGTTTTGAAAGTCTGCCCTGAGGTAGGCACTCATTGTCATGAGCCACTTCAGACAGCGTGACAACCACATTCCAACAATGACAGACAGTATCTTTATCATGAGACCGACTCTTCCTCGTGTGTTTCTGTGAGAACTGAGATCATGTGAGGCACCTGAGCTAACAGTCTCCTCCTGATATAAGCAGGAGACAAGGGCTAGTGACAGGCACTCTCAGTGAGAGGTCCTTGGCTATCCAATTTGCTCCCTCTCCTGCCTAGAGCCCAGACAAACTTCTAGATCCACCTGTTTGCTCATGCTTTTTCTGGAGAGGGATGAGATGATTAGGTGCTGACTGAGGGGCAGTGGAGACTGGGTTGGGAGAAGTCAACTAGGGTTTGGAAGATATTGTTGTAGTTCTGTGTTTTTTCTCTTGTATGATTTACAGGCCAGGTTGAGTGCCCCGTGTTAATATTTTATTGGAACTGTTTTATATAAACGTGATGTGCCTAGAACCTAGGATAGCTGCAGTGAAAAATATGAATAAAAAATAAATCATCCACGGCCAATGCAGATATCACATCCTCCAATCCTTAGATGGTTTGTGGACGTGGCCTGACACCCCACAGCTTATTTCACAAAGGGCTCCACAAAATCTAAGGAACATGTGATATGGTACCAGATCCTCACATGGTATAAACCACTATAGCTCAATTGTCTCCGATATCACACTACGTCAAATTACACCAGCTAAGGATCTGGCTTTTAATTTCTCCCACAACTACTCTCATATCTTCAGGCCAATTCAGTGAACTCCCTATGTTCTCTCATATCTTTTAGCATCTACAATATGCTTTCTAGCATCTCTTATCAATTCAAGTCATTTCGCTGAGCTCCCCTAGTACGTCTCAAACCTTTAGCTTCCTTTGCTCTTCTCTCAGCATTTAAGTGGTCAAAAGCAAATATTTTTGCCAAATTTGTCTGGAATTGGTTGAGCCTGATTTGGAATTACAGAAGCCCCCAAAAATGCTGTGGTTTTGGATCAGCCTTTTAGCTCTTTTAAGTAAACAAACCAAACCCCACTTTAATTTAGACACACAATTTCAAGGCCATTATTGCCAGAATGCAGATGAAAGGCTTTGGGGTATTAAAAAACAAAATCTAAATAAGCAGCAGCAGAATTAAGAGTGGGGCTCTGCCTGCCTTTGATATAACATTCCAATAGAGTGTTCCGGTTTCACCCAGAGTCCAGTGCATATGAGCAGGTTTCTAAATAAAGTGGAGAAAAAATTCCATTCACCAGTCTGACTGTTCTTTAAATGACAATGCTGGGGGGTTAAAGTTGGTGAGCAAATTTGAAATCCATGTTAAAGTGAGCAACTGCATAAAACTCCTCCTCAGTGCTGGTACAGTTCATTGCACATAGTTTCATATCACTAGTCCATCTGTTCTAAATACTCAAAGTAAAGATAGAAAGGTTTCAAAATAAATGGCTTAAAGTAACAAATACAAACTCTGCATCCTTCCAGAAAATCTGTTTATTCTTGCTTCAGTCAGCTTCCTTTCAGTATTCATTAAGGCAAGGATGCTCTATGCTAATTCAACAATAAATACTGAAAGTCTAGACTTCAGCTGAAGGAATAACATAAATCCACTTGAATGTCCTTGCTCTTAATTAAGATACTTGCCATCCACACCTGGTTGCCTTTTGGAACAGTAAATTAATAACCAATTTTTATCAAGAGAATACAAACATTCCTTTAAACACTTGCTCTTTGCCTTTGTTGCACTTTATCTTTCACAGGATAGTTATTTATCGTTTGGTTTGAGCCCCTGTGTTCAGTTTTCAGCAGGGCAATACCAGTCTAACATCAACTTAAGCATGTGGAAAAGTAATCTATATTAATGGACTATATTCTCATTATGAATATGAACCCCATCTAGTGGTCAAAATATATTTATATAAAATAAGGCAGGCCAGCGCACACAACAATACTAAAAATACTTAAATCTCAACAGCCTCTAAACTTAAACAGAACAATCCACCAGTGAATTCAAATGCAATGTTAGAATTTTACAGATAGCATGTCTTTCAAAAAGGAACCCTAAAGCTTAATTATGGAGGATGAAAAGTGATTTCTGCATGTGAATTATGATACAGTACTCAGTACAGGCAAATGCACAAATACATCAGGACAAACTAAAGTACTATAGATTTTATGTCTCTAGGAAAGGGATGTTGGCCAAATTTTCAAAAAAAGGGCATCTAATGTTTGGCTCCTAAATATGTATTTAGGCACCTAAATCAGTGGCCTGATTTTCAAAAGTGCTGAGCACCCAGGAACTCCCACTGACTTCAAGGCATCTTTGTGCTTTTAGCCTCCTCAAATTGTTGGGAGGCTTTTTTTTTTTTAAACCCTTTTACTTTTCTGGTCCTTTTTGCATGAACAGTGAACAACAATACCCGAAGTTCAAAGGTCCAAACAATTTGATGTTTATTGGGGTGAACTTTGCCACTCACCTATCCAATGTGATGCATCTGAGTCACGGCACCAAGATGTTAGGGGGCTTATTTTTTTACCCTTTTACTGTTCTGGTCCTTTTTGCATAAACAAAAAGCAACAATACCCGAAGTTCAAAGGTGCAAACAATTTAATGTTTATTGGGGTGAACATTTAGCAAGCATTTTAGGTTTTTTTCTTAGGGCTTGGCTACACTTGAAAGTTGCAGCGCTGGGAGTTACAGCGCTGGTCATGCAGCTGTGCAGGAACAGCGCTGGTGTGTGGCCACACTCACAGCTACCAGCGCTGGTGTGTGGCCACATTTGCAGCATTTGCAGCGCTGTTGGGAGTGCTGCATTATGGGCAGCTATCCCAGCATTCAAGTGGCAACAACGTGCTTTTCAAAAGAGGGGGGTGGAGGGTGGTGTACTGTGACAGGGAGCGGGGAAAAGAGAGATAGTGGATTTTTGGAGCCAACACTGTGTGTTAGCTTCCCGGATTGAAAAATCACAAAATGTTCGTGAACCCTTAGTCTTAATTGCAAACAGCCTGCATCCAACACTGTTTCTCTGTCAAGCAAACATTCACTCCCTGCCTCTCATTTGATCGTTCACAGCCAGGTACAGATAGCTCCTGTTTGCTGTGATCAGTGTTTGTTTTTTTTAGATAAGCAGTTCAACGGAGCTCCGATTGGAGTTCACAACAAAACAAAGAGAGGCTGCATAACAAAACAAAGAGAGTAATTTAGTTAAAAGCATTCTGGGATATCTCCTTATTCCCTGGAGGCCAATAAAAGCACTGGTGTGTGTCCACACTTGATGAGCAGCGCTGGATCACCAGCGCTGCAATTGCTACACCCCAACCTGACCAGGTGTACAGCCAGCGCTGCTGCCAGGGAGTTGCAGCGCTGGATGTGCCTTGCAGGTGTGGACAGTTACTAATTGCAGTGCTGGAAAGCCTCTACCAGCGCTACAACTTGCAAGTGTAGCCAAGCCCTTAGTGTTTCCCTTCCCAGCTCTAATACCACAAAGCCTTGCCTGTGTTCCTGTTCCCATTCCCCCGCTTAGCAAAACAATTTTAATTTCCCCAGCCCCATTCCCTGTTCCCATTTCCCCCTGTCTTCCTAATTAACTGCAAACTATATAATAAAACTTAAGTTTTGCTTAGCTATACCTTAACCAATTATTTTACTAAAATTTAACTAACCAATCCTAACATATTGTAACATAATTATTTAACCAATTATATTCCACCACCTTAATTGGTTTACACCCAACAAAATTAATTATACAGCAAACAAAAACAATCACAAAACCAAACAATTATACAAACAATAAAAAAGTAAAAACTACAGTAATAAAATACAAAAATAAAAATTTTACACCCCAGCTATTAATAAGTTCTTGCCAAACAAAATGCTATCAAATTAAGTTCTTTAAATTTTTTAGGCTCTTCCCTTTCTCTATAGGTAATAAATCAAATCACCTTTCTAACAAGGGCAAATTGCCTTATTTCAATGTAACTAGCTTAAAATGTAAAAATGTAACCGTTTACTTCCCAGCTTATGGCTGCCTGTGCTGCTTAGCCAAAGGCCTTACTTAGCCTAAAAAAAGGGCCTTTAACTGTCACGGTAAAAAAAGGCCCTTACACCGGCAAACAGTAATTTTAATTCTTTCTTTTATACCTCTATAACTAGCTAAGTAATAAAAATACACCTAAATTATTAAAGTACAGGCCTTTGCAAACAGGACTAAATATCTATATCCTAACACAAATACATTCTGCTCGCTTAGAGTGAATTTCTGTCACTCCCCCCACCCCACCCCCAATCATCTGTGCAGTTCCCCTGTGCAGTGAGCCAGGAAATGGAGAGGCCATACCAGGGGCTACAGAGCATGTTGTGTAGACTATGGAGTTGATTGCCATAGCAGTCTACTTATCGTAAGACATATGAAGGAGAAAGGGTGGTGGCTGGACCAGGGGAGAAGTGAATAGTAGGTCTGCAAAATGCCCACAGCCACTGACCACAAATCCTGGATGGAGAATGCAACCCCATGGGCAGGACTAGCGATCCTGCAGTGGCTATATGGATGTCCAGTACCCTGCCACCAGATTTGATAGGAGAATTTCATCCCACAGTGATAATATACACACATCACTTGCATTGGTGTGGATGGCCTAATTCTTGGGATTCTGGGCCAGTCCATGCCAGAGTGGGAACTCTGCTACCCTTTTACAGAATAGGTCTTCTGACCGGTGCAGAAAGGCCCCACCCTTCTCCTGGCCTTCCAGCTCTGAGGAGTCACTACCCCTACAGTGCTAAACTCCTTTCACTCAGGATACATCTGCACTGTAAATGAAGGTGTGATTGCAGCACAGGTCAATTAAAGCTTGCCCAAGTAAGCCTAACTGGCGTGGATAACAATGGTAGTGAGGACAGGGCAGCACAGGTCATTCAGTCCAATAGAAGCCCACTGTGGACTCTGGTATGTACTCAGGTTGCTGACCCTCACCAGGATCCATGACCCTATGTTGTCACTGCTACTGTTAGCTATGCTTACTAGGTTAAACTAGCATGACTATGTTAACCTCACACCTTCAGCATAGGCTTCTACATCTTTAGCTATTCACTGGTGGTAAAAGCAGGGTTTTATACTCTATGTGGGCCAGCCAGTAGAGGGAGATATAATCTCATATATTTAGATGAAGATTGTAGCGGGATCCTTCACATTGCCATTACGGTGGTTTCAAAAACTTCCATAAGCATTTCTCCTCTTAATAAATTAATAACAATAGCACAGACTATTATGTGCATTTCCTATGTAAAACAGAGTCTATAGAGCTATAATAATTTAAAATAAGTCTTCAAAATGATTGTTATTGCTAATAATTTTTTAATATTATATAAAAATTCTTTTACTCTCAAACTGTTTCTTCCACCTATTTTGGGAAAGTTATATTCAGCAATGTATTAGTCATTGCTTAATTATCCTTAAGAAGTCTTATTAATATGTATGTATGAAGATCTATCTGGCAGGAATGCATTTTAATGATGTCGCTGAAAGGCAACAAGCTATAATTTCAAGAAGAGTGTTATGTCATGACTAAACAATGGCAAACTCATTAAAGCAGCCCAGAAATAGCATGCTGGGTGGAAGTAAAAATGCAAATCCATTTTAATATTTTAATTACAATCTTAATTAGAAAATGTTTAGACATCTTGCCTGCATAGTTAGAAAATCAAATGATTTAGAAATATCCCTGCTGGTAAAAGTATTTAAAAATGTAGACTACAGCTTCCAGTCCCATTATGGGCAGCCTATGTAAAACCCAAATATGAAAGGAACAATTGGAAACTAAACATTAATTAGTCTCAATCAAACTTAGAATTTTAAAGTAATTAAAACACAAGGCCTACAATCTCAGCAGAAAATAACTAGATGCTCCCATGCATAGGCTGTAATGTTCCATATAAGTAAATAACAGTCTACACTTTAAAATCAAGGACAGCAGTGGTTTTCAACCTTTTTTCATTTACAACCCCCCAAAAATGTTACATGGAGGTGCAAACCCTATGGAAATCTTAGGCATAGTCTGTGGACCCCCAGAGGTCCACGGACCACAGGTTGAAAACCACTTATATACATCATATGTAACGGCATCTATTTTCTGTACCCACTATGAGTGCTTTACCTTTTATGTAGCTTTTTGTGATGGATATCTGCTTCTTTTCCTAAGGTAAATCATCAACACTTAACATAACCCTACCCAGTGCTTTCTGAACAACCCCACTAAATCTAAAGAAGCAACATGCCTAAATACAAACATAAAAGGGCAAGAAGAAAATAGAACAGCAAGAGAGCTAATGAAGGGAGAGAGGTTGGGGAGAGAATGAGAAGGAAAGCAGGGAACGGAGAAATGAGAAGCATAGAAGACCAGGAGAGGAGAAAACAAGAACCTGGGATTCACAGAGAGGGTACTTACCAAAATGTCAAATTGTGACACTGTGAATAGTGAGGGATATCACAGAAGCATGGATGAGAGTTCAAGTGTGACACTGAAACACATAGTGAAATCCTTCATGTAAGATTTAACTGCCTTGGACTGAATACAAAACAATGCAAAAAAAAAGTGCAACTTAGCTGATCTGTACTTGAATTGGCAAGGGGTGAAATGGAAAAAGAAGACAGAGAAGGGCAGTGAGTCAGAATCAAATAGGGAGAGAAGGGAAGAGGGAACTGATGGAGATGGCACAGTGAGAAATAACATGACAAGGATTTGAGGTGGAATAAGAAAAGAGAGGACAAAAGAAAACAGACACAGGAAGACAAAAGGACACAGAGGAGAACAGATAAAGAGGAAAAGCAGGTGGAGATGGCGGTAGAGCCAAAAAACAAAAGGCATTTTAATAGCCCATGCAGATCAGTCCAGGCAATAAGCAAAAGTGAAGGCTGGGTGGCTTCCTCTGTTACCCATGCTGAACATTTGGGAGAGACCTGTCACACATCTGCCACAAGCTTTGCTGGGGTGAGGGGTCAGTTTGTGGCCGAGCAGGGGGAGATTAGAGGTAAAAGCTGGTGGGGGGGGGGGTAGCTGGACATGGCACCTGCTCTCTGGGGCCTGGTCTACACTAGGCGTTTAAATCGGTTTTAGGAGCCTAAAACCGATTTAACGCCACAACCGTCCACACTAGGAGGCACCTTATATCGATTTTAATGGCTCTTTAAATCGGTTTCTGTACTCCTGCCCGACGAGAGGAGTAGCGCTAATATCGGTATTAACATATCGGAATAGGGTTAGTGTGGCCGCAATCGACGGTATTGGCCTCCGGGAGCTATCCCACAGTGCACCACTGACCGCTCTGGACAGCATTCTCAACTCGGATGCACTGGCCAGGTAAACAGGAAAAGCCCCGCGAACTTTTGAATATTTCCTGTTTGCCCAGCGTGGAGCTCCGATCAGCACGGGTGGCGATGCAGTCCGAAATCAAAATAAAAAAAAGAGCTCCCGCATGGACCATGCGGATGTGATCGCTGTAAGGGCAGGCAAATCCGTTCTATCCGTTCTATCAGCGCTCCGTTACAGAAGATGAAATTCAGAATCCTTTTTTAAAAATCTCCAGACAGACGCCATAGCAGGGACTCAGCGCACTGCAGCGTGACAAGCGTAACGGAAAGCCAAAGAATCAAATGGATGCGCATGGACTGGAGGACTGAAGCTATCCCACAGTTCCTGCAGCCTCCTAAAATTATTTGCATTCTTGGCTGAGCTCCAAATGCTTCTAGGGTCAAACACAGTGCCCGCGGGTCAGGGCATAGCTTGGCAATCTACTCACCCACCCCCCACCCACCCCCAGAAGCGAAAGGTAAAACAATCCTCTGACTCTTTTACATGTCACCCTATCTTTACTGAATGCTGCAGATAGACGCGATAGTGCAGCACTCAACACCAACATCCTTGCTCCCCCCCCGTCATGGGCGGCTGATGGTACAAAATGATGGAAATCCATCCTCATCATCAGCATAAGCTGATCGTGCAAAAAGATGGAAATCCATCCTCATCATCAGCCTCAGCTGATGGTACAAAAGGACTGGTAACCATCCTTGTCATCAGCCTATTGGCCCTAATTTTTTCTGGTGGATGGATGGTGCAATATGGCTGGTAACCATCCTCATCATAGCAACAGGGGGCTGAGCTCCATCAGCCCCCACCCTTCATGTGTAAAGAAAAGATTCAGTTGCCCCTGGACTAGCAGTGGGATGCTGGGCTTCTCTCCTACACACTGCTTAATGTCCTGTCTGGACTATCATAGCAGCTGGAGGCTGCCTTCCACTCATTTCTCACTAACAAGTCAGTGTGTCTTATTCCTGCATTCTTTATTAATTCATCACACAAGTGGGGGGACAATGCTACGGTAGCCAAGAAAGGCTGGGGGAAGAACGGAATCAACAGGTGGGGTTGTTACAGGAGCACCCCCTGTGAATAGCATACAGATAATAATTTCTGCGGGCTCTGACACAGAGCAGGTGGTTCTCTAGCACACTTGCCTATATTAGGCAGCACTGATTCTATTTTTAGATACCAAAAAGGAGGGATTGACTCAGGGAGTCATTCCCAATTTTTGCTTTTGCGCCCCTGGCTGATCGGCCAGGGGCACTTATGACAGCAGCCAATGGTACAAAACGATGGAAGGTACAATATGGCTAGTAACCACTCTTGGCTTTTGCGCCCCTGGCTGATTGACCAGGGGCACTAGCAGCAAATGGTACAAAAGGACTGGTAGCCATGATCATCCTCAGTTCCAATTTATGGAAGGGTTTGGATGGTGCAATATGGCTAGTAACCATCTCTGCTGTCATGCAAAAGCAAAAGCATGCTTCTGTGTAGCGCTGCTGAATCGCCTGTGTGAGCGGCATCTAGTACACATACGGTGAGAGTCACAAACGGCAAAAAAAAGCTCCATGATTGCCATGCTATGGCATCTGCCAGGGCAATCCAGGGGAAAAAGGCGCGAAATGCTTGTCTGCCGTTGCTTTCCCAGACGAAGGAGTGACTGACGACATTTACCCAGAACCACCCGCGACAATGATTTTTGCCCCATCAGGCACTGGGATCTCAACCCGGAAGTTCCAAGGGGCGGGGGAGGCTGCGGGAACTATGGGATAGCTAGGGAATAGCTACCCACAGTGCAACGCTCCAGAAATCGACGCTAGCCTCGGACCATGGACGCACACCACCGATTTAATGTGTTTAGTGTGGCCGCGCGCACTCGATTTTATAAAATCTGTTTTACAAAACCGGTTTATGCAAATTCGGAATAGTCCCGTAGTGTAGACGTACCCTGGGACTCTGTGGATGGCGTCCTGCTGCCTCTCCCAGCTGCACTATCAGAGAGAGGCAGAGCTCAGCTCCTGCGGCTCCCGGCCCAGGCCCCTGCAGCCAGGCTCCAGGAGAATCCTCTCAGCTGGGAGGAGTACAGGGCCTATGCCCCACAGCTGACCAGCTATGGCCCCAGTGGTTTCCCCAGGAATTGAAATTAGGGGGGGTGTTCGAATTTACAGGGGGGGTGTCAGGACCAATGAGATATATAAAAAAGATATGAATAAAGTAAATGTTTTGTTAGGATTATGCAAATTTAACATAAGAATAATGCAAGTTACACCAAAACACATAACAGGTCTAGATTTCTAAAAAACCATACATTTAAAAAAAAAGTATTTAATTTAAATTGACTTTTGAAAAGTAAGCCATCATAGGGTAAGAGGAAAATCCTCTCATGGATCAGTAACTGGTTAAAAGATGGGAAACAAAGGAATAAATTATCAGTTTTCAGAATGGAGAGAGATAAATAGTGGTATCCCTGAGGGTTCGGTACTGGGACCAGTGCTGTTCAACATATTCATAAATGATCTGGAAAAATGGGTAAACAGTGAGGTGGCAAAATTTGCAGCTGATACAAAACTATTCAAGATAGGTAAGTCCCAGGCAGACTGCGAAGAATTACAAAGGGATCTCATGAAACTGGGTGACTGGGCAACAAAAATGGCAGATGAAATTTAATGTTGATAAATGCAAAGTAATGTACATTGGAAAACAATCTCAACTATACATACAAAATGAAGGAGTCTGAATTAGCTGTTAACACTCAAGAAAGATCTTGCAGTCATTGTGGATAGTTCTCTGAAAACATCCACTCAGCGTGCAGCGGCAGTCAGTGATTCCCAACATTCTGTTTGCTTTTTTAAAAAGAACAGGAGCACTTGTGGCACCTTAGAGACTAACAAATTTATTTGAGCATAAGCTTTCGTGGGTTACAGTCCACTTCATCGGATGTAGCCCATGAAAGCTTATGTTCTTTTTGCAGTACAGACTAACATGGCTGCTACTCTGAAACCTTTGCTTTTTAAAGAAAGTGATAGATAATAAGACAGAAAATATCATATTGCCTCTATATAAATCCATGGCACATGTACACCTTGAATACTGTGTGCAGATCTGGTCACCCCATCCCAAAAAAGACATACTGGAAATGCACAAAGTACAGAGATGGGCAACTAAAATGATTAGGGGTATGAAATAGGAGAAGAAATTAAAATGACTGGGAATATTCAGCTTAGAAAAGAGATGACTAAGGGGGGATATGCTAATGGTCTATAAAATCTTGACTGATGTGAAGAAAGTGAACAAAGTAAATGTTTTGTTAGGATAATGCAAATTTAACATAAGGAAAATGCAAGTTACACCAAAACACATAACAGATCTAGATTTCTAAAAAAATATATAATTTAAAAAAATGTATTTAATTTAAATTGACTTTTGAAAAGTAAGCCATCATGGGGTAAGAGGGAAGGTCCTCTCATGGATCAGTAACTGGTTAAAAGATGGGAAACAAAGGGTAGGAATAAATTATCAGTTTTCAGAATGGAGAGAGATAAATAGTGGTATCCTTGAGGGGTCAGTACTGGGACCAGTCCTATTCAACATATTCATCTGGAAAAATGGGTAAATAGTGAGGTGGCAAAATTTGCAGATGATACAAAACTATTCAAGATAATTAAGTCCCAGGCAGACTGCGAAGAGCTACAAAGGGATCTCACACAACTGGGTGACTGGGCAACAAAATGGCAAATTAAATTCAGTGTTGATAAATGCAAAGTAATGCACATTGGAAAGCAATCTCAATTATACATACAAAATGATGGCATCTGAATTAGCTGTTAACACTCAATGCCACAATCTTGGAGTCATTGTGGATAGTTCTCTGAAAACATCCACTCCATGTGCAGCAACAGTCACAAAAGCAAACAATGTTGGGAATCATTAAGAAAGGGATAGATAATAAGACAGAAAATATCATATTGCCTCTATATAAATCCATGGTATGTGCACACCTTGAATAGTGTGTGTAGATCTGGTCACTCATCCTAAAAATATATATATTGGAATTGGAAAAGGTACAGAGATGGGCAACTAAAATGATGAGGGGTATGAAACAGGAGGAGAGATTAAAGTGACTGAGAATTTTCAGCTTAGAAAAGAGATGACTAATGGGGATATGATAGAGGTCTACAAAATCTTGACTGGTGCGAAGAAAGTGAATAAGGAAATTTTATTTAATTCTTCACATAACACAAGAACTAGCAGTCACCCAATGAAATTAATAGGCAGCAGATTTTAAAAAAACAAAAGAAAGTATTTCTTCACACAATATAAAATCAACCCAGGGAACTCTTTGCCAGGGGATGCTGTGAAGACCAAAACTATAACAGGATTTTAAAAAGAACTAGATAAATTCCTGGAGAACAGGTCCATCTGTGGCTATTAGCCAGGATGAGAGGGATGCAATGCCATGCTCTGAGTGTCCCTAGCCTGTTTGCCAGAGGCTGGGAATGGGCAACAGGGGATGGATCACTTGATGATTCCCTGTTCTATTCATTCCCTCTGAAGCACCTGGCCTTGACCACTATTGTAAGACAGGGTACTGGGCTAGATGGACCATGGGTCTGACCCAGTATGACCATTCTTATGTAAAAATTAATTATAATAAAAATATTTAGTACAGAAACTCCCCAACATAATGACCTCCCAAGATAGCAACAATGTGAGATAACAACCTTGGCAAATACTGCATTTCAAAAATCTTGGCCTACTGGGAAACATATTTATATAAGTTTCCATTCCCAGTCACAAATCCAGCATTCTGGAGCAAAGTGACTATAATATAGTCCAACAAACAAATGTTTATTTAACATGCCCCTCACTTTTCTCTCCACCACACTCCACTCACCGGTGTTGTCCTTGGTCAGTGGAGACTCAGAGGTGCTTTCACGTGAGTACACCTTCCAGGTGGGGGACAAAAAGGCACAGTTCGCTCTGGCCACGGCTGTTCGTTGTGCCACCGTTCATTCCACCGCTCTGTTGCCAATGGCCCTGCACAGTCACCTTCTGCTGTCACCTACCACTGTGACCTCTGTGAGTTGGTCTCTTGAGGTTCCACCAGCGCTCAATGATTTCAGCTGAGCTCTCAGTGCGGGAACCTTGCTGCTAGTGCAGTCTGGGCTGTCTCTTACACAAAAACACTGTACCCACAGGAACACTGTCCCCACAACAGGACTAAGCACTTAGACCTGATTGTCAGTGATTTCAACTGCAGTGGTCACTTAACAGAACAAAAGACTATCTATTGGAGCCTAATCAGCTCTGTCTTTAAACAGTGGAGAGGGACAGGTCCCCACCCTCTCTCTTGATGCCTTCAAATCATCACAGGCTAAGCACAGTTCTACTGCCCTTTACTCATACAATAAGAACAACATTTCATACCTTTTCCCCCCACATTCAAGTGGTTTGTAACCCAACCCCAGCCAAAATCTATCACTTGGACAACACAGCTCTGTTTGCTGGATACCTAGGTAGATTAGGTGTGAATGTAAATATAATCTGGCCCTGAAGCCTTAGCCCCCAGCTCATCACTAGCTGTCAGGGAGAGCTCATTTAGGCCATGGCTACACTTGCAAATTTGCAGTGCTGCAGCAGGGTGTGAAAACACACCCTCTCCAGCGCTGCAAATTGCGGCGCTGCAAAGCGCCAGTATGGTCAAAGCCCCAGCGCTGGGAGCGCGGCTCCCAGCGCTGTACGTTATTCCCCACAGGGAGGTGGAGTACGGACAGCGCTGGCACTTTGACTACACTTAGTGTAGCCATAGCCTTAGACTTTGCTTACAAATCAGCATTTGAAATTATTAGGTTGGCCAACATCACCGAAATGAATGCACTGACATCATAAAAAAACAGCTGTATAAGGAAGCTAGTCTATGTTCATACTTTTCAAATCTATTATACTTTTTCAGATACACATATTTTATCATACACTGTATAAGCTTTTAAAGTGTGTATTAATGTTTCAGTTTAAATTCAGATTTCCAAACAGTCACTAAATTGGTATGTAACTAGCTCACAAAACTAGGGGGGGTGTTGGGAAAATTCAGGGGGGGGGTGTAGGGAAATCACTGTATGGCCCCACCCCCGGAGGACAGCGCGAGCAGACACAGGGGCGGGATCCTGGCAGTGACTGGCGTGTGCAGGCCCCGGGGAGATCCCGGAGCGGCGCGCCGCGGGCTCGGTCGCTCGCTGGGGCGGGCTGTGGGTCGGCAGGGCAGGGGCGCCTGAGGTAGGAGGCCCAGGCGCGAGCTCCCGAAGGCGGCGGGGGGAGGGGCGCCGTCCTAGGCCAGCGGGGGCCTCGCTCGAGGAGTTCTGAGCCCCCCTGAGCGGCCCGGGACCGGACGCTACGCTCCGACTTTCGCTCGGAGCGAAGCTGTGCTGGGGGCGGGGCGCGTTAGAGGTCGAAGGGCGAAACTGGGCATGGCCGGGTCCTGCTGCCCCTCCGAGCTCGCTGTGCCCAGGGGCCCGCGAGAGGGTCTGCGGGCTCCCCCCGGTGCGTTCGCCGGCCGCCCCCTCACGGCGCCCGGCCCCCTTCCCCGCCGGGAAGCCTCCTGCGTTGTGGGGAGAGCAGAGCAGAGGCCGCGGTTAGGTGCCTGCACCAGCCCGGCTGCGCGAGCGCTTCCCGCGCCCAGGATTCAGGCCCGGCTTCTCCCGCGGCCGATTTCCGGGGGCGCCTGGGCACCCTGCAGAGCAGCCGTGGGAGGGGGCGGGGTGGTTGGTCAAGGCTGGTTCAATTCCCTGCATTGCTCACACTTCCTGTGTGGTGCGGCAACTCCCAGCTGTACAATGGGCCGGGCCAGTTCTATGGGGCGGGAGCCACACATGAACGGCCAAAGGGGGTCGGACCAGCGGTCCATCTAGCCCCTCTGGTAGGGGCTGGTGTCAGGTGCTCCCCAGGGAAGGATCAGAACAGGCAATAAAATATGTAAAAGACATTTAAAAAAAAGGAGGCTCCTGGTGTGGAGCAAGGCTAGCTCGCACCCTGTTGTTACTGGGTGTATAAAGAACCTAGCTTTCACACCTATTCACTTGTTAATAACTGAAATCTGCTCTGTAAGGGGGGGTGAACGTTTGCAGTCCCTTGGGTGGTGCCAACTCTGCTACTGATCGTTTGCACCTTTCTTGAGCCTGATTTCCAGATATGCCCAACATCTACAGTTTCAAGGGTAGTCTTTTAGGAACTAGGGACGCTTTGTAACTCTAAAAATAGTCTACTATTCAGTGAGCATTTAGTTCACTAGTTTGAAATGTTAAATAGATTAAAAATAACTTAGATTTTCCAGGCTCAGCATTTGACAATTGTGTCACATAATGTGCTCTGCTGGTTAGTTTTCACCCTTTTAATTGAGAGATCTGTGAATTTGAATTCTGGAAATAAAAAAGCTGTTTCTCCTTTAATTCTTAGGGCCATGTGGAACAATATCACTTCATGCTCACTCTGGAGACTCTCTCCTAGCTTCATGGCTTCAAGAATCCAAACCTTAACTCCTTTATTCATAAGAAATAAGAACTTCTGCAAAAACAGACAGACAATATGGACACTACGAAATAGTCTCTGCCAGGTTATGAAAAAGACTGTCCCCACATTGAAATGTAATATGTTTCCCCATTGTTTTTTAAGTAACAAAGCAAGATACGGACAGTATACAAAAACCTTCCCTGTTTTAGATGGAAGTATCCCTTCGGTATGTGAACATGTGTTTGAAGAAAACTTAAGGAATAGTGAGGCTTGTATTCAAAGGTAATTGGCCATTTTTGTAATCATTTGGCAACGTTAGTATGTATACAAACTTGACTATACATGCAATAGCCTATATAGCTAATTTAAAAAAAATCTAGAAATCAAAAATTTTAGCAGGTTTTTTTGCCTCCTGAAAGTTTTAAATGGTTCTTTTGCTGGGGCTTATGGATACAGGCTATTTGCAAGGTGTTTGCTCAGCTCTTCCAAATGTCAACCCACTTATGTAGTTGCCTAAATATCAGTTGAGGTGTCCAGTGTTAGGCACCCAAATTTAAAACATTTAGCTATGGTGTATTATTTTGCATATATTACTAAAAAGTAATTTTCTAAAACTTCATAAAATGTGCCTTGTATTTAATTTTTAATGCAAAGATGGTGGTGACTCATACATTTTCAAAACTCCAGTGAAATAGTAGATGACAGTTATCTCAATTAGTCGTGATTCACTGATAAAAGGAGGAAAGTGATTCATTTCTTTTATGTATTTGTCCTTAAGGATCATATGGCAACAATTCAAAGGTCTTTACTCAGAAGTATGCTCCACAAAAGCAAAACTATGTAAAAGATATGGTGCCCCCCTGTGGTGATATTTAAATAGTTACTTATCTACTTAAATAAGCTACAGAATTGTTCATATATTGTTTGGTCAAACAATGCTTTTGGTTAAAAGTGGAACTTGGAGTTGAAAATATGTATTTAAAAATGTTTTACTTAACTTTTAAACTGAGATGATTTCAAAAAGCAAATTTACTGTTCACCATTTATTCTGTTTCTTATTTACACTATGCTTCTCAGACAAAATTAGGCTAGTCAGATTTAGTTTTGTGAAAGTACAATGCTGCAGTGTTCACTTGGTGTAAAACATTCTTTCTGCAGTGGAGTTGGACATTATTTTTTTCCTGTCTGTGCCAGTGGATAAGCTTTTTCAGCACTTGTTGAGGGGAGCCAGAGAAGAAGCCAATGAATGGTTCCTTTTTCTAGAGTAGCAGAATTCAAAAAGTAAGGCTTGCCAAAAACTGAATTAAGGCTGGTAAACTGTGATAATCAATATTTGCTCTGCAGTGAAAATTCTAATCAGCATCAGATCAGGATCAGATGCTTCAGCTGTGACAATCTGTAAGTGCTCAGTCACTTCTTAGTACTTAGATTGAGCTGTCTATACAGATGGTAACTTGATCCCATAAGTAGTTTAAAATATTTAACATTGGATGTATATGGCAATACCAAGGAAAAGACTATAGCTTTAATAAGTTCCAGTAACTATGAACAAAAACCATAAACAGAATTTTTTTTGACTGTTTTCTAAACTGTCTTTTTTTAGGCTTAGGAAATCTAACTTGTGAAGAATCAAACCAAAATGTCTCATTCCTATAAAATATCTGAGCTTTTTTTGTCTCCCTTGCTTAATTTGGGTGTGGTGAACTAAATTATAATATAATAATTAACTTAAAATAACTTTCAGAAACATAATCCAAAAGTTATAGTTTAACTTAATTGTCAAACATTGGTGTGACAACTGGGTAGTTTATTTAAGTACCATATTAACTTACTAAAAGAGTAATAACTATTTTTCATTAAATTAAGCTTTGTTTTTTAAATCAGATATTCAGAGTTGCTTTGCAAGGTCAGTAAAGGAGGTGGAGAGAATGCAATCTTGCGTCATACCCAAAGGAACAAGAAGTTGCTTGTTCGTGAACGCCTAAGAATGCTTCTCGATGATGAAACTTTTCTTGAGCTGTCCCCTTTTGCAGGGTTTGATTTGCCATATGGTGATGTCCCTGCAGCTGGATGCCTCACTGGTAAGATTTGTGGCCTCTGTAGTTGGTGTAATGTGAAAAATCATTACATGCCTAATAAGGAGTTGTGCTTTTTGTTTAATTATTAATAAATCTGAATATAATTAATATAGATTTTGAGCTCTTAAGCTGAATATGTTCATTGATCTCTAGTTCCTTTTAGCAATCATAAAGATAGATTGAGGTTGAGAGTCCAGTTCTGTGCCACACCTGTGTGAGGCACAGCCCGGGGGAAGAAGGGAATGGATGTTTTTAAACCACCCAGATTCTGGACTGGTTGGGGGGCAGTATGACCCCGGGCATAAACTGGAATAATGCTGCAAGTGCTCTGATTTACAGCAGTCCTCCAAGGGCTGATTATGGGTTGCTGGACTGCTTAGAATCTCTGTAATGGCATGTACTATGGAGATACCCCATCCTGCCCACTGCTGGAACTCCCCCTACACTGGGGCTTGTGTTGAATGTGCTATATTATTGGTTTAATATTTTGTCCTAGTTACAGCAGTGACTGATTTCTGTCTCAAAGGGTTAAATGTGACATTGCAAACACTTTAACTAAAGGCTGCCCCTTCAGATTAAGGGAGCTTGAGCCCCTGAGTGATTAACACAGGAACTGTGGCTTTCATTAGTGAGCTGTTCTCAAACTACCAACTTGACATCTGGGTTCTTTCCAGTAGGTATTCAGAATGCATGACCAATTATGCCTGTGTACCACTATTGGACTCAGGAATCTCTTTGCTGCTGCTATGACCACCCAAAAAGTGTCAGAGGTTACTTTCATGCTCTATAAATAAGTATACACTTAAAGTGAAATTCACCCAATTCAGAGGGCCCACCCAAGCCTCTGTGTGCACAAGCCCTTTGTTTAGTGTTATTACAGGGAAACCTTGTCATGGGCAGTCTACCTATAGGCAGGGGCGGCTTTAGCAAGTGCAGGGCCCGATTCATACTCATCCGGCGGCGCGCCAGGTCTTCGGCGGCTCTTTGGCAGCGGGTCCATCACTCGCTCCGGGTCTTCGGCAGCACTCAAGGACCCGCCGCCGAAATGCTACCGAAGACCCGGAGCGCTGCCGGGTGAGTAAAAATTAAAAAGTTGCCGGCGCGGGACCTGATTCTGGGGAATCGGGCGAATCAGCCTAAAGCCGGCCCTGCCTATAGCCATCCTCATTAGTACAGGCTCAACCCGCTCAGGTTTCCCTCCATCCACCCATGGATCTCTCAGTGGCAAATTCAAACCATTTTATTTATGTAAAGTGCCACAGCTCACAGACTCCTTCATAGTGAAAACAGTTGCCCTGAAAACCCTGAAGTAAAACAAGGTAGCAACTCTTCAGTCCTGTTCAAAAGTCAATGTTCCCAGCTTACCTCCCTAAGAGTCATTAGCCTCTCTGTCCCAGTTCCTTTTGCCCCTGTACTGAATCTCCACTCTTGAGGCCACCCACTTGTGTGTGCCAAGAATTGCTTCACTCACTTTTCGCACCAACTAAGCTGATTCGTACCCACATTTCTAGGGGCCTGTGCACAAGCTTTCCTATATCTTGGCAGGATTCCCCAGCTCTAGTCAGTTCTCCTCAGTACACATCAACCAGCAGCAAAAAGTTACTGCTGTCTTTCAGGTCTTCAGCAGCTTTTCCTCAGGTTGTTCCTGCCATCTGTTCTGAGGCAATTCTTACCTGCCCTTTCTCTCTCTCCTTAGGATGCAGGTGCCTTCTCGTAAGCCTAGTTGTGTGGCAGCTGACTAGTCACAGCTGCTTTGGACCTTGCTCCCCCTTAAAGAATCCAGTCATAGCTCAGTGGTTTGAGCATTGGCCTGCTAAACCCAGGGTCATGAGTTTAATCCTTGAGGGGGCCACTTAGGAATCTGGGGCAAAAATCTGCCTGGGGATTGGTCCTGCTTTGAGCAGATGATTGGACTAGATGACCTCCTGAGGTCCCTTCCAAACCCTGACATTCTATGATTCTATGTTGAATCCTGTACTTAGAGTATTATGTTGGCCCTCTCCATTGGGGAATTTTTTCTGTAAAAACTTAAATGACCCACTTGGAAGGGTGGTGAGCAAGCACGTACTCTTTTAAATGAAAAGAGAGTGAAATGAGATGAATGCTTGGGGATCATCAGTTCACAGCTTAGTGAATGCCTTCTGATAAAATAATTTGCCTTGTTGCATTTGAAAGTGCAGTTCTGTGATGAAAAGCAGCTGGAAGAATAGTATAATGAGATTCCATATTTATTGTCTCACTAATTCTTTATCAGATTTTCTCAGTTTTTACAGTTTTTTTCCCCTAATTGCCAGTCTTGCACACTCATCTGGAGAGCTAGGTTCTTTCCTCATGTAATGTCAGTAGCAAAGATGTTCCAGGTCACATTGTTTTCATCTGTACAATGCCATTAGCCTTCACTCTCATTTTTCAAAATAAGACCACATTGTAAGGCCACAGAGTAGGATGTATCTCCTCCATACAGTATGTGTGGCTTCACTGGCATGGGGTAAATGCTGTAGAAAGCCTTACTGACATGCTGCTACTACTGAAAAGAATAACATGCACTTCGGCTTCCTTGTTTAGTGTATGAAACTGTTGCAAAAGGTCTACACTTGGGTTATTAACAGAGCCATTGATAAATGTCTGTGGGCTTTGTTTCAGGAATTGGAAAGATCTGTGGAGTCTGGTGTGTCTTTATGGCAAATGACGCAACAGTTAAAGGCGGGACCATTTATCCCATTTCAGTGAAGAAACAGCTAAGAGCTCAACAAATAGCAGTTCAAAACAGACTTTTATCAGTATATCTAGTTGACAGCGGGGGAGCATTCCTACCACTACAGGTAATATTGGAAAGGGCACGTTGTATGAAAATAGCCATTTTTTATCTGCATCAGATTACAGGCAGTCCTCGACTTTACGACATTCGACTTAAGATGAACAGCACTTATGATGTTTCTGAATTGACACCCTGATTCGGTTTTGACTTTACGATGCTCTGTCCTGCAGTGGAGTGGATTGCGGTTTCGAGTTATGACGTTTCGGCTTACGACGCAATTTTCAGGAACCAATTGTGTTGTAAGTCTGAGGACTGCCTGCAATTTCTAGAAGTGAATCTCCTTATGCTTTTTTTGGCTGGCTGACTTTAACTTTTGTCCAAATTATACTCTACTTGAACTCTGCAATCAAATCAGAGTCTAGGAGATGTTTCTAACATCCAGGACAGTGGAAGTCATTCTGACTGATCTTGCATCTAAGTGAAGCCAACATGATCAACATTTAGAAACTCGAGTCTCTACATGGGAACAAATTGTGGACTCAGCAAACACTGGGAGCTCAAGTGAAGATCCCCTTGGTCTTCAGTGTTTTCAGTTTGTATTTTCACTATGAAAAAGTTTTGCAAAGACAAAGTAATTTAATATAAAGTTTGTATTAATAATGCAGAGAAAATTGCTGATAAATAGGCCCCTTAAAAATAAAATGTAGACTTTTCCTCCTTGCTGTAATATGAGGAAGAGGGTTTGCAGAGGTCATTTTCACTGCATAGAATTCAAGTTTCTGCAGAGAATATGAGTACTCTTAGTACACGTGACTTCTGTTGAAAAGCTAAAGTTGCGCCATCTCAAACAGAAAGCAAAGCTTTGTAGACAGTAACCATCACTGAGCCTGTTACTGAGTCAGCAGGAGCTCTGTATGATTAAAGCAGCGTCTAGTTTAATTCTGAATCCAGAAATTGCATTGAAAACAAAGGACAAAAAATAAACTCTCTTGAATTCATTTCAGAAATACAGAATGAACATGAGCTCTCTTATTCCCTGATTTTCAGTCTGTGCCCATGTATCTAATGAGAGATGGCTTCTGTGCCCCAGCTGCTCTTGAATCTGAATCAGCTGCCCTTGAATTTGAATAGATTGCCCTTTCACAAAGCCAAGATCTGTGACGTCTCTCTGCCTTGTACAGCACAGAAGGCCATCGTTATTTTTGTTGAATTGATTTTCAGGTGGGCAGTACATACAATAGAGAATAAAACAGTACCTGAAAGTTATACATTATGATTCCTAACAGTGGTCCTCTATGAGTTAGATATGCTGTACAACTTGTTTGCTTTTCTCTTTGTCAAAACTAAAGGCAGAGTGTTGGCTTTTTAAAATAATATTGAAATCCTCTGGTAAAAACGGTGTCTTTTCTCTGCATTATCAGGCAGAACTCTTTCCTGACCAGTCTCATGGTGGCCGAATATTCTACAATGAGGCAATAATGTCTGCTATGAAAATCCCTCAGGTACAATGTCATATTGGATCTTTATAAAGAAAGCATATGTGTTTAATGGATTTATGGAAAATGTTTTATTTTCAGTATTATAGCTTCTAGAACTAACACTCAGATATGCAAAAATACTTTGTAACATCTAGGTTTGTGTCTGTTGAGGGGGAAAAAAATCAAAAGGGAAATTATATAGTAGAAATGTCACATTTCAGCCTGAAGGATCCCAAAAGTGCTTAACAAACTCCGTATAGCAACACTGAAATGCAGTTCTCTTTTGGAATGGGCAAAGGGAAATTTTGGCCAAGGACACCAGAGCAAATCCCCACTTAGGAAAAATACCATTTGCTCCTTAATGTCCATGCAGAAAAGACAGGGCCTGACACACACACACACAGTAAACTGCATGGCAGTCAGTTTATCTGTATTGGAAGGTTGTGTTGACAGTGGTTGATAACGATTAGATTTGTATCTGTGGTTCTAAGGAATCTAGTTGTTTCAGAGCTGAGAGTTACACTATGAAGTTCTTGAGGGCAGCAAGGGTGATTAAGTATGGATTAGTGGGGATGGCCTAAGGCTAAAGGGTACCTAGGTCAACCAAAATATGGGGTCCCAAATCTGGGTGTTGACAGCTGATTGAGGGTTGGGATTCTAATCACTGGGAGTGTATAAGTGAGTTGGGGGTGCTTGTGGGGGTATGCGGAACAGTATGGCAGGTGAAGGACAGGGAATGCTGAGAGGATTTGGCAGGTAGTAGGAGGTAGTTAGAGCTTTTCTGGACCAAGGAAACAGCTGGTGCCCTATTCCTAAAGATGGGGTTCTGGAACTTCTTCCTAGTTAGCTAGATGGGGACGCATCTGACTCACAATTCATTTTTAGGTGACAAGAGGCTTTCAAGGATGGCTGCCTAAAACTTAAAATTTATCATCATTGTACTAATCATATTTCTCTAGCCTTTTCCATCTGGAGGTTTTAAAGTACTTTGCAAACAATAATAAATTCAGAGGCGGTATTATCTCCATTTTATAGATGGGGAAACTGAAGAAAGAGAGCTTAAATCTAAAGTCACACAGAGATGGTGGCAGAGCTAGTCCCTTCACACCATGGATGGGCAAGAGAGTGAAATGCCCAAAAGCGTAGTGGTTCCATTGGAGTAAGAGGCTCAGATTGGCCATAATCCATCACTGTAGACGATGAAAATTATTTCCCAGCAGCAGATCATGATAATGATGCTAACACTCTTAGAGAACAGCTTAGTAAAATCTCACTTTTTTGCTGATTTTATCTGTTTACCAGTTGATGGAAATTAAGGGGGATAGGGTTGGGGGTAGACTTAAGGCAGCGCTGGCAGAGAGGCTCCCAGTGCTGACAGTTGGGTGGCAGGGGGGCTTCCAGCATGGCTGAAGGGCCCAAGAGACCAGGCACAAGATGCAGGGGAGGAGGATGAGCCTCCAGCTGTGGGGTGCTGCTGAACAGCTCTTGCCCGGGCATGCTCCTGGGTGGTGAGTGAGGGAGCGGGGCCATGAGAATGGGGGCTGCAGAGGACTCCCTGCAGGGCCGAGGGACGGTGTGGGAAAGGCTGCTGTCCTGGTAGGGGAGAGCAGAGACATTTCTCCCCCACCCCAGTCAGGGCTCTATTACTAGCCACAGGGGAGGCCACCCTGTGGCTTAATGGCTCCTGCACAGGGTGGCCTCTCCTGCCGCTGGCAACTCATCCTCCTCCTTGCGGCCCTGGACAAAGGTTTCTGCTCTGCCTTTCCAGGTCAGTAGCCTGCCCCACACCTTCAGCCTGCAGAGATTGGGTGTCACTGGCCCTGAGACAGCACAGAGAGCCCCCCCCCGTAGCTTTGCTGTCATTGGGGTGAAAGAGCTGGGCTGTACCAGCAGGGCTGCAGAGTGCTTCCTGTGCAGCCACAGGCTGTTGACACCTGATCCCTGCAGGCACAAGGGTGGGGGGAGGCTGCGCTCTTCGTCATTGTTGAAGATGAGTATTTTTTTCCCCTTGATTTCATTCTGGCAGCTGAAATTGACATTTATTGACATTTGTCAGTTAAATCAAATCCTGCCAAACCTACACATAATCTGTAAGATTCAGCAACATTGCTACTGCAGAGAGATCGTGTCACACTCATTAGAACCTCCTGTCCATGTACAGTTTTCATGTATTTCCCGGTGCACACACCTCACCTTCTACAGTTAAAAACAAATCTACCACTGGGGAATAATGAATGAACATGTTTAAAATAAAATAGATAAAAATTATTGGTAATACAAGGTCTTGGGCCAGGATACAGCTCCCCAAAGTTACTTGAGAAAAAGCTTTTGTTTTGTGATTGCTAATCAGCTAACTAAGAGCAACAAATGATCCCTTTTAATGTTCTTTCATTACATTAGAATTTAGCTGCTGACTAGTTCAAAACAATTTTTAAAATAAAAGACTTGTTTAGAAAGTCTTGGAGGATTTGTAATTAGCTGCATAAAGAGCATAAATCTCAAAAGTGCCTAAAATGGCTTACTACTGAAATTACAATAGTGTCCCTGCCCAAGCATTCTCCTTACACAAATGTCTTGCTTTATCCCCTAGGTGGCGGTGGTGTGTGGTTCTTGTACAGCTGGGGGTGCCTATGTTCCCACCATGGCAGATGAAACTGTGATTGTAGACAAAATCGGTAGTATGTTTCTTGCTGGACCCCCTTTGGTTAAAGCTGCCACAGGAGAAGATATCTCTCCTGAGGACCTAGGAGGAGCCAGTATGCACTCTAAGTAGGTACAATGTTTATAAAAAATGGGGCTCAAATAATATATTTAGTAACAGAAAATATGCCTGATGCCTGCAGTGACAGAACACTGTCTGATCCTAAAGATAGGAAGTATGCCTTGAAAACACATTAGAAATTATATGTGAGTGACTTTAAAGAGCCTTTTTGTGCGTACATGGGAGTGCGATAGTGCTAGAGATAGATTCATTTTAAAAAGAACCCACCAAACATATAATGTAACGTAAGTGTGTAAGAGCTAAGTATTGTTATAATTCTTTTAATTTCTTATTTTACTATTTGTGCTCAAACAATCTCTCCATTTCAGGCCCTGCTCCTCAGACCTTACACACTTGACTTCATTAGGAGTTCAATAGAGACTCCAGAATTAGGCCTATAATTGGAACTTACCATCACACAGTATCTGAAGAGGAAGAAAGCTATTGATTTATTTACATCAGCAGAGAGGAAGGATGGTCCAGTGGTTAGGGTGCTAACCTGGGACTAGGGAAACCAGGTTAACTTTCCTGCTCTGCCACAGACTTCCTGTGTGATCTTGTGCAAATCAGTTAGTCTCTGTGCTTCAGTTCCCCATCTTGCAGGGGTGTTATGAGGATAAATGCATTTAAAATTTGTGAGGCACTGAGATACTATGACAATGGGGGCCAGAGAAGTACCTAATTTGGAGGCATTAAAGTATTTCATTGCAAGAAAGAAGCTGGATGCTTGTAAAACAGCTGGAAACAAGGAGCCAGCTTTTCTGCCTCTACTAGTAATCCTTGCTGCCTGAGAGGAAATGTGAGCTGAAGGGACTAGAGACTCTAGCAGGACAGTTCCAAGTATCTAAACACTTCCTTATTATTTTTCCATGTAAGAAATTGCTGTAGTTGCCAAAATAATGTTTTGCAGTTCCAGATAGAAGGGGAGGTGGGTTCTGTCTTCACTGTGCTGTGCATTGGAAACATCTCCACAGCTCCCTGGCTTGGCAGACTCAGAAACTCTACTCCAGAGCATGCTGAGCTGGATGCTGTGATTGAACAAAGGTTAATCTGAAGGTTTGGGGTATCCCAATGCCATTCAGATAAATGGGACAGTGCAGTATATGAAAAGTTGGTTTCTTTATTTCCAGTCCTGAAATGCTGCTGGTGTAAAGAGATTACAAAAATTTATTTTTCTCTTTATCATTTCAAATGTTGTATCTGAAATATACTGAAGATGAGTACAAAAGCTTTTTCCTTTAATATGACTAACCACCAAAGAAATAAAGGGAGAATTTTTCTCCTCTCCTCTCCACTGTGGATCTTTTGTTGTTTAGACTGCAGTTGTTCCAGGCACACAACTTGCGTTGACTTATATGAGAGATCTGCACCTGAAGCAAGAACAAAAATGCACAAAGTCCTGATTGAGTCTAGAATATCCACAGTGCAGATGTTAGAAATGATTTTTTCCCCTTTAATCTGGGGTTAGCATCAGTCCTTAATTTTTCAATAATGTAGTTTCATGTCCTGAACTTTCATTTTTATCATGTATTTCTAAAATGTCTTTGTCCCTCAGAGTCAGTGGCTGTGTTGACCATTTTGCATCTTCAGAAAAGGAGGCGTATGAATGTGTTAGAAATATTATCTTGACGCTAAATTATGAACTTCCACCAGAGGAAACTTTGGAGTATGATGATCCTCTGTACAGTGCTGAAGAGCTCCTGGGGCTTGCACCACGAGGTTATAGCTATACTCTACATATAAAACTGGTAAGGAGGACAAATGCTACAGTAGTTCACAATTTTTAGGTGTCTACTTAATCCAGTATCTGCATATTAAAAGAAAACATGCTACCTTTCTTTGGAGGATTCATTTGTGAATCCTAAATCACATGAAATACTTAATGTTGCATTATTGTTGTTGCCAAGGACCTGACTACTACGTCAGCTCCTCTTTCTGTCTTAAATATATTTCAAAGTGTAATGGCAAAGGTTCCTCATGGCTGTGTAAAAAACAAAAAGTTTAACACTTTGTAGAGAGTAGAGTAACTGCACCAAATAATTCTGGAAGTACTACTACTCCCACATGCCGAGGAATGTAGAAGCTTGGAGTGCTTCAGAATCGGTGTGCTTTGCATCTTTGTGGCCATTTAAGGAACTGCAAATCTATGGAAAATGGTTTTGGTGCTTGTTGTCCATTTCCCAGTAGACAAAGCTACACATCACAGAAACCACTCCTACAATTGGCACTAACTTTCACCCTTGCTGGTAGTCTCAGTTGAGAGGCCAAGGAACAAGTGAATTAAGGAGTCTGACTCCCTCCCATCCTTTGGTAGTCCCTTCAGATCAGACACATTAGTGGGGCAGGGTGGGGAAACTTGGACTATCACTTCTCATGTTATAGATGGTCTGTGGATATACAGAGGATTTTGGTCTCTAGGGATATTAGTCCTGCATCTTTTGCCAGCAGTAAATTCTAACATTTCAGGGGTCTCAGCTTCATTTTGAAATGGTCCTCTTAGAATACACCTGAAAAATTTATGAGCACATGTGGTTTAGTGCAGAGTTATCAGGTAATCGCACTCAAAAAAGCCTTTTTTTGCTTGTGCAAATGTGGGGTTTTGTTCATGTGAATGACTGTTCACAAACTTTTTAGAGGCCAAGTTTAAAGTTTGTTTCCAAGTAGCAGGTAATCAAGTCCTAACAAAAGTTTGTTTTCATGCTCATTGCATATTTTTAGATTTAAAAGATTTTTAAAGCCTGAAGGACTATTATGATCTGCTCTGAGCTTCTGAATAGCACTGGCTGTAATTTCTGGTTGGACGGAGCATAAGTTTAGAAAGACATCCAATCTTGATTTAAGTTTCTGTTGAAAACAAGTAATTTCCTTGTAGATTTTGAGCCGTCTGATAGATGGAAGCAGGTTCCAGGAATTCAAAGCTGAATATGGAACAACATTAGTAACGGGATTTGCCCATATGGAAGGGTAAGACTGCAAGAGTATATTAAAAAAAATTCACTCTTTTGGTTAAGAAGCTTTTGTATCATTATTAGGTTGTGTAGTATGTCCAGTTAAAAAACAAACACCTTAAGTTAGAGTTCTGGATGGTTCAAGTGATTGATAATAAGATAGCTTTAGTTAGCCTAACATTTTACCTCTAGATTCTGAATTCAGACTTGGCCAAGTCAGTGGCTGAGAACCATTACAAGATGATGGCTGTTTTGTGGCCTGTGTGAAATGAGTTGGTGATTCAGTCCAGTGCCTAGGTGGACAGGTGTCCACATCTCAGTTGGTACTTTGCTGGCAGTCTCAGCAGATTCATTAAGCAGTGAACAGGCTTGGAGACTGAATCTCTCAAAGTGGCCCCTGTAGAGCAGGGCTGAGGTATATGGGTGAGGCAGTGAGAGTGAGCTTGCATTGCCAGTTCCTGTACTGTGCCACTTCAGTGGATAAGAAATTACTTCATCCTCTAGGGCTGTTACTCTGGCACATTTTACCAGCACTGAATTCACTCACAATCTTTAAAAGATCAAAATAAATATTTTAGGCCCATTTTGTGAGTCAGAGTAACCTCTAGTATGATAGCCCCTTTCTCCTTAATAAATGTTAAGTTTATCACTAAACAGTGCCAGAAGATAAATCATTTTGCTAGAATTGATATAGCATGCTACTCTGCTTAACGGTCAGGTTAATTGATTTTCCTTTGAGACAAGATGAATATTTGAGGCACACATTCCATTATGCTGAAAAGACAAATTATACAGTTGAGTATATTGGGCAAGTATATGTTGCTTGCTGCCATTAGCAGTTTGAGAGTTTGTCAAGCTGAGACCATTCATAAGCAGCCATCTTTAGAGTTCCTAGTATTTACTGGCCTTGTGTGTCCTGTTGAATTTCTTATTCAGACTCCCTGCTCTAAACAAATCACAGCTTTGGCAAGACTAATCTTCATAATAAACTAGAAACCTGGTTTAAGCATAGACTTGCAGCTGAGTGTGCAGCATAGTACAGAATGTCCATTATCACTGCAGAAGGTACAGCATGCATTGCAAAACATGTTTGTTTTCCTTTTAGCTGCAAAGTTTATCCTTCAGAATCTGAGTAGGATTTGCTCATGAATAAACTAGAAAGAAATAATCATCACAGCCTGATCCTTTTTTCTGGCAACAGGAACTGAAGCTTTGACATTTAAACTGGTCCAGCCCACCCTTCGTTTTTTTACCATGTAGAGCCCCAAAGTCCTAACCCCATTAAGCAGCATTTTTGGGCTAGCATTTAGGACATTTAATGAAACAAGTCATTGTTAACTAAACAATGTAAGTTGGATGTGGGGAAGGAGAAAGTGGTAGTAAATGAATTTTTAATCTATTTTCAAGCGTTTCCAAAGCGACCAGCTCTGCATGAAAACAGGGCTTTCAGTTAGAGCACCAAGAGTGGCCTCTCGTTTATGTTAGACTCTTTGTGATGTGTTGCTTAAATCATCAGTATGTGCTAAAACAGACCGTGTTACGTTATTGGATATACTCAGTAGGTACTTACCTTGTGATCTTGTTTATTTGGAAGCACAAACATACATGACAGGCCTCTGTAAAGTTGAACCTTAGGCGTCAGAAATATTGATCCTGATTAAAATTTGTGGTTTTGAAAGACATTTTATAGAGGAAGAATATTTGACATGTTTTGTTTGACGTAAACATTACTTGGGTTTGTTTTTTTTTAAAGAAACTTCAGAAATAAAAAAGCTTTTCAATTGTTTTTGTTTTTGGGGTTTTTTTTGTTTCAAATGTAAATATTGAACATTGGATGTTAACTAGAGACACATTGTATGTCACACTAAGTGATGAGGAAGAGAGTCAGGACTCCTGGGTTGCATTCATAGTTCTGTCCACTATCTCTCTGTGACCTTGAGGAAGTCACTTAACATTTCTGTCCTTCATCTAAGTGTATTTATCTGTGAAATGGGTATAACATTACCCTGCTCCACAGGGATGTTGCAAACTCCATGTTAGTAAAGCACGTTGAGATCCTCGAATGAAGGCAGCATGCAAGTGCAATTTATGTATTATGAGTCTCTCTTGAAGATGCTCCTATAGGACTGATGCTAGTACATATGGATATTATTTTTGTTAGTTTACTGCAAACAACTTTTACCAATCTCAGTCTACAAAAACGAAAGTGTTCCTATGTGTGTTTTGTTAGACACCTCGTTGGGATAGTGGCTAACAATGGTGAGCTGACTCATGATGCTTCTCTAAAGGGCAGCCACTTTGTACAGCTGTGTAGTCAGCGAAGCATTCCCATCCTGTTTCTCCAGAATACTGCTCCACATGCACCAGAGCCAACAAGTCTCTCACAGGTATGGTACCGTAATTCAAGAATGAGAAGGTAGTTCCCAGTTCTTGTCCCGACTCATTTTTCACATTGACAAAGTCACTATTTGTTATGAATCACAATCTTTGTTTCAAACTTTTTCATTTTGATAAAACCAACTGGGGTTCTTAGGCATTTTATTCTTAGACCTACACTCTAGGGCAGGGGCGGGCAAACTTTCTGGCCTGAGGGCCGCATCAGGTTTCAGAAATTTTATGGAGGGTTGGTTAGAGGAGGCTGTGCTCCCCAAACAGCTAGGGGTGGCCCGGCTCCCGCCCCCTATCTGACACCCCCCCCCAGCTTCTCACCCCTGACTGCTGCCCCGGACTCCTGCCCCATCCACCCCCCTTCTGTCTGTCCCCTCACTGCCCCCGGACCTCTGCCCCTATCGTCCCTTTTCCCCTAACTGCCCCCCACCATCCCATCCAACACCCCCTCTCCTTCCTGACTGCCTCCCCGGGACCCCTGTCCCATCTAACCACCCCTTTTCCCTGACCATCCCCAGAAGCCCTGCCCCCATTCAACCCCCCTGTTCCCCGTCCTCTGACCGCCCTGACCCCTATCCACACCCCCAGCCCCTGACCAGCACCCCAAACTCCCCTGCCCTCTATCCAACCCCCCCATCTCTGCCCCCTTGCCACTGCCTGGAGCACCAGTGGCTGGTGGTGCGGCTGCACTGGGACAGGCAGCTGCGCCCCCTGGCTGGAGCCAGTCATGCACTGTGCAGCACAGACCGCCGGGCCAGGCTGGGCTGTGCAGCTGCACTTCCCCAAGAGCTCACAGCCCCACTGCCCAGAGTATTGCGCTGGCAGTGGGGCGAGCTGAGGCTTCAGGGAAGGGGAAACAGCGGGGGAGGGGCCGGGGGCAAGCCTCCCAGGCCAGGAGCTCAAGGGCCAGGCAGAACAGTCCCGCGGGCTGGATGTGGCCTGCGGGCTGTAGTTTGCCCACCTCTGCTCTAGGGTCACCATTTCCCCTTAGTATTATACTCATCCACATTCTCTTGCTTTAGCAGCACTATCCATTTACCTGGGGTGACACGGTGTCCAGCCTTCACTGCTAGTAGTAAAACCGAGCACTCAATATTTTGAGATGAAAAGCACTAACTTGTCAGTTCTCACAACAGCCTTATCAAGAAGGTAACTAAGTATTGTCTCTATTGTACAGATGGAGAAACCGAGGCAGAGAGTTACTTGTCCAAGGCCACAGAGAACATAAGGGTAGGCTTAGCCCTAGGTTCTGTGAGCAGAGAACTCCTCCTTCTGTGCACCTATTTCTTCCCTACCCTACTCTCCCTATATGCCCCTAGCATTTGAGATCAAGCCTGATACAGCCGCAGTGCATCTGAGCTTTACTAGCCTAGAGAGAGCCAAAGTCACTCCAGGGCTAATATAGCAGAGCAGTGCTCCACTACCAACACAGGCTATAAGTATTTTACTGATTTATAGTTTTATGCTATATGCATATGCTCTTCCTGATTTACTTATTCTGAAAACATTGATCACTTCGATTTTTATACAAAGAAATCTTCAGATGCTTTATAAGTTTGCTTGGGGTGAAGGGAATCTAGAAAAAATATTTAAGAACTACACTGACTTCATCTGTATTTTAATTTCAGGCAGAGGATCACACCAATAGATTAAAGGCACAGGCCTCTATGATGGCTGCAGTTGCTTGTGCTGCTGTGCCCAAGATAACCCTTGTAATTGGTGGCTGTTACGGGAATGAAAGTTATGCCATGGTATGGTTAATATGTTGGATAATATTTGACTTGTCATAGGTTTCCATGTGGTTCAGTCTGCCATTGGAACATGTAATTCCATTCATTATTGTAATAATTTTTAAAATAAGAGCTGCTTCATAAAGCAACTCTAGTAAGTTTCAGAGGGGTAACCGTGTTAGTCTGGATCTGTAAACGCAGCAAAGAGTCCCGTGGCACCTTATAGACTAACAGACGTATTGGAGCATGAGCTTTCATGGGTGAATACCCACTTCGTCAGATGCATATAAAATGTAATATATTATATTATATAATATAATGTAAAATATTGTTAATGGTTTTTTAATATGTAGATATAAACAAAGACATTTTAAAAAATGCAACAGAAAAGTTAAGCAAACACAGAACATGCTAAAACTTGTCATTTTGGTTCATACCTTTAAAGTCGCACATTATTGCAGGGATTGTGATTAATTCAGTTTAATATGTTGATGTGGTTTAATTGATCCCTATTAAAGACTGAAATTGAAAGAATTGGTTTAAGTCTGATAGGATCATGTACCAATGGGAATATACACACCTTTAAAAGCCATTACATTTTGTTCTCCAGGGACCTGACTGCAGCATCCTATGTAAATGGCTCATTTTAGTTGTTAAGCTCTTGGAGAATGAATAGCGTGTCCCATTTATTTTATTTATTTATTTTTAAGTGTGGGAGGTCATTTGATCCAAATTTCCTGTTCCTGTGGCCTAATGCAAGAGTTGCCCTTGTGGATTCAAGACATATTTCCACATTCCCACAAGCTAGAGATGACGACTGCACAGGAGATGACTCAGACTTAAAGCATCTAAAAGAAAAGTAAGTACTGAAAATAACCCCCTTAATTACAATTAATTAAATTAAATTGATTAAATTAATTTCACTTTTTTAGTTTTGTTACCTTTCAGACCAACACACCTACTAAATATCTCACCAACCAAAGCAGATCTGCTAAAAAAAAAAAAAAAAGGAAAAAGAAAAAGAAAAAAAAAGCCAGTGCATTGCCTCATACATTGATGAAAATCTAACAAACAAATATCAGTGTTAGTTATAAAACATTGTTTTATATTAAGTAGAAATCTTGCATATTTCCTTTGCATTTGGTATTACTGTCTTTCTGCAAGATGGCTTAGGGGTCAAATTCTGTCCTTAGATATGTACTGGACACCCACTGATTTCTATGGTAGCTTCACACTTGCATCCCAGAGTAGGATTTGTACCTCAGTCATTTATGCTTCTGTTTCTCTGCTTTGACTTATCCAATGAATTTCCTATTCTGGAATTTTAAAGCTTCTGAAATACTCTCTTATCTAGGCTAGAGGAAGAAAGCAGTGCATTTCACTCCTCTGCTCGACTCTGGGATGATGGCATAATACGGCCACAGAATTCTAGGAAGGTAGGTTTTTTTTTCTTGCATTAAATGCACATTCCACATAAATCATTCAGGTTCTTCTCACCTTTTCTCTCCATGCCAATCTATCCAAAATGGTCCTGTTGCAGTCCTCTTCCATTCTGGTTGCTTTGATCATGGAACCTCCTTGAATTCCTTAATTGGCTTCAATCTCCTAGAAGTTTCCTTTAAGGCCCTATATAATCTAGTCTTCGCCTACATCTCCACTTTTTTTTAATTTTTTTAATTCCTCAAACCCTAAATTCTTCCCAATCCTTTCTCCTTGTGCTGCATTTCTCTTTCTTCTACTCTTGGCTTCTAATTTGCCCCTTATTCTTGGAATGGTCTTCCTGTTCTTACCTGCTGTGCATCCACTTATTCAGATCCTTCCTTAAAACTCACTGCTTCCCTTTGTGCCTCCTCACTATCTGTATTACCTGGACACTTGTCCTTTGTCTTGTCTTATTATTTATTAATAAATATTTCTTTAAGAGCCTAGTGTACTGTATACTTTGCCACAGTAAGCTCTTGTCCCACTGATGTATATTTATGGCACCATATAAGTGACATTTAATATTTTCGTTGGCATTTTGTGGCAACTCTGTTATGGGAGATTGATGTATCTTTCACATATTTGAGCTCACACACACACACAAATACATCTGGCTAGAAATTAAATTTGGAAAGAAAAGTGCACAGTAATCAGGGAGCTATCCATACCTTCCCAAGCAATTCCACTGAGACACCAAAATTAATTTTCCTTGCCATTCTGAGCAGGCCTTTTACTGTACCATGTTGCCTCTTGCCCCAGTTCTCACTCTTAGTTGCAGATATCAACCTAAATGGAGAAATGTGTGCTCACAGCTAAGCCTAACTAATAGGCCTTTCTGTGGTAATATGCTCTATTAGTGGTGGGGTGTTCAATATAAAAGCAGGACCAATAAACAAGAGAAAAATATGTAGCGAACTTTGGGAAAGGAGTCTCTCTATATCAAACTATGCCAAACATGATCTGAGTCCCTATAAATCAGTATATTTAGAACAAGAAAAATCAGTCACATTCTAATATAGAAATTGTAATTTCCTTACTTTAAAATTGAACAAATGATCTTATTTTTCAAGACAAATTGGACAAGATATTGATCCATGGGAGACCAAGAAAAAAGATTTTCTAAAAGATTGTCTTGAGAAAAGGAGGAGGATAGTCAGTTCTTCTGTGCAATTGGGAATACCAGTAATGCAGAGTTGTAATCGCATTTGGATTGGATGATCAGGGAAATGAATATTGTATATTGGTCAAACAAAAGGGGTGGGGCAAGATAGTTTAATAATAAAAAATATATACTTTTGTCATTAGTTACGTCAAATTAATATTCTTTCTTCACAGTTGCCTAAAGTAGAGTGACATCTGTTTGCTCCACACTGTCTATTGATCTCCCAAGGACATTTTTCCCTCTTCCTTCCCCCAGCAAAATATTGCTCTGTCTGTTTTTCTTCTACATGTGCATATGTTAGTTTTTGACAATTCATCAGTTGTTCTACGAAAGAGATAAAAAGCATTATCTGAGTTTCTGAATATAATGTAACTTCTAGTAGTTGCAGTTTCTGGAGGATTAATTGCTTATCCTGTTTTCTTTTTCATCAGGTGATTGCACAGTGCTTAACGATTATGAAACAGCAGAAGTACCAGATCGCATCTCTGCAACACTACCCCATTATCAGACTGTAATCAAACTACCATTTGCAAATAATTGGATTTTTAAGAATGCCAACATACAATTTTTTTAAATGGAAGTGATTTTCTAACAGTTTGATACCTTTAGTATAACTTGAATTAGTTCTAGAAACTGTCAGTATACAAAAAGGAAGCTCAGATTTCAGGCTATTTGGATTAGGTTTGTATTTTGATCCCTCTGTGCTAGCAAATTTGAAAATTATATTGTATGAAAAGAAAATGCAATTAATAAACTTTTGGATTTTGACACTTGTTCTGTGTAAAGAAGCAAACTTTTCTTTGTGCAAAAACTATTATTGGGTTATTAACATTCACACTTTGTATATAAAATGTAAGAGCAAAGCTGTAGTTTCTCAGTCTACAATAGAAAAACAATGAAAAGTAATAAATTGAGTAGAAGCTGATACTAAAAATAAAGGCATTATTCTTCCCTGGATATTTGCTTTAAAGTCACTATACGGGGGGTGGGTAATCTACAGCACAGGGGCCGCATTCGGCCCTTCAGACGTTTTTAATCCGGCCCTTTAGCTCCTGCTAGGGAGCAGGGTTCAGGGCTTGCCCCGCCCCAGCTCCAAGCACCACCTCCAGAGCTCCCATTGGCCAGGAACTGGCCACGCCTCCATGTAGGAGCTGGAGTGGAGACATGCTGCTGCTTCCAGGAGCTGCTTGAGGTAAGCGCTAACCAGAGCCTGATCCCCTCCCATGCTCTAACCCCCTACCCCAGCCATGACCCCCCACCCTCTGAACCCCTCGGTCCCAGCCCGGAGCACTCTTCTACACCCCTCAACTCCTCATCCCCAGCTGCACCCACCTCTTCACCCCTGCCCCTTCCTGGAGCCCCCTCCCACACTCTGAACTCCTCCTTTCTGGCCCCGCCCCAGAGCCTGCACCCTCAGCCAGAGCCCTCACCCCATCCCATACTCCAACCCCCAATTTCATGAGCATTTATGGCCCACCATACAATTGCCATACCCAAATGTGGCTCTCGGGCCAAAATGTTTGCCCACCCATGTACTATACTGCCAAACTTCTCAGCATTCATTAGTGTAAATAGGGGCTGAAGGGATCCTTCTTGCTTCTGAATTAGTTTGTTGTGGAATTGTCTTTTATGATGCACTATAAATAATCTGCATCAGTGTGAGTCTGATCCTGTGCCCTCTAAATGTAACAGGGGTCTTTCTGTTGACTTTTAATAGGCCTTGGATCAGACCAAACATTCAGAGATCTAGTCTCTCCATTTAGCCAGTGCTAGGTGTTCAGTTAGTTAAAGGACACACGGTGAGTCAGTGAATAGGGCACTGACCTGGGAGACAGGAGCCCTGGGTTCTGTTTCCAGCTCTCCTGCCTACGTGACAAGTCATTTCACCTACCTGTACCTCAGTTTCCTCATCTGGATAGTCATGATAATGATGTACTCCTTTGTGAAGTGCTTTGAGATCTGGCTGCAAAAGTATTATATGATATGACCTAAGTACTGTTAGTAGACCTTCCTCCAGCCCAGGTTGCTGACTGAAAGCTGTTACAATCGGAAGGCTGTTTGGGCTATGTAAAATGAATCAATGTTGAAAGAGACCTCATAGAAACTAGTCCTGGAATTGGTACTTTTGTCTCCATTCAGTAAAAGGTCAAGAATCCATTTGGCAGGGTATCTGAAAACTCTAGATGCAGTCTTTCCTCATGGGATGTGAGGTACCTTAGCAGGGCAATGTGGGGCAACTTGACTAGCCCCCTGGCCTGAGAATTGGATACCTATTCTGCAAATAAATAGAAAAATTCAATTTCCAATTGTATCAATTTGAAATCATTCACCCACAGAATGAAGTTTGTTGGAGTAGGAGACAGTGAGGACAAAAGTCTTTTCTTTGCATCTTTTGCATGTGCTAAGAAAGCAGGAGCTAAATGCATTTCACATAGGAGTTTTGATAGTGACAAATTACAGTAACAAGTTCTGGGATAACAAAGCTTTAACAGACAATATTACTTCAGCTCAGGGTCTGAGATGATATTCCAGCTTTAATATTACTTTAACATCAAAAGATAAAATTTAAACCAAATGTTTACATAATGAATAGTAGTCTAGTTATTTAACATAACTGGTTTGTCAGCTCTGGCACAGAATTCCAGGAATTCAGAGTCAAATAATGCCATGTTTTACCCAGAAACTGGCTGCTAGCAGGTCCCTCAGTTATGAACTGTAACAGCTTTATTTTTCATACAGCCTTCTGGATCTTTGCATCAAATACAAATACCAAGCTTAGCTGATTGGGCACATTAATATATTAATTTGGATTTGGAGGCTAGCAGGACTTCTGAGAGTCATAAGAGTACTTTCACCCTGGTAAGCAAGTGCCCAATATTTAAATCCAAACTTCCTTTAAATTAAGTTTGGATTTTGATCTTGGTCACTTATGCAAACCTCCTGCTACCTGAAGTATCAGGAAGGTTTTGCTCCCAAAATTAGGAGAAAAGTGGAGAGAGGTGGGGGATTTTCTTTCATACTGACTGCTATAATGCTTGGAAAGGGGACTTGCTCCTTAACTGAAGGGTGCAGGTGGGACATGAACTGTTACTTTGTTGCCTGCATCTTCCAAAATTTCTTTGGAGTGTGTGTGTTATCAATGGAGAAGATGCTGTGTCTCAAAGCCATAGACTTACTGGCTCATAGATGGATCCTAGTTCTCAAAAACAGCCCCAGGAAGGAGAAGTCAACAACTTGGATGGGTTTATGGTAGCCCCACTCAAAAACACTGCGTTTTAGAAAGCTAATACAGTGAACTGGAATTTAGTCAAATCAATAAATTTTTATACAGGATAAAATAGCCTCCTTATAAAGCAGTCATTAGAAGACACCCCTGAGCTTGTTCCACTGATGTTTATTGAATCTACAACACACTGAATTTCACATAGTACTGTTTCAAGTGCATCTCTGCCCCAAAGTTTAACTCTGTAAAGAACCATTATTTTAAGTTTTAAAATGCTCGATGCTGCTCATTTTAAAATCCTGTCAATGATTTTGCAAGGCTAAAAAATCTGATGAGAGAATACTTAAGTGACAATCAAGAAAAGTGAGACAAGGTGGTAATATCTCTTATTGGATCAACTTCTGTTGATAGAGACAAGCTTTCAAGCTGCACAGCGCTTTTCTTTAGCTCTGAGACACTCTGAGTACCTTTTTCAGACCTAAACAGCGCTGTGCAGCTTAAAAACTTGTCTCTTTCACCAACTGAAGATGGTCCAATAAAACATATTACCTAGTCCACCTTGTCTCTCTGAATTCTGGGACCAACACAGCTACAAAATAACAATACTGCAAACATCAAGAAAAACGAAATTCTCAGGCTTAATGAGTTTTACAAATCAGACAGTGAAGGAACATAGAATATTTGCGTTTTGTAACTAGAAATGTACCTTTTCAAAGTCAAAAAAGCAAATTACGATAAGTGCACTGAAGAGAATTGTCACGATCTTTTGAACATTCCATGGAAGGTAACAGGAATATTCATCTCCACTTCAGCCCTGGCAACTTCACTCATATCCTTTGCATTCAGGATCAGTAGATAGGCAGGTTTCTGTCCTGCGCCAGGGTTAACAATCACACTCAGAACGACACCTAGCAAGCAGAAGTAAATATGATTTGTATAAACAAAAAACACATGGCATTCAAGTAACACACTAGGCTCTGACGTGGGCAGCCACTAACCTCCGAGTGGCAAAACTATCAGTTATTTCCAGAATCCTGGCAGAGCATAGCTATTACTAAAACCATGGAAGCCATAAAACTGTTATTGAAAGGAAGAGGCTTTTCCTCTTCAGAAAGCATTCTGGATTGTTCCTTGCTTTTCTAATAACCCACTGCTTTTCTGATTTCTGAGGTAGGTTTGCTATAGCATGGCAGCTCCAGCCCAGTTGTATAAGTGCCACAGCGATGCTGAAACATGGGAAACAAGCACCTGGTGCAAAGAAAAAAAAATTCTGATGCATGGAAAACAAAGTCACTAAGATAAAAATGATCAGTGACTCTGGGGGTAGAGACAGGTGCTGCAGCATCAAAGAACAATGTCAAAACACTTGGGAAAATGACTGTAAAAATGTAAGCACTGAACCAGAGCTGATGTTCTCCTAATTTCGGAAAGCATGCAAGCGTGTGCTTATGTTCCATTTAAGTAAATAACAGTTAAGCATATGCATAAATGCTTTAGTGAATTGAGCACATAAATGGAATCAAAATTTCACCCACTAAGTCAATGCGAGATGTAGCTGTTGACTTCAGTGGGGTCAGGATTTCACCCAATGTCTTAACCATATTTTGGGAGACAGGATGATACAGGAAACCATTGGGATAGCTCCTTACCTTTACTAGTGCTGCTGCTGACAGTATTGGGGCGCAGGAGTACAGCTGCACAGAGCTAGCTTGCATTATGCCTTGTGCAAGTGGGTGCTTTGCATCCTATGCTTACACAACCACGAAATTCACTCCTCTCCCCCCACATTAAAACAAAAATGACATTTGTTCTTAGGTTTATACTTTCATAAAACTCTGCTATTGGAATTGCTTCTAATATTGTAATTCCTGATAGAAATGCTCAAGAGCAGGGACAAATTCTCAATACCCTAGAACTCTTGCTTCCTCAGTCTTGGCCTCTGGTCTATTTTCAGAAAGTCCTCCCAATTGTTTTAGACAGTTCTGCTTCACAGTAACGAAAACAACCCTTGTTTGGGGCACAGTTTGAGTGCCTCAGTGTTGTTATGGCACTTCGCTGCTTGATGCCTCTCTTACAGTCGGCAATTTATTGACTGTCCATCTAAAGGACTTGGCATTCAAGATAGCTCTGGGTCCCTGGGTCAGTGGATACAAACTTATAAAAGAATCTAATTGAACAAAAGTAAACATAACTTAAAATCATTTACCGTCGTCCTCTTCCAGGGCGTCTGGATGTGAAACAAAGATAGGCTCTGATGGATATGAGTCTGGTTCCTGCCACACCCAAGTCTCTTTCGTTTTAACATTCAGCTTACAAAGCTGCAAAAGGAAGAAAAATCATCTCAGTACGGCTCCTTGTTAATTTTGCCTTAAAATAAAATGCTTTAAGTCAAAAATGTCCTCATTAGAGTATCAATAGTTACCCTGTCTGGAACAAAGTGATTCAATCCAAGGCCATATGCATATGTATAGGGTTTTCCAGCATATTTCTTATAATTGATTTGTGGAAACTCAAAGGCTAGAAAATGAGAGCACACATTTGCTGGGATTAGTGGGTTTTGGATTTAGTAAACTGCTTTTGCTGCCTCTGGCTGAGGTTCAGAATTAACATCTTACCTTGGCGAGCCCCAGAGAAAAGAATCTCTGGTTCCAGCCAGATCGTTTCATCACTGTGCAGAGTTGCAGTTGCTGTTGTGTAGGGCAAGGTGACTAAATTCTTACCGGTGTCGGCCTTGAACAAAGAAGTAACAGCTTTTGAGAAACAAAGGAACTACTACATTCCAAACTCTGTTTATTTTCTGCACTTTTGCACTACACACTGTCTAATGTTTATTTTCTTTGCACACCTGCAATGCAGTTAGTGACGTACAGTAACTCCTTGCTTAACGTTGTAGTTATGTTCCTGAAAAATGCGACTTTATGCAAAATGATGTTAAGCGAATCCAATTTCCCAATAAGAATTAATGTAAATGGCGGTGGGGGGGGTTAGGTTCCAGGGAAATTTTTTTCGCCAGACAAAAGACATTTTATACATATACAGTATAAGTTTAAACAATTTTAAACAAACTGTTTAATATTGTACATGGCAATGAATGATTGTGAAGCTTGGTTGAGGTGGTGGAATAAGAGGGTAGGATATTTCCCAAGGAATGCCTTGCTGCTAAATGATGAACTAGCACTCCATTGAGCCCTCAAGGGTTAATATGCTGTTGTTAATGTAGCCTCACACTCTACAAGGCAGCATGGACTGAGGCAGGAGGGAGGAGAAACAATAGATGCAGGGCAGTAGCTGCAAACATTTCCCTGCAAAAACTGAACATGATGATGAGCCCACGCTATCCAGCTGGAGCGCTGGACTCCTCTCTCCTCCTGACAGCACATGCACAGCTGCACATGTGCTGACTTTCCAAAGTGCTGGGGTGTGTAATACGCATGCATGAGAGAGGGAGAGATGTGCATTGCCCCTTTAAGTACACTGACCCCACTTCAAGTACGTTGCCCTTTTAAGCAGATATAGCCAGTTCAGCCAGGAAGCAACAGCTTCCAGCAAGCTCCCTCTGTTCTGTCCCGGAGCCCTGTCCCCTCCTCCGCTTTGTGGAGAGGGGGTACGGAGCGGGTGGACAGGAGCAGGGGGACATCCTGGTATCAGACACCGCCCCCACCCCCACACCCAGCAAGCAGGAAGCTCCCCGGAGCAGCTCCAAGGCAGAGGGCAGGGCAGAGCAGCATGGCAGCGGGGAGGGACAGCTGAACAACTGCTGGGCAGCTGCAGAGCCACATACCATACAGGGAATTTAGGGGAGCTCATGGGGAGGGGGGCCTGCCAGCTCCCTCTGGTTCTAATCCCCACAAGGAGGGGCTGCTCTTCCAGAGAATCCTGCGAGCAGTGGACAAAGCAGGCAGCTGCCAAACGACATTATAAGGGAGCATTGCACAACTTTAAACAAGCTTGTTCCCTAATAGATCAGCAAGGAAACAATGTTAACTGGGACAAAGTTCAGTGAGGAGTTACTGTACAGCAGAATCTTGCTAAGCAGGAAAATTTATAATTCACCTACACAAAATGACTGTCTCTTCCCGTTTCTCAGTTAACACTTAACAGCAAGGTGCTTTAATGAGAGCGCATCTCCACAAGACTTCATTAGTTTTACAAAACATATAACTGTATATTTCCCAGCATACTATGAAGTCTCAGGACATAATTGAAACTACGATTAGTTCCCAAAACAAATAAGCGAAGTACAACCTGCAGTTCAGTATCCTTGACTTTTCAGTTGGGATTTACTGGCTCATTTTCACAACTCATGAATTCACATGGGTTTCCCATTGGCTAGTATAAATTTGTGAGGCTCTGCTGCGCTATATCTGATCATGAGCAAAATCCACATTTTGTTTTCCTTAAAAGAATGAAAACAAAGAGAGAAAGCTGGGGCCAAATTTTGGTCTGTTACAGTAACTCCTCACATTCGTTGTTATGTTGCTGATCAACTAGGGAACATGCTCATTTAAAGTTGTGCAATGCTCCACTCTTACACCCCCTCCTCCCCACAGTGCTTCCTGCCCGCTGGCAGACCCCGCAGATCAGCGCCTTCCCCCTTCCCCCACCCCCACCCCCGCCAACAGCAATCAGCTGGCTTGTGGCGTTTCAGGGACAGGAGGGAGGGGGGAGGAGCGAGGACTCAGCACACAGGCTCCCCCTCCCTCCTGAACGCCAGCGGATTGCCCTGGGCAGGAGGCAAGGGGGGAAACCTGCACGCCCAGTCCTTGCTCCCCCTCTCCCTCCTGCCCCCTAAACACCGCAAGCCAGCTGATTGCCCCAGGCAGGAGGGAGGGGGAGGAGCGAGGACTCAGTGTGCAGGCTCCCCCTCCCTCCCCTGCCTCCTGCCAGCAGCAGTCAGCAGGCTTGCGGCGTTTAGAAGGGAGGGGAGGGAGGGGGAGGAGCGAGGACGCAGCCTGGGAAGGAGGTGGGGGGTGGGAAGAAGACGCAGGTTAAGGATGGGGGTTTGGGGGAAGGGGTGAGTGGGTGGGCTGAGGGTTGAGGCCCCTCCCTCCCCTGGTGCTTACAGAGTAGGGGAAGCTGCCGCTGCTGTGAAACATGCTTCTCCTAGCCTACAGCATCTTCAGCCTCCTGGCCTGCCTCCTCTCCAGTGCCAGTGGGCTGTGCCTGTGTGGGGTAAGGCGGGGCACCTCCCAACTCTAGTACTGTACTGTATGTACAGTATGTTTGTAAACACACAGCATGTGCACACTGCTCCCCCCAGCGTAGTATTAAATTGCTTGTTTAAAGTGTATATAATGCCTTTTGTCTGGCAAAAAAAATTTTCCCCTGGAACCTAACCCCCACCTATTTACCTTAATTCTTATGGGATTGGATTCGCTTAACATCGTTTCACTTAAAGTTGTATTTTTCAGGAACATAACTACAATGTTAAGTGAGGAGTTACTGTACTTAAGTGTGAATCAGGAACCAATGGATTGACATTGGTATGAGATCAGAATCAGGCTGCTGGTCCTTAGGGGAGAGGTTTCACAAAGAGAAGTTAGGTACCCAGTGTTCACTGAAAGGCAATGGAACACAGGGGCCTACTTCTTGAGAATCTTCCCTAAAGTTATCCTGAGGTAATTAAGTGCTGACATATGTACATATATGTTTTAATTAAATTATATGAAGTGTATGATATATAGTGCCACTGCAATTTACTGCTTTGAGGCCAATTTACTTCACTGGAAGTATTATCCCTGTCTGTTCTCAACACAGTCAGGATTGAGAGCAAAGATTAGTTTTAAAAATCATCTAGAACAATAAAAGGGTGAAATGTAAGGGCCTCTGCTTTACAAAATCTATGTGAGGTGGGGGGCACAGGAGGAGCAGATGCACAATGGACCTCAGCACTCTGTTAGCCAGGGAAATTAGCTCTGCAGCCATAGGTGCTGGACCTTGGTGTGCTGCTGCACCCTTTGGCTTGAAGTGGTTTCCATTATATTCAAGGTTTACAGTTTGGTTAAAAGGCTCTCAGCACCCCCCCACTATAAAAATTGTTCCACCACCTGTCTGCAGCTACTCTGAAGATAGTGGCTTAGAAGGAATCAGTAGAACAAACTTGTCCAGCACAAGCTGCTTGGTGTGTAAATTCAGAAGCCACAAACCTTGTGTTGAGGCTGGTCATGTGTCAGAATCCCAACACCAGACCAGGGGCAGGGAATGGATTTCATCCAGAAATTCACTCCAGCCGTGTCTGCTCTCTGCAAATACTCTAGCAAACAAGATGGCTGACAAATTATTCACCCAGCTCCAATCAACATACTACACCTCCTGGAAAACAGCCTATTATGGAAGAACTTCACTTACACCTTACACTTCTCTAACTTGGAAAGCAATACATGGGAACTTTCTGTGGGACAGGCACTGTTAGAAAGTTCTGGGTAGTTTTCTATTTGTATGAAGACAGATTTTTAAGGGTTTTTTCCTTCAAAAGAAATGTAAACTAAGTTAGACTGAAAACAGTCTGCAACAGATTTGCAGGAGCCATGCAGGCTGTAGCATTTCAGAGAATCGAATGTAGTTAAACTTCCAGATGTGCATAGCCTAGTCAAACTGTTACCTTGTCAATGTTTAAAGGAAGGACATATCTGCGAGCTTCGGGCTGAGGAGCTTTTTCTGCATGTTTCTTCACTTCTTCCCAATTGGACCGCAAGTTGGCTAAGTACAGATAATTGTAAACAAACTCAAACCTGCACAAAGACATAATCAGAAATAAGAGCCAGAACAATTGTGTGTCATTTTAGAGAGAAAAGAGTTCAAAATGCACGTGTTCATTCCCACGCCCGCAACAAGTGAACAGCAAGCTCTGTTAGGGCTCCTGACGCAGTGTTCTTTGGGGGGGAATGTTGCATGTGCATAGCACTGTTCTCTAATGGATGGAATTAAGAACTGTTCAACTGCATCTCACAGGCTCTATACAGTTAGCTGCTTTTGGAGCAGGATAATCCCACTTCTGTACTTGCTGTCACCAGGAAGTTTTGAGTGGCCATGGTGCAGAATCACTGCTGGAAAGTTAAAGTCTATGCTGACAGATTTATTTCTGTATTTCTGTGACTATTGCTTATCATCCTAACAAAATTAATCCAGACTTGTGCCCATTGGACTAGCAGTAGCAGAGGTATTTCAACAATGAATACCATTTACTAAAGCTAACAGTAACCTGAAAGCATTGGTAAATCAGTTATAAAAACTTCACAAAATCCTCCGCACACACTAGTAACTGAATATCTGTGTAAACCAAAAGTGATCAGTATGAACATTCTGAAAGAAGATAGTTGAAAATCAGGTCCTGCTTTAAGCCCTGACCCTGGAAGCTGATTCCCCACAGACAGATCTCATTTCCACTTGTGGGTCAGCTTGGGGGATCAAAGCCTTACTTACTGCTAATACCTAAGTGTCTCCCCTGCAGGAACTGACGTCAAAAAGTAAGATTTTTCACATATTGTAATGAAACAGTCACATAGCCACAAATTCTATCACTTTCAGGAAAATAATATTTTGCTTTTAAAAATTAACATTTTCCCTGAAACCCAGTTATTTTTTAGTCTGAACAAAAAAAATCAGAGTCTGCCAACTTATTTTCCTTAACCAGATCACAGCATCGCAGTACTTTATGAGGAGATGTCACTTCAGCTTTCTGCTTTAAAACTAATTATGGTTAGATACTTCCAGGTCAAAATTATTAAGGGCTGGGCTACACTACACAGTTAGGTTACATAAGGCAGCTGGGGCTCCAGACCTCCCTGCCTGCTTGTCAAGGAGGGGAGAAGACTAAACCTGCCCGATGAGGATGGGATTCGAACCCATGCCTGCAGAGCACAATGGATTAGCAGTCCATCACCTTAACCACTCAGCCACGCAGCCTTGTCAATTTCATGGCTGGATGAGCTGTGAAATTGACAAGGCGGCCCAGCTCCTGGTGGGGAGCCGGTGAGGGGGCATGGGAGGCCCAAGAAGCGAGGGTAGTTGGACCCACTCCTTGGGGGCAAGAAGCCTGGGGCAGCTTCCAGCAGAGAAGGGGGAGGGGAGAAGCGCCGGGCAGCTTTCCTTGCTCCAAATGGGGACCAGGGACCAAGCAGGGGGGGTGGGGGGGCAGCCCTCCAGGAGCCCGGGAGACTGTGGGGCAGCTGAGGTCCTGGCAGGCAGCTACCAGTGGAGCTGAGAGACTGTGCTCTTAGGTCGGTGGAAATGTTCCTGGTGAGGATGTGCACCACCAACCCAAGAAGGGTGGTGTGGACATGCACTACCAAAGTAATTACTGCAGTGGCTGTAAACCGACTTAATATAGGTTGACTTGCATTTCCAGTGTAGACATACCCTTAGTGTAGTGGTTATCCCTAGTTCCTTAGAAAACAAACTTGCTGCTGGATTATCCAGACAAGCCAGGTATTTTTTCAGTCACAATGGATTTATAGCCTTGGATGACAAAACTATGCATCCATTCCTGGGATGCAATCCTACTCTGATAGAAGACAATGACAAAAATCTCACTAATGTCAATCACGGAGAGTCAGGCCCCAAATCATAGCAATTAGATACGGGAAAGACCCATTAGGTTGCCGATCCCATCTCCTTCTCAGTGGAAGATTTCTCTCAGCACATCTCTAGATTGGGTTTACAAATAGCCCTGCCAGCAATCACTTGAGCGCTCTTACATACCCCTTCCAGGTGCAGAGATCCACAATAAGAAATCCATTGTCTTCATAGGTATTAATGTGATGGAAGAGGTTAAAGGCTGAGGTCCTATATTTGATATTGAGGTATTTTCCTTTTTTTTTATCTGCTACATGAAGCCAGACCTGGAAAACAAAGAAGCATTTTGTTTTTGGCACATGAGAAATAGTGAAGGTATATTTAACATGACACAACCTCACATTTAGAAGGCCAGTATCTAACAATGCAATGCAATTTCACTTACCCCCATGATTTCATTAGACTCAAAGCAATCCATGTAGTTGGCTCCCCACAGACTCCAAGAAGAAAGGAATTTGAGCAGGTTAATTTTCACTGGTGTTTCCACAAACACTATATAGTTTGGAGTCAGCCCAAAGCTGTTCAGAAATACAGTTGGAGCTTGTAAGTTTGCTTGTGGTGATTTCTGACAACAGTATGTTTATACACAGAATGGTAGCTTGTCAAATAGTGGCTGCTTCATTTAAAAGTCAGTTTAATGTTATTGGAACATAATCCTCCTGATATCTGCAAATTCTTAATGTTAGCTGTTGTTTACTGCATGCTTAGCAGTTCTGCTTCCCATGTATGAAACAGCAAGAGCGTTTGAATAAACAATGTTTAAAAAAACCAATCAAACGTTGTGCAAACTATATCTGTCCACATCACAGGACAGTTGCACCTTTTGTGTTATTTGCATAAATGACAGTGGGTTCTCTGCTAGAAACGGCTGTTTTCAAATGTGGCTCAAAGGTATGAAATACAGGTTTCACAGAAAGAAAGTCTCACTTTGCTGCATATAGAACTGGTTTATATATTTCAATGTGCTATTTACAGAAATGGCCTACAATTTACCTGTGCACATAGGAAGGTTTAAATCTATCGCTGCAAGGAAACTGCACAACCACATCAGACTTATTCATTGGATCTTTCTTGTCTGAAATAAAAATAGTATTTAAATGATTATGGAAGCAGCCCCAGGAATGGCTCAGTAAGCCCATGCTACAAAATGTTAGCTAGGAAAGTTTTTGGCCTTTAACACGAGAAGTATTATTCTCTGAAAATAACATGTACTGTCTTTAAAGAACAACATCTGTAAAAAGTTTCTTATAAAAATTTGTAGTTAGATAAGGAAGGGACAGAAAAGAAAAAAATCAAATAAAAATATCTGAATACTGAAAAATGATGCAACGTACAAAGGTGACAGATTAATTCTACACCAGAAGGGATTTCTACAGCATGAATGTCTGAAGGGCACAGACATTGCTTTTAAGCAATACATAAACTAACCTGCTTGCATTGGAGGGATCCGTACAATATTGTAGGCAATTGCAAAATTTTTTCCAAAGCAGTTGCCAATGTTATAAACCGTCCCATCGTTTTCAATATGGGGGTGAGCAGTTACGCCATTGATTGAAACATATTTACAAAGGTCCACCTGAAGAATGAGAGAGAGGTGTGACTTGCGGTAAATCATAAGCTTTACCTGGAGGAGGTATATACTTATTATGAATGTAATGAAATACTTGCCTTGGGAGTGTCCTGTTATTTTAGCTAAGGAATGTTCTCATTTCACACCTCTAGGTAAATCACCTACAAATATTTAGAGAAATAGCAGCAACAGCATGCAAACAACTCCCATTTAAGTCAAGAGGAGCTCTGTATGTAGAACTGTGAGGTCCAAAGGCAAAGAGTTTAAAAATAAAAAACTGCTTTAATGTCTCACAGACAAGCTGTTGAAGATGGCATTCAGGTTAGAGACAGTTCTGCATCCCTCCACTTGGGGGGGTCAGAATCCTTCCCAAAACCTCTAGCTCTGGTCAAAGAAACAACACACTAGATTAAATTTCTCGGCCTTGACATAGAAATGTGATTTGTACCCTGCTGTAATCCCCCTATGAGCTACTGAAAGGTCTGCTAAATTGGGGATGGGGTGGAGTGCCAGAAGAGAGTGAAAATGGAGGTGTGCTCATATTTCCATGCTGCAGTGGTATAAATGGGTGTAAGGATACCTGATCGTAATGTCTAAGATTAAAGCAGCAACCTTCACCTTAACTCTGCTGCTACTTTCCAGGGTCCGCAAAGTCTATATCAGCTCATACACTCAGATTTGCAGGAGGCTGCACAGGAATATTGTTCTTTTGACAGCCATTACAAAAACGAAATATCCTGGCAAAACAGACAGCAAGCCAATAAGCACAACGATGGCTCCACCGGGGGGCCAGAGGCCGGCAGTACAATTGTGTGTCCAGTGAACATTTTGCCCTGTTACCAGACCACTGGGACTCCATTAGCACATGGCTGCATGGCAGTCACTGGCTCATACTAAGGATTGCTCACTAACTGTGTCTTCATTGCCATGCTACTCAAATGAAGTCCTATGGGGAGGATGGCCTTGGGATAAAGGCACTGAACTGAGACATCTAACACAGACTTCCTGTGTGGACAAATCACTGAAGGGAGGATGGTACCCAAGACCCACTGAATTTCATTGGATTTTGAGCACTCAACTCTGAGAATCCTTTGAAAAATGCCAGCCTTAGTCTCTGTGTTCCTCAGTTTCCCATCTCCAAAAAGAGGATAATAGAACAGATCCCTTTTTTTTTATCCCATGAATATTTTTGACACAAACAAAAATATTAATTTTTGTCAAAATGTCCATGGAAAATCTTTTAAGTTTTTGGTGAAAACTGGAAATCAAAAGATGCTGGCTGCAAATGTGGGTTGTAGTATGCCATGGGAGCTATGCTCCTCATATCCCTATTCTCCTATGTGGGCTGGAACCTCAAACTGGACTACATCTCCCATAATGCCTCACAGTCTCACTTTTTGGTGAGGAGAAGCTGTGGAACATGGAGTGCCTGGCTATGGTGCATTATGAGAGATGTAGTTCAACTGGGGATCCCAGCCCACAGAAGAAATGGTACCACGAGGAGCAAACTACAACTTCCATGAAGCACCACAAGGCTCATTTGTAGCCAAACTCTTTCAGTTTTCAGCTGAAAACTTTAGGTTTTTGGCCAGAATATTTTGACATAAAAATGACATTTTCCATGGAAAGCAGACACTTTTTTATGAAACATGTAATTTTGTGATGAAAACCCAATTTTCCATTGAAAAACAATTTCAATGGAAAATTTTACGCCAGCCATAATAATAATAATAAAGAGGTGCAGTAAATTCATTGCTATTTGAGGTGCTTAGATAATACAGTCTATAAGTAGTTGGACAGATGCACCTAGCTTAGGACCCAGTCTTGCAAACATGATTGGCATATTGCTTTCTGCTGTGAATAGGCCCATGGACATCACTGTTATCTGTAGAGTTGGCCTTTCATTTCTCATCAGCCATGGTCATGGATCCCAATCATACTTCTCACCTGCACAGATATCTACTTTGTACTTGAAGATGCACTTTGGTCACAGTTTGTAAGGCAGAATTTTAATAGAATCCTTTGATTTCAAGGAAGGAATTAATAAGAGGAGCAGACAAAACTCTTTAAAACAAAGCCTATTTCCATTTGCAAGCATGACGTAGGCAGCATGCTGTGAAGAGAACATTGTCCCATTTTCCATGACGCCTCAGAATCATTTTAATAAATGATCAAGCTAGTTGATATCATTATTAAAACTGCCCATTCCAGGTAATACCTTGGATATTACCCATCTGTAATGTGCTGCTGACAGTCTTCATTTTATTTTTAATTCCTCCACATTTTAAAATTCTTAGCCCTGGTCTACACTGGGGGGCGATCGATCTAAATTACACAACTTCAGCTAGGTGAATAATGTAGCTGAAGTCAACATACTTAGATCGACTTACTGTGGTGTCTTCACCGCGGTGAGTCAACTGCTGCCGCTCCGCTGTCGACTCTGCTTGTGCCTCTCGCAGCGCTGGAGTACAGGAGTCGATGGGAGAGGGCTCCGGGGTCGATTTATCATGTCTAGTCTAGACATGATAAATCGATCCCTGCTGGATCGATCGCTGCCCACCGATGCAGCGGGTAGTGTAGACATACCCTAAGTACAAATATCTACCTGCTTGATTGTCTCCAAAGTCTCTGGGTTAATCTTGGTAATAAAGTTGGTCTCTGTGCAGGCATAGTAATCTTCACCCACTGGGTACACATTAACCAGGGCATTATCAGTGACCTCCACACCTCTGAAGTATGAAAAAAACCTGAGCAAACAAAGTCAACAAATGATCAATGACATCGTAGCAGTGGTGCTTTCAAACCATGACACCGAAAACCTGTCACTCTCCTACAACATGCAACTTTCTCAGTCACCTGGAAAATATGTTCTTGCATGGATCAGGGTAAGCACAGGTGCCAAATTCAGTTATCACGATTCTTTTCTCAGTCATTGCTCTTACATAAGCATCAGTCCGAATGAACCTAGAGAAAGCCAAGAAATAGAAGGGATGTAATGGACATGATGACAAAAGTGGCTACAGTGTTATATAATGAAACAACACTAATCTCTAAAATATTTAAATGAAACTCAATGTGAAGTTTAAAGAGCTGAGTTTCATAAACATATTTCTGCTATCAAGAGGGTCATGTCACATTTCAAGAGTATACAACTCTGAAACCTGCTTCTCTCTCTTCCCAAATGTTCAGACATGGGAAACACCTGGGAAGTTGATGACCAGGTAAACTGGAACCCGTCTTAGATGTTGACTTCAAAGGGAATTTCGCCTAAGGACTGCAGACTTGAGACTTTTCTTAGTGGTTTTCCAGAGTGGCATCGGTTATGTCTTCCTTGCAAGCTCAGATGTCCTATTCAGAATTGGACAGAGTTTTTTTCCTTGGAAAGTCTCAACTTTTCATCAAAAAACTGAAACCCCCAAACTGAATTCTTTTTTAAATTGAAAACTTCAGTTTTCAGTTGATTTTTTTGGGGGTTTGGCAGATTTTGCCTGACCAAAACCCACAGAATGTTCAGTTTTTGGTTTTCTCACACACTTCAAGGAAAACAGACACTCGCCACTAAAAATGCCTTCTGTTGAAAAATGTTTCAATGGAAAATTTTCAACCAGCCCTAATCATCTTGTATCCTGGACTGATCAGCTTGTACACCAGTCAAGTCTCTGGACCTTCAATATCAAACAAATGCTGATCCTGCCAATTTGAAACAGGTACTTATATATTTTGTCAAATATAAAGTGGCAGTAAATTTTGGGTGCATGCATGGAACCCCTGATTAAGAACTACAACAGTGTTCTACAGTAATGGTCCAAAACTCTGCACTAACAAGAGGCTAAGCTACAGGGTTTTGACCATTGCTGTAGGACATTGCAACAATTTTCATAGAGGACTTTATTTAACTAAAGGAAGGCAGAGTTGTCTAGTGATTAAAACCTGGGATTGAGAATCCTGAGTCCTAGCTCTGTCACTGACTCACTGTGCAACCTAGAGGAAGTAATTTAACCTCCTTCTTTACCCGTTCTCTCATCTGTAAAATTACCCACTCGCAAAATGCAAGTATTCTGTAATCTTTAAACGGAAAGTGTTATGTTAGTGCTAAGCATAAATATGATGTTACCATTATTAACACATTATAATAATCCCAGCATTAGAGATCTTACAATCAGCTAACCTATTCGAAGTCAAGGTGAATCCTGCAGGTATCAGAGGGCAGAATGTGGCCCTAACATTTTGTATTTTATCTCTTTATATTTGCTTTGATGTTTTGCACTTACCTGCGATGGTATGTGACATGTCCCTCCTTAAAGTCAAATTTATGAAGAAGCGCTTGGCCATCAAACAAATGATAAAATGGTTCCGAACCAACTTCAAATAAGCCAGGCCCACATCTAAGCAGACTGCCTGTAAGCCATATGGGAATCCTGCCTATAGGAAAGGTAATCAAGACGTAATTTTGTGAGTGCTAATTCCAAGTGCACCATCCCTCTTTCAATCTGAGTTCTCCCTATGTTTATTAATCTCTTCTTTTAACAAGGAACACTGGGCTCTTGAAATCTCTGAGATCAGTTTTTTTCTTATTCTGCAGACTTAATGTCTAGAATAAACCCAAGTATGGAACTAAATAAACCAGCAAATTGTTATTATGCAAAGGAGCAGATTTTGTTTTTTAATGTAGAAGATTTTTTTTAACATCTATTGAATTCCAATCTCTTTCCACCTCCTCTTCAAGTTTTAAAAATGAAAGGAACTTAGAATTTAGTAGAAGAGTGAGCTGTGGATTTGAATTCTCAATTAGAACTATAATCATCTTCCACTATACAGGATCCCAAGTCTCAAACCTAACTAATCTGATGTACAACTTTATATAGGGATTACTTCATCCACCACGGAAACACAGCCTCCTCTGAGGTGAAACACAGCAACTCCTTAAGATTGCATAGTAATGCCACACAATAGTTCTGGACAAAAGGTGAAGAAGAATACTGCACCCGTGTTAAGATGCAAGAGGAATTTATAGGCAGAATGCCAATTTTAGGAAGAACATTGCTCTCAAAGCTGGAGTTTGACAGCAGAGCTACCATCCCTGTTCTTACAAAAATGCCATGGGATCTTTAATGACCACAAGAGGTCAGGTTTTATGTCTCCAAAAGATGTTACCTCCAGCAATCCAGTGCTTCCTAACAGCATACTGGGCCATGTATTATTTCAGTATTGACTCTCAGGAAAGAATGTGACCTATGGAACGGTCAGTATTATTTCTTCAGCTGTTAGGTGTTCCTACAGGTCTGTCCTGGTAATGACTCAGCTTGATTAAGAGATCTGATGGGATCACAGCACAGGGTATAAAAGGAATTTGGGCTTGTCCAGCAGCACCTGCTTCCACTACTCTGAGATGTACAGGCCTCTGTACTCCCTGCCCCTATGACACGTTTAGCCCATTTATCTCACAGTGCAGCACCCTGGGATCAGGTGAGCAGCATGCAATGACCCTGGGGAGAAGCGCTGGGTTCCAAGGAAGCGTGAAAGGAAAACATTAGAAATGCACAAACCTGTGACATGAGCAGTTACTGGTGCAGCCAATTCCTCCACAGTCTCAAAAAGCTTCTTGTATCCACCAGCTGGGTGCTCAATTCTGAAAGGTTTTAAGAGAGCTTAGATAAGAGCTCTGGAAATGTGTCAGAGTTACAGGGCTTTGTTTCTAGATGGAATTGTTTCTGACTCACACTAACTCTTAACAAAGCTGCACAATCAGCTTGAGGAGAAGCAGTGGCCCTCAGAAGAATGAAGGTTTGAATGGAACTGAGGGGAAGCCTGATGAGCTGCATTAGCTGATTAAAAATAACACAGAGACTCTGAAGAAAGAGAGTGAGCGTCATCATCTGCCTTCACTGCTGGGCATCAGATCTGAACTAATGTTTGTGAATGCCTCAGCCCCTGGTGGCTGCTCTGCAACAGGGCAAAGCCCTAATACTATTGGCAACTGGCAGAGAAACCCTGAGGTCAGGGAAGTGGACTGTGATTTTAGTGCCAAGAGTCACAAGTTCCATTTCCCAGGCCAACTGTTTGCTGCCAACTGTAATGTGTGTGTCTGGCTAAGAATCATACACTTGATTCTCCTCCTGCCAAGTATAGACTACAATATCCAAAGCACTCTAAATATAGACTATACTCTGCACTGCACTGCCCCACCCCTCTCATCCAGAGGTGCAGACCCTCCTCCTGAGACTGTAACCCCCCTGAACAATCTGCACACCCACACTAGCATAGATAGAATATACTGCACCCCTAAACACAGACTGAAATTCCTCCCTGACTCTGATGCAGCCCGCTCTCTAGGACCTGGTCACCTTCTCTCAGTGCTACTGTAATGTTCCCCCTCTGTGCCTGATCCACAAAGGATGCAAGTCTGCTACAGCCAACTGCTATAGAGCGTGCCTCTTTAGCACATGTTGTGGAGACTTATGCTTTCAGCTCTGAAGGTCCCGTCAGTCCCTGCTTATGACAACTATTACATTGCTCCTTAGAGAGCAGAGTGCTGAATTATTCCCATATACTGCAATGTCTGAAGTGGGTTTCCATTTCTGAGAACATAACAAGCTGCAACAAGATGCTACATGCAATAATCACAGTAGGTAGGTTCAGGTATCTAGTAAATCCAGCAGATCCAGCTGTAACATGGAGCAGGGAGGAGAGAGCCAGACAGTGTAACTCCTTCCCCCAATACTCCCCATAGGAGGGGAGAGTATCAAGCTTCATATGTCCCCCCACTTCAGCCATGTGAATTTGGGGAAGAAAATCTCCTGGGAGGAGCCAGTCAGTAGGAGCAGAGATAAGCAGCTGTAGCAGGCACCTTCAGAAGCTGGTGACATCATCAGCACTCAATGGATTTCATTGTGAAAACTCTCCCCTCTGCTGACTGGCTGTTTGCTTCTCCCTTTCCCCGCAGTATCTTCCCTTCAGCCTCCCTCCATGCTCCCCTTCCCATAGTATCATCTCCCTTCCTTTCTCTGTCTGGTTAGCTAATTCCCTCCCAGAAAAACTCCACCAAATAAGTTTAAAAACAAACAAACAATCGTGGTACTAACTTGATATTTGCTTCCTATTACATTGCTTCCTCCGCTCATGTGCTTTATCTCCCTCGCCTTCCTTCCCCCTCCCCCCCGCATGTCTGTGTCCTCTATTTAGAGAGAAAGCTATTCAGGGCATGGACAGTCTGCTACTCTGATTGTACAGTGCCTAGCACAAAAAGGGGCCCTTCCTGAGAACAGGGGCTCCAGGGGCTATTGTAATACAATTACTACATTAATAATAAGCACTGACTCTCTAGTCCAGAGAAAACCCTATAGGGATACTCACTGGCTGGACATTTTCTCCCTGATCGAGGATTTGAGCTTTCCAGAGCCAACTGCGGAGTGTGGAAGTCAGAACTGTGTGCTGGGTATTTATATGAGTGGTAAGTCCTACTGAAGGGAGTAATAGCTTCAAGGAAATCATCCCAACCAATCAGCTTGTACCAGGGAACAGAAGTTGCTTTCACCACTGAAATCCTCCTGACCCTTTATTTATTATTTGTATTGCTGTTCACACAACAAAGTCTTTGAATGTTTTCCAGAGACCTAATTCCTTCCCAAGCAGAAATGGATTACAAAGAGAAACAAGAATGGAAAGGGAGTGCATTTGAATCACAGAGTCTGTAACGTGCTCTGCCCTTCACCACCTCCTCCGCTCAGACTGGCTCTGTGCATGGCGCTGCTGGATCTGAGCTGCAAGGAAACAGTCTCCGAATGCACACCTGAGGGACAAAGAATTCTCTCTCTCTACCCCCCAGGGAGTCTTTGTGGTCCTGTGTATCAGGCACTAGACCAGGCATCAGGAGATCATGGAGTCTCTTCCCAGCTTTGCCACTGACCTGCTGTGTGACCTTGGGCAAGTCCCTTCATTTCTCTGTATCCGTGACCCTGTCTGTAAAAGGAAGATAACATCACTTACTTTTCTTTGTGAAGCCATTGAATATCTATAGATAAAAAGTGAAATATCCATGTTTAGATAATAATCTTATGTAGCTATTCCTAGTGAGTCTGCCACTTTGCTACTGATCCACTTCCCATCCCCATCACATTCTGATTTAGCACTGACCACTTCCCACATCTACCTGCTACTAATTCCATCCCCCAGCCATGGATGACTTCTCTTCCTAGCCTCAGTGTACCACACCACGCATCTGTTACCATCTGCTTCCCCCCTCATGTTGGGCCTGCCACTGACTGCTGTACTGTGACTGACCTTAAAAACTTGCTACACTGCAGTAGATAATACCTTAAGCAAATCATGTTACCTAAGCCCGTGCAGTACTCCCCACAGGAAGAATAAGATAGTTCAGGTACTGTGGGTCAGGGACTGTCTGTACCTTTTGTCTTATATAGCACCAAGCACACTATCAGTGTTTAACAAAAATCTATGCATAATAATACTGAGGTAACCGTATCTATTTATCGGACACAAAGTTTGCTAGCTTTTAGGGGGCCAAAGACATGTAAGCAGCAAATTTGTAAGCCTGACTAATGTTGGCCCTCAATAGCCATCATTCCCTGCCATACAGACATCCACATCTCTGCAGGAACCCAGAGGCTCTCCTAGCATAAGGACCATCTAATGTGGAAGGAGCTATTGCAAATGCATCTCACCTATCAGCTGAGCAGAAGCTGAGATTCAAGAGGTTTCTGATTCATTGGAAGTGCCAACTTAGAATTTCAGTTAAAAAAATTACAAGGTCAGATCCTCAGCTAGTGTAAATCAGCACACTCCATTGACTTCAACGCAGCTACATCAGTATAAATCAAGTGAGGATTTGGCCCTCAGCATTTCATTTTCAGTGGGCATCATATTAACCATGACAAGATATTTGCTAGGATTCTTGTGGTTTGTCACTTCTTGACATGAAGTCTGAATGTTGTAGAGTGACCTCTGGAAGAAAAGGGAGTGAAGATCACACCTTAGCAAACCCTCTCTCCTGTGGTACTAAATGTTGTATGAAAATAAGGTTGCAGCAGAGTTGTTTCAAGGATTAATGAAATTAGGGGGATTATGGGTCTCCCTCTTGCTGGAAGCCTGATGTAGAAGGTGATGAAATGTTATACCCACTCACAGTCAGGTCAGCTTTAGCAAAGGCAGTGCCCCAAATTGGAGATGAGCATCAAGCTGTCACAGCAGTGATGTGAGGATGGGACTCAGACCTTAAATTGGCTCCTTATTTGGTCCCATTGCTGCAGAGAGATCAAGGTAGAGAGTTGACATCCTTCTCAGATGTTCAGATTTTACAAAGGCAGACAGAATACATTTCCTCGGGTCTTGCTACTGGATGAAGAGACATGAAGTCTTGAGCTAAGTCTGCAGAGGGTCCTTAAAAGCATGAGTCCCCAAATAGTCACTTTATGTTACTTGAGGCTGAGAGCAGCTCTGTAATTAAGGTGACCTTGATTATGGGTTGATTTCAGTCTGTAGAAGCATTTTAACAACAAATACACTCAAGATACAAAAGTGCAAGGAGCAAGGTTAATAAAAGGGAATCTGCCTCATGATGATATATATGGCAGGTGCATCTGGAAGGAGAAATTAACATTTGGTGAAAAAAGGGCACTGGCCTGACACTTTTTGCTACCACTTGAAAATCGTGGGTTTGATTCTTGCAACTGGCCTCTCACTTTGGTGGAGGGTGGAGAGCTGGATTGCAAAAGCTGTAGCTGTAGTAGTAGAGGACTATGGTGTCTTGCTTAACAACATAAAACAGAAGAGTCTCTTCACTTCCATGCAGCACTTAGCCTGATTTAATGGTGTAATATCTAGCTAAACAACTTAGACCTAGAATAAAAATGGCATATCTTCTTAACCACAGGCATGCAAACTCAGAACACACTGCTGCTTCATTACTCCAGGCTGGGAACGATGTCTTAGCGAACATATTCCTGATGACTGCCTGCACACATATCTCTGTTAGAACAGACTGGTGCGGATCATACATTGACCAAACTCCTGCAGGGGTCAACACTATAGCAGACATCTTTCTATTGGAAAACCGTCTCTAGTGACTGTGCTGTCACATGGCACCACATCTCCTTAAACAGGATGGAACATACTGATACATCTTTGCCACAGAGTGATTAGGGGCTAGTTTATACAACCATTCATGGTGAGTAGCACCTTATCCCATTGAGAACAATGGGACTATTCATGGGGTAATAGTCTACGTGAGTTAAGACATCTCAATCTGGCCCTATGCAAACAATTCAGGAAAGAGCAGCCTGGAGTTCATTTACAGGTACTTCTGACAGCCAACAATCCATGTGGTATTCCAGATGCAGCTAGACCACACAGAAGTGCCAAAATACCCAGTAGCAGGTAAGAGACTATGGGGACCTTGTGTGCAGGATGGTTATTTCTGGTTAGGTAGGACAGTAGGAGACAGAATAAACCACAAAGACAAATTCCACCTGAGTTCATACACAGATTGACCACCACACAAGGTATCAGGCATCTTTCTGTCAATTAAAAATTTAACAATCCCTTTTCAAAGCAATATACAGTTACTAGTTAATTAATAATCCTGAAAACCCCTGACGAGTATTAATGTTCTCACTTTACAGATCAGGGAACTGAGACACAGATGCTGTGATGAAATAGATTAAGTTAATCTGTACTAAATCACTCAGACCAAAATAAGAGTTCTACACAAATTTACACCACATCAATTTAAAAACACATTTTTAGTTAAACCAGTGCAAGTCTGTGTGTAGACCAGGCCTGGGTGACAGGGCTGAGATTAGACCTCAAGAACTAGCTCCTAGTTCTTTGTCCAAGCCACGACATCATGCCGCTGCAGCATGTACAGATGGTTTAGTATTCAGGGAGAGAGAACTGGATTCTACCTGGTTCATACATTATAATAATAATCAGGGACTGGGGAATGCAATTTAAAGTGGGAGGCCCATAGATTTGCTTCCCTTCTTCTCCTCTCAGGCCCCTCCACTACCTCACTATCCTGACACCCCCACAACCCATGAGCCCTTACGCCCTCTGCAGCTGGGCCAAATTTGAGTTGAGTGAATGGCACTGCAACTTGACACAGGGGGTTGCAGTGGCACTCCGGTTTGGCCTGGTCAAAAAATAGCTAGGTCATGGCCCGGGTGCCCCATGCTCACCCCACAGCTCCCTGTGCTACAATGATAATTCTTAACCAAATCCCCAGTGCAGAATCTTTACTATTGGCGATGCATGAATTTGAAAACAACAACAACCACCACCACCAGATTTAACTTTTAAATCCCAGACTGAGTTTACAGAGCTGGGTGCTAAACTCCATCTTTTCACATGAACAATGAAGAAATTTGATCTCGGGTCACTGAGAGACAATAAACATGGAACCCCATGATGCGAGTTTTACAGAGTCAGTTTTCAGAAGAGAAAGACATTTTAAGAATAGAGAACTATTACTATATTGTACACAACTCTGATAGGCTACAGGAAATTGAATGAACTCAACTGAAAAATTAATTGGTCCTCCTGGCTAATTTTAACTTTGCAGCATGGTACTTAAAATGAATACTGCCCAGCTTGAAGTAGACTTTTTAGAATGAGTCAGAAAGAAAACTGACAACTCCATAGGAGTATAGTTTAAAATGAAACAAAGAATTAGCATTTTTATAACGTCACCCATTTAAAGGAGTTAACTGTCATGTTGTTAGTCAGATTTGTAATTTAGTTACCGTAGCTATTACTTGAGTTTATGTCAAGACCTTGGACTACAGATTAAATAACATGGATCAGGAACTGTGAATAATTGGGGCAGCCCTCTGAAAGCTAAATCCAAAGAAATGTCAGCCTCTTTCCTAATAAGTTGCTTATCTGGAACATGTAAGTAAGTAAAGTATTAACACAGAACAGAACAAAATGGAAGTCATTACAGCGAGTAAGGTTAGGCAGGTACTGGGGTTTGCAATCCTTTATAAGCACTGTTGGCTCCAGACTGCGTATAGATGACATACATCTTACTAGCAACAGCATCAATGAAAAACAATTTATACGGACAAAAGAGCCATTGATTAAATTACCAATACCAGTTTACACTGGAAGTTAGTTTATCCTGGATCCCCTGCCTCCCATCACAAAACAACAGCCCACCACCCTAAACACTAGATTATAGCAGGAAAGCACACATTAATGTTCCAAGACATATCCTGGCCATTAGAAAATAACCTGTTGCACCAAAGAAAGGAGACACAAGCTCATACTACAGCTAGTGAGTATTTTTCTTTCTCCCCAGGAACTCTTTGTGCTGCATCACAGATGGTGCCTTTTGTAATTTCCACAAGCAGAGGCAAAAAACAATTGCTTTGCCTGGAAAACTGAGCAAACTATGTTAGAACAGAGCTCCAAGACAAGAATTTCCTTCCTAGATCCCTACATGGGGGCTCTTTGCATGGATTTTCCCCTTTCCATATAGAGGAGAGGCTCAGCTGCCTTTGCAGTACTTATCCCCCATACGCATCCCTCCAGATTTTGCTGATGCTTCTCCATGTGGTCCAGCAGGTTCATGCTGGGTCAGGAGATGGGGGATGGCTGTGAGGAGAGCAAGACCATGAGACCCCCAAATTCCCTCCTGTCCTGCAGAGAATCCCTAGATAAGATGAGTCTGTATTGTTTTTTTCATGGAGGCAGATGTGGTTGAGAAAGAGCTTGCAGGCAATGTGACAGGGAGACAAGCGTGAGTAGCCACTGGGTCCACAGCCTGTATGCAGATGGCCTTCTGAGATCCTGCAGTACTGCTGACAGGCCCTTATAGAAGCAAACTCCATCTCCTTGATGGAATAATGAGGGGACATCTCTGTGAGAAGGTCCTTGTGGAGATTTCCTCACTCTGAGAGCCCACTGTGCAGGTTTTTTAAAAAAAAACAAACACTTGAGGGCGAGATTCTGTTGCCTAGAAATCCCACAGAAATTAAAAGGAGCACAGCAGAACACAGAATCAAAACCTTAATCTTTTTAGGAAGAACACTGTAATTCCAGATGGCGCAATGCAAAGGGATGAGGATTATCAGCCACATGATTGTGAAAGATGCATTATTTAGCTTTTTAAAGGGAAAACAGAAGTTCTTTATTTTGCTGTTATGTTTTTCTTAGTTGACAAAGATTTGTATCAGTCTTTCTTAGAGATTGACCATTGCTCAGGAAATGCCAGTCAGTCACCTGGACAAGGAACAGGAATTTATTTCAGCTGCAGAACGTAAGAGGCATTTGTAGCCCCCCCATTTCCCCAAGAAACAAGGTATTTTGAGGAAAGAACATGGGTGCAGTTTCATTGCTTTAGAAAAGAGCTACTTCATGCTTAAAAATAGACTAAATGATAGAATTAGAAATGACCATCCCCAGGCAAACTCTGCATGAGTTATGCTGGCAAAAGCATATTTATCCCAGAATGCTGCCTAAAACAGTACAACTTGACACCCCCCTCCCCCGCAACTTGGATCTGTAGAGTGCCACCAGGACCAGTAAGGGGAAGCCTAAGGTTGGGGGAACTAAAGCATAAAATGAAGGAAGTGCATGTGAGCTTGCACAGCACCTGCCCCCATACTGCCCAATGCAATCAAATGATAGTACTGCCTACTTTCCACCCTCACTCCCAGAATGACAGTGTTCAAGCAGGTGGGCAGTTTAAGAATTTATCAAGGAGCAGCACTGTAATTAAAAAGACAAAAACGTAAAACAGACTTTCAACTTTATGGCTTAACTTGCCTTTAAATCAAATACCAATTCCAGCCTCTATTTTACACTGAAATGATGTTATTAGTGAACTTGTGACACTATGTTTAATGACACCTTGAAGCACACTAGAAGAAATGTGACAGTGAGCAAGAGGAGAATTCTGCAGTGGAGAGTACACCTGAATACCAATTGTAGTAAGATGAGGCTCTGAAACATAAACCCTTATCAGAGGCCCGGTATGAGGCCTAAGGCCTGAACTAAAGTAATGGTCAAGACTTTGCTAACATAAAGCAAAGTTAAGCTGTGAGCCGGAGCAGGCCCTGCTTCACAGAAGCTGGCAAGGAAAGGGCTGATGCTGCAAAAAGAGACATACCTAAAAGGTACTGGACACCAGATATCAGAACATTCGCATACTTGTACACTCCACACAGATAACAAGGAACAGGCTGACCCATCTCAATGACAGGGCCAAAAGGGTAATATGATGGATAGAGTTGTTTTGTTCGAACCAACATGTACAAGGTGAGAGGCGGCACCTTACTACGTAGAGGGGTTGTACCTTGCTATGTAGAGGGGTTGCACCTCAATACGTCAGGAGTGATGTGTAACTTGTATAAGAATGCATCCCTGAGTGGACGTCTTTGTCCAGCCTACGGGGCAGTAGAAAGTCCTGCCACTGACTGAGCTGAGTCCATTGCCAGGGGGCACATATTTGTAGTATGTCCTGTAGAATAAAGTCTAGAGGGAACTATCATCGTGCTTCGTTTGACAATAAACCTGGCCGAAGTGCCTTCGTACCTTACTAGAGTGTATGGTCATTAGGGGTTCTGCTGTGTCAGCTATCTGTGCAGAGCTGGGACAGCACACAGAGGGAGCACACGCAGCCGATTGTTTTGCACAGTCTCCCTGCCTTCCATTATTCCTTCCCTGGATCCTGGGGACTGGTATGCTGCTCTCAATTTAAAGGACACTTACTTTCACATTTCCATCTTCCAAGGCCACAGAAGATTCCTCAGGTTTATTGTGAAGCAGATGCATTACCAATTTGCTGTACTCCCATTTGGCCTGTCAGCAGCCCCGTGGGTGTTCACAAAATGTATAGTGGTAGTGGCGGCCTTCCTGAGGAGCCAGGGGGTGCAAGTCTACCTGTATCTGGAGGACTGGCTAGTCAGAGGCCAGTCCATGGCTCAGGTAGAGTCCAGCCTCCACCTCATTCAGTCGATGTTCCAGGTCTTAGGCCTGCTCATAAATGCACAGAAGTCTACCCTCATTCCGGTACAGAGGACAGAGATTATTGGAATGGTGCTCACTGTGATGTTGCACTCTATATGATTTTATGAAAGTATGCTAATAAGTGTGAATATAATGTAACTGGAATATGCTTCTTTCAAAAGGTCTCTTGTAAGGTATCATTACAAAGCTTATAATCTACTGTGTGCATCCTATTTGTATGTATCATTCTTGTATCTGAAACTAGAAATATGAAATATAACTGAGGGCCTATTGTAATTATGCAAAATGTGGGCCATTGTGATTTGGAATCTTGATGGCTCCCATCAACCAGGACAATTGACTGTGGATGGCTCAGTTTGCTTGCAAGCCTTCCTGTGAGTCAGGCTGGGAGGAATGAAGGCTTGGGGTCTCACAGGACATTTTCAGTTAAGCCTGCAGCTTTTGGGGGATGTTGTTCAGACCTGAGTCTGTGTTTGTAGCAGGCTAGCATGTCTGGCTCAAACCAGGCAGGGCACTGAAGTCCCAAGCTGCCAGGGAAAACGGGCTCAGAGGCAGTCTCGGCACATCAGGTGGCAAGCCCAAAGGGGGTTTCTGTGATCCAACCCGTCACACTCACCTCCACCCAGGTCAGACTCTTCCTCTCAGGTCAGTTTCAGATAATCATGTCCCTGTTAGTACCTAAGGGACCACCTACAACAGCCCATTCTTGTCTGAGCTCTTCGGTCACATGGCCTTTTGCATGTATGTAGTACACCAGGTTACTTAGGCCCCTTCAGACATGGCTGGCCTCAGTGTATTTTGCCAAACTGTCACCATCTGGACTTAGTCTTCACAATACCTTCCCCAGTTCTCACCTCCCTTAATTGGTGGCTGGACCCACTGACGGTTTGCACAGGTGTTCCCGTCTCATGGCTCCATCCATCGATACCTCTGGCCCCATCTGTCGATATCCCTAGTCAGCACAAGACTGGGGAGCTCACCTAGGGCCCCTGAGACTCCAAGGCCTGTGGTCTCCAGAAGAGCTCTTGTTACACATCAACATCATAGAGCTCAGGGCAGTTCGCCTGGGTTGTCAAGCAGTCCTGCCTCACATTTCAGGCAGGAGCATGCTGGTGCTTATGGATAACACTGCAGCTAGGTTCCACCTCAACAGGCAGGGAGGGGTCTCACTCCCTTCCTCCCCTCCTCCCGGTGTCAGGAAGCATCTTCTTATGGGAGTTCTTCATAGACCACTCACTTCTCCTCAAGGCTTCTCACCTTCTGGGAGTGCAGAACAAACTGGCAGATCACCTCAGCAGGACTTTCTTCAATCACCACAAGTGGTCCCTTTGCCCAGACATGATGAGGGACATTTTGCAATGGTGGGGACTCCCCAGATGTGCCTGGTTGCAAACAGGTCTAACGGGAAGTGTCACCAGTTTTGCTTCCCCCAAAACCACAGCCCGGGTTCACTCACGGATGTTTTCTTGCTCCCGTGGACAGGTCACCTGTTCTTTGCTTCCCTCCTCATCTCGCTCGTGCACAAGATTCTGCTAAAAATCAAGTGGGACCGGCTCTTTGTACATGACATTTGATTTTTTTTAAAAGCAGTGTCCTTTGGGGTTGCATTCTGGGGGCCCTCACAATCACCGTAGCAGAGGTTATAAGGGTCAGGGTGGCCTAAACCACCTCTTAGTTTCTTCATCAATGACTCTGAATGGCAGAATGGGGACTGAGAGTGGGTCGTGGAATCTGTATGGACAGCACATCTCAAAGAGCTACAACCACAGTTACTATAAAGTTAGTTACCCATTCTCTTTTCATTGAGACATTGTCCACATGGATTTTACTCTCAGTGATTAGCAGGCACTATTCCATGCTTGGAAGCAGTTAAAGGAGTCCTGTATAAATATCTTTTGAAAGATCACCCTATTAAAGCTTCCATCTGATCCAGAGGCCTGTACCAAGGCACAGTGAGAAGTATGGACTGAACTCAATGGCGCTGCCTTACATATTTCAGTCAGAGGGAAGTTGTTCAAAATGCCAGTGGAGGCTGCCTGGGCTCAAGTTGAATGAGACCTGATGTGCCCACAGAGATTCCTTTTTTTGCTAACACATAGCAGGTACATATACAGTTGGAGATCCATTTAGATAATCGCTGTGAGGATACTGGTGGTCCTCACTTATTTCACAAATGCAATAGTCTTAGTTAGGAGCTAATCAATTTCATCCTGACTAAATAATAGAACACTCTAACCACAACCCGTGTGTGAAGTTTTGTTTTGGCTGGTGAAGAATGAAATTTGGGGACAAGAGATCAGCAGGTGAAAACACTGGTTAATGTGAAAATCAGACTGTTAGGCAAGAACTTTGGATGAGGCCTAAGAGTGACTTTGTCCTTCTGAAAGATAGCATAGGAGGGCCTGAATCTCTTCTATTCTCCTGGCTGATGTTATGTCTTCATTGAGAAGTATTGGAAGGAGCAGGTAGACATGGGGTCAGAGGGGGAGTCATCAAACCACCCAGCACTACACTAAGATCACATGAAGGAGGGCGTTCTCCAACAGGTGGAAAAGCTGGTTCAGTCCTTTAATAAATTTTCCCTTAGTGGAATGAGAGAATACTATGTGGCCCTGTAATGGGATTCACTCACCATAGATTTCAGAGTAGCTGCCATGTTAGTCTGTATCCGTAAAAAGAACAGGAGTACTTGTGGCACCTTAAAGACTAACAATTTATTTTAGCATGAGCTTTCGTGAGCTACAGCTCACTTCTTCAGATGCATAGAATGGAACACACAGACAGGAGATATTTATACATACAGAGAACATGAAAAGGTGGAAGTATGCATAACAGGAAAAGTCTAATCAATTGAGATGAGCTATCATCAGCAGGAGGAAAAAAAACTTTTTGAAGTGATAATTAAGATGGCCCATAGAAGGTGTGAGAACTTAACATAGAAGGTGTGAGGAGAACTCACCATAGAAATGCCTCCCTGTGGCCAGGCATGGCATAGCAGCTATTCTTCACTTTGGCACCCCTGCTGACAATTGCTCCTTTGCTGTGGTGGTCTCTCTTCCATACCAGTCCTCTGGCCAGGTCATGGTATTAAAGGCAGCCCCTTGCAGGAAAACAAAGTTCAACAAACAAAAGTCCAACAAATAATTCCTGGATCTTTTTTTAGGTCTCTGACCCTGGCTCTAGGCACAGTGGTCATCGCCTACCTCCAGGCTTTGAATTATTTTAATCCCCTTATGTCTGGGGGCTTTATGCCCCCTTCCCAGTGGCTGGGTCACAACCTGTAACCAGAAGGTGGGTTGTTGGTAGGGGAGCCCAGGCCCTTCCACTCCACTGGGCTCCCACTCAGGGGCCTCTGGGGCTACCAGGGATCTGGCAACCAAGGCTGCTCTCCATGAGCCACTTCCTATTCCCCCCCAGCCCAGTCCAAGCTTTCCCCTGCTGGGGTAGTTCAAACCAAGAAAATAAAAAGGGATTACCAATGTCCAGGGTCCACATGTGGGGGAGAAGGGAATACTTCCTCTTTGATTGTTTCTGGGATAAGTCTTCCCTTCCCTAAGAGAGGGCTCTTTGGGGCAGTTATGTTAAAGACTTCAGCCTTCCCTCTGCTTGGTGCTGCTGGAACTGTGGGCTGCAGGTCTGCTCTCTTCTAGGTCTGCCCTCCAAACGAGCTGTTTCCCTGACTTTTAATTCCTCCACCAGATGGAGCATTTGCTGCAGGTGTGGTAGGATGGGGTTGGCTGGGCCCAAAATAATCCCTTAACCCCTTGTTGCTCAGTGTGAGGTTTGTATACCCCATCACACTTCCTGAATCTTACCCTTTGAATGAAGGGTCTAGAATGGGTCTCCATCCTCCTTTCTTCTTTGGTATCAAAGATACCTTGAATAGAACCACTTTTCGCTATAAGGGAGAGGAACTGGTTCTATCACCCCTAATTTCAATAGAGAGTCTATTTCTTGCTTTAGCAGACTCTCACTGAGATAGCCATAAACTGGATAATACTGGTGGTAATTACTTCTAAGATGCATCTGTCTGATGTTATGGCTTCTCCATACACTTCAGAAGACTGCATGATGATTTCCATAGGGAGGAGCAGGAAAAGCATAGGAAATTGTTAGATCCAAATGGCTGGGTGGTACACAGCTCTCAACCTTTCCATCAAAATTGTTGCTTTGCTCAAGAAGATGATCGTGTGTTACTTGCACCCAAAGACATTGGTCTCTTCTTCTGGAACCTTGGTCATTTCCCTGGGAGTTCCGATGACCACCTCCACAGCTCCCATGGGCCAGGAACTGCGTCCAATGGGAGCCGCCTGCCCACGCCTCCACGTAGGAGCCGGCGGGGGGACATGACACTGCTTCCAGGAGCTGCTTGAGGTAAGTGCCTGACCCACTCCTGTGCCCCAACCCCCTGCTCCAGCCCTGATCCCGTCCACCCTCCGAACCCCTCAGTCCAAGCATCCTTCCGCATCCCCAACTCCTCATCCCCAGACCCACCCCAAACCCCATACCCCCAGCTGGAGCCACACCCCAACACCCTGCAGGAGCCCCCTCCCACACGCTGAATTCCTCATTTCTGACTCCATCAGAGCCTGCACCCCTAGCCAGAGCCCTAACCCCCTCCCAGAGCGCAACCTCCAATTTTGTGAGCATTCATGGCCTGCCATACAATTTCCATACCCAGATGTGGCCCTTGGACCAAAAAGTTTGCCCATCCTTGCTCTATTGTGACTCCAATGAGCTATCTTCATCAGAATCTCTCAGTGGAGCAGTGGATGGCTGTAGCACCCACAATGGCATTCCTGATCCTGTTGGCACTGGAGAGTCCAGCAGTACTGGGTTATGTAGTTCCCCTTTTTGGTGACCCTGTACAGATATCTAAAAATGGGGATTAAAGCTCTTCTGGTACCAAGAAGTCACTTGAAAATAAAAACCTACCCAGTACCTGTGAAAGGAACAGAGAGGGCATTCTTTCCTTCCTAACTGTTACCATTCTTGGCTCAGGGAGAGCCACTGACTTAAATGGCGCTGTATCTTTATGTACAGGCTGTGGCAATTGCTTGGGCAGTCTTGCTCTGCACACACTGTATTCCCTCGGAAACAGCCATATTAGCTTTACGTGGCTTCTAATGCAATACTGTGTGTTTTGAAGATGGTGCTGAATGTGCTTGCTTAGCACTCAGTGTTGAGTTCATGTTCTTTCCTGGTATCACCAACTCAGTACCCCAGACTTTGGAGCCTTAGTGGTACCTCTAGCAGGATGTGAGGTCTCCCAGGGAGATTTCTGAAGTGATTTCAACCTTGTTAGGTAATCCAATTCCCTTGTCATCCTCAGTAAGGTGGCAAAGTTTGCAGACGATACAAAACTACTCAAGATAGTTAAGTCTAAAGCAGATTGTGAAGAGTTACAAAGGGATCTCACAAAACTGAGTGATTGGTTAACAAAATTACAGATTAAATTCAATGTTGAAAAATGCAAAGTAATGCACACTGGAAAACAATCCCAACTATATATACAAAATACTAAATTATCTGTTACCACTCAAGAAAGAAATCTTGGAGTCATTGTGGATAGTTCTCTAAAAACATCTGCTCAATGTGCAGCGGCAGTCAAAAAAGCTAACAAATTTTAAGAATCATTAGGAAAGGTATAGATAGTTTCTGTCTTATTATCATAATATGACTATATAAATCATTAGTACATCCACACCTTGCATAGTGTGTGCAGATCTGGTCACCCCTTCTCAAAAAAAAAAAAAGATATTAAAATTGGAAAAGGTACGGAGAAGGGCAACAAAAATGATTAGGGGTATGGAACAGCTTCCATATGAGGAGAGATTAAAAAGACTGGGACTGTTTAGGTTGGAAGAGAAACAACTATGGAGTGAGGGATAGGATAGAGGTCTGTAGAATCATGAATGATGCGAAGAAAATGATTATTTACTCCTTTACATAAAACAAGAAACAGGGGTCACCAGATAAAATTAATAGACAACAGGTTGAAAACAAACATAAGGAAGTACTTCTTCACACAATGCATACTCAACCTGTGGAACTTGTTGCTGGGGATGTTGTGAAGACTAAACTGGGTTCAGAAAGAATTATATAAGTTCATGGAGGATAGGTCCATCGATGGATATTAGCCATGATGGTCAAAGATGTTACCTCATACTCTGGATATCCCTAAGTCTCTGACTGCCAGAAGCTGGGACCGGATGATGAGAGATGGCTCACTCAGTAATTACCCTGTTCTGTTCATTCCCTCTGAAGCATATGGCGTGGGCCACTGTCAACAGATAGAGTACTGGGATAGATAGACCATTGGTCTGACCCAGTATGGTCATTCTTGTGTCCTTATGGACTACTACCTAAAGACTAATTATACTTTACACTTTAGTGATGAGCCAGGCTGAGTGCATTTAGGCTTAGTTCTTGTTTAATGCATTTGGAGATACTTGGAGGGAATGTAACTAAACTCCCCACATACCTCACCTTGACCACTGATGCAGCCACATGGTTGGCAGCAATGGAACAATATTTTTAACCTCCATGCATTTTTACTTCCACATTGTCCCATCCTGCTCTGAGCAAGTTCAGATGATATGGTAATAAAAACTCTCCCATTCCACAGATTTCCCACAAAAGACTAAAACAGACAGGTCTCAAAATGAATATTCCATTACATAAGTCACTCTTCCAGCTTTCAAGCAACGTTGTCCATGAATCTCATGATCCCTCGGTCACCATGTATGCTAATTGTTGGATACAAATTCTTATCTTTCACAGGTGATATTATAATACTTCTGATGTATTTCACAGTGTATAGCTACTGATTTGGAATCTTTAAAGGTGACTTGCACAGGGAAAGGGAAGAAGGTTTGTGCTTTTTTACTATATACTGTATAAAGGCATTAACAAACACTAAGTTTAAAACCACCCTAAAAGAAAATCCCTTCCCTTCTTCTATCAGTTTCACTAGTTCTACCGTCTCCCATAAGTCAAAGGCAGACAAGACCTGCATTTCTACTGTAAAAAACAAATCAGGATTTTTTCATTTTTTGAGGGGTGGGCAAGATGACTTTCAGGCTATGTTTTTATAAATGCATAAAGAATGGCAGAAACCCCTCCCTCCTTCATCCCACCTTTTGCAGGTCACTAAGATTCTAAATCATTTAGCTGGTTGTTGTTTTACAGCTGTAGTGCAGCTACTTTATGTACAAGCTGTACGCCCAATTCTACAAACACTTACAGAGAGTAATCCCCTTGTAGGGCTACTCACATGTTTACAGTTCCACATGTTGGAATTTAGGGGCTGGATCTGGATTGTTAAAGGGTGATATCTTGATCCTGCTGAAATTAATGGTATAACTCTGACTACAATAGGGCCAGGACTTCACCCAAAAAGATTATCTACAAATCCAGAGTTTAAAAACCACACACACACAAAACACGTGCTCCCTACAATCAAAGTTTAGTTTCGGTATGGCTTAATATGCATGTACAGTGTGCAAAAGAGTTTAACAATATGACAAGGCTTCTGCATTAGATAGATAATAAACTGTGATTTAACTACATTAAATCACCAGCATAACTAACAGTGACCATTTACATCTAACTTATACCTTTAACAGTACACAAAAGTGCTTAAATACAATACACAAATAAGTGATCCATAAAACTGAATGGATAAAACAAACCCGCCCTCCCAACAAAAGCTCCCTATATTCCACATACGCACATGTTGTCCTGAATTTAAAAGACAAAAGCCAAACCCACCCACAAAAAACCCTGGCAACAACAACAACAAAAATAGTACACAAATGTTAGCATAATATTTGGAAATACCTGGAAAAAAACCCTACTTTCAAGATATGAAATTTATTGCACAGAGATTTAAAATCCTGCTGAAGATAAGGGATGAAATCCTAGCCAACAAGTCAACAGGAAAACTCCCATTGCCTTCATTAGGACCATAATATCACCCATGATGTTTAAGAGAGGGAACAATACGGACATTTTCCAGAAGTCTTGTAAAAACCAGCTCAGCAATGTTATAAATAAAACACTGAAGCCTAATATATAATACCTATATACACCTACACTGAACCAAATTGGCATATATCATCCTCCCCTCTTACTTATTTTGTTCGAGCAGTATACCAGGTCAGTTATCTGTGTATTTGAGATCAGCTTTCCATCAAAAATTAGAAATACATATAAAATCAAGTATAATTGTTTTAACATGTGTAAATATATTAAAAACTTAAGATGATTTTAATGATTAACAAATGAGTGCAAATGAAAAGTATATACAAGTTTGAAGTTGGATAAACAGATTAATCCCTAACCTAGGGTGAATTTCTAGCCCTACTGAAGTCAGTGGGGCCTGGATGTCACCTTTCTCAATCCCAAAAGGTAATGTTTTGTTGCAAGTACACACTACACGGAGTAGCCAATCAGAGCATTTATACAGTACACAAGAAATGATTAAAAACCAAAACTACAATTTAAATAGCATCATTTCCAAAACAGATTTAACACAAAAGTTACAACAATATGTATATCATTGGTTTCCCAGACTGTAGTAATAACACAGACATTTTTTGGTTACTAATAACTTCATATTTCTTTTCACATTTCTTTGTACTTCTGAGATTCAACACATACAACTCAATATTTGTTTGCATGTGTTGGGTAACTTGTAAACATTAAACATTTATCTCATTTCAAGATTTGGTAAGTGAAAAGTGATCTCCAGAAGAAAGATACTTTGGCACCTTTCAACATAAAGTGTGCATGTGCACATCTCTCTCCCCCTCCACAAAGAAAATATCAGATTTTCATAGTACGTAAGTGTCCTTCACTAGACTATGCATATACTTATCAGATAAATAGATTCAAGAAGTATAGTTGAATACCTAATAGTATCTTATGCTACGAAACTTTGGTTTTTTCAGGCTAAGCATTGGTTGCTTAATTGTTGGTTTGTTTTCAAATAATATTGCTTCACTTTCTGTAGTTGGAAATCTGTTCTGGTAGATCAGTGGATATTCCTTCTGAAACTAAAAAACAAAAGAGTAAATATAAAAAGCTATTTAAAAGAAGATACTGAGAGCTTGAAAAATATAACAACCTGATTAGACACTTATTAGTCTGGGGAGTAAGCCCGCTAGCCAGGATGAAAAATATATTTGCTGTGATATCCTACCAAACCCCTGGCACCTGCCCTACAGGAAAATAACCATTTTGTACTGCATTCAACTGTAATATTATCCCATTTCTTTTTAATGCATTGTTTAAAAGTGTATAGTACTCCCTATTTTGTTTTTTTTGTCAGGCCTTACTTCCCTTCAAGGCTTTACTCTACATTTTCTTTTCTATAATATAGCATGGCGTAACTCTTTAGTTCCTCTCTAGTGCTAAGTATCCTCATTTCCTTCTCTTTCTGCCTCCAACAGCTGCTGGGAAAGAGGTGCTAGAATACCTAGCAGGATGGCTTGCTTGAACACTGTTCATGGGTTTTATCTTTCAGATCTGACTCTGATAACTTTGAAGTCTCTCTCTCACACACACAAAAAAAGTACATTCTCTTTCTTTCCTACTCCCACTCCATGGTCTCCTGGCTACTGTGTTGGAGATGGAGGTAAGTGCAAGCACTCCTCTATCCTGTATTCAGCCAATGCCAGTTACCCTTATGCAGAACTACACCCATCTCTCCATTTTAAATGTTAGTCCCTGCTGTTGCTCCTGACTTTGTCAAACAGCAGTGACATACACATGATGCTTATCAGTTTGCACCATCCACAAAGTTCTGAACATTCCAGTCAGCTTTCACCCTTCTGTAGCATAGCAAAACTGGAGCCAGCTATCTGCAGACAAAGCAAGACAGTCTTGCATTGGCACACACTCTGTTCTCATTTGGAATCTTTTATGACCATAACAATAGAAATATAGTTTTTTGCATTAAAGTTTAGATTATGCAAATATTGATGGTACTAGGAAAGCTTCCTATTAATCCTGTTTTCCATAGCTGTAGATATCTTCCTGACCACTGTACCAAAAAATAGAAGAGATAAAAAGAAAGCAGCTTGGAATATCTACAGATCTGTAGATATGGAATAGCACATCAAAAATGGGTTTCTGAAACCAAGCTGCTTTCCTATTTTCTCTTCTATTTTTGGTGCAGTGGTCGGGAAGAGGTATATGAACTTTATACCACAAACCAAAAACTTTCTGCTGATGAAGTCAGCTTTTTCAAAATGACAGCACAGTTATAGGCCTGGGGTGGGTGGCAGAAATAATTTGACCTACTCCTAAAAGAAAGAGCATATGGATTTAAAAAAAACCCACAACAACAAAAAAGCCAACATGCTCCACAGGGTTATCATTTCAGGAAAGTATGTAGTGTCTGCCTCAATCGCTGAGAGTAAAACTACTAATTCTTACATATTCTCATGGCCTCAAGCAGTCTTACAAAGTAACTGACTTTGTATGAGAAGTTCCCAGACTGTGGTGCATGTGCTTGTTGGAAGTGGTACACCAAAACCAAACAATATTCATAACCCCCTACCCCCAACCTTTCAGTTTCAAATAAAAAGTCATTGCACGCACTGCAGTGTGCCAGAAAATTGCCAGAGAAGCAATATGCACTTTTCTGGTTGCCTTCAGGTATAATGAAGGTACAACATTCACTGACTATTGCAGCACAGTAATTTTATTTAGCAATTACAGTGTGCTGTGGTTGTGCAGATGAGCACTGTACTTTTATCTGTGTGGCTTTCTGCTAGACCTAGGCCTCAGCTTGAGCTACTGAGGCAAACTTGTGCATTTCAAAATCACAACACGAGAGCATTTTTGTCCAAAAATACACATGCATACAGGGCCATTTTAGAGCAAGTGCAGTGAGCCCCAAGATTAAAGGGCCCCCCCACAGGAAGCAGCTGTACTGCTAGAGCTCTCTCTACACTCCCTACTCTGCAGACGCTGTAGCCTGACCCTTGCAGGGCTGAAAGGCAAAGGGTGCACGGGAATTCCCTCCCGTCTCCATACAGAAATTTGGGGGAAGTCAAAAGTTTTAAAATTTACCAATGCTGGTACTATTTATTTCATACAGCCAGTTTCAATTAATTAAAAAAAAAATGGAGGCCCAGTCTTTTGGTTTCTGACCAAGTTTAAGAAACATTTCAAGTCCTACAAAATAATTCTTTTTTGTGGAGGCTGGGGGAGGGGAAGAGGGAGAGGGGGACAACTTGAAAATTTAAAAGCAGCTTTTATGGAGCTGTGTTTGAGTCACAAGATGTGCTTAGTAAATTCTGGGACAAGTACACTATTCACTGATCAGAGATATTTGCCAAAGGTTTTCTGCAAGAGAAAAAAATCCTCCAGCATTAAGTCCTGCCAAAGTTGTTGAGCTTTTAGTTTGACTATTAGGCAGCAGATTAGTAGAATTTAGAAATATCAGATAACCTGAAGCAATATGTAAGTTGTTCAGAACTCTATCAGAATGTTAGAAAGTACCAGTTACTTGGTCAGAAGAGGGCTTCTCATAGAATATCAGGGTTGGAAGGGACCTCAGAAGGTCATCTATTCCAACCTGCTACTCAAAGCAGGACCAATCCCCAGATTTTTACCCCAGTTCCCCAAATGGCCCCCTCAAGGATTGAACTCATAACCCTGGGTTTAAGCAGGCTAATGCTCAAACCACTGAGCTATCCCTGCCTGCCAAATCTGAATCTCATTCCGAAAAATCTGGTCTTAAAATTTTAACCAAAACCACTTATTTTTATTTTTGCACCCTTTACATCAGAGTTTTACATAGTGAAGATCCTGGCTCAAAAATTAAACAAGAAACCTGGTATATTTAGTATATCACAAGAAATAACTCTAATTCCTACCACAGAGTTGGTATTTAATGCAGAGGGCTTTGAAAAAAATTGATTTGTGTTTTACTCTTAAATTGTGCTTAGTTTGAAAAACATTGTTGCTAACTAACATGAATTCTTATAGTGGAGACCAAGCTCCCTTCAAAACAGGATCAGAACTTGCCATCACAACAAGCACTCATCCAGATGGCTGTACCCAATTCTGTTTGCTATCAGACTAGAATTCATTTTTAAAGAGTTTGCTGATATGCCAGGATCTAGTAATTAGATAACTCTCTCCTCCTCCTTTATGCATTTTTAAAAACCATCTTGCACACTACAACTGAGTGTTCTAACCCCCCCCCCCAAAACCAAAGTCCCCCCCTCCAAAAAAAAACAAAACACAGAATAGCCCGTTTCTTTTCTTACCCGTTTTAGCTTTTTCTTTTTGTCTTTCAGAGACAAGCTTTTGTCCCTGATAATGTTCTCCAAGAGTTCTGCAACTGCAGCTTGAGAGGTAGAAACTTTTTGTTCATCAAACTCCTGAGGAGTTATCCGCTTACAATATGAATAAGTTGGCAAAATAGCACTGATTTCTTCTCCTGGATATTGGAACTGAAACAAGAAGGGCAACAAAAAAGTATACACATGCTTGAAGGATCTTTTTTGGTTAGAAAGTTATTGCCTCACTGGCATTCAGTTACATTGTAAATTAAATGCAAGTTTAAAAAAGTTAAATTGCTAAAAAAAGTGAAAAACCTATCTATAATTGTAAAGCTAGTTGCATGAAAGTTTGTACTTTTAAAAAAAGGAATGGAATATAGTTTTGTTTTTTAAACTGACAGTAGTAGTTTAATACCCTACAATTCATAAACAGCAATTAACAAAGGGGGTTCAACTTTTTTGTCACAGGACCCACCTGAGCTGTCTTTAGAGATTCTATATGATCTTGCACTGCAACCTGTAGGTAAGTTGGAACGTTAAAAATGTCCTGCTGGTGATCCATTAGAAACGAAACTAATCTTGTGGCAAGTAGCTCATCAAGGTCCACTTCTTCTGCACAGCATAACACACATCGAGAAAAAGTCTGTATCATCTAGAAGTATTTAACAGGTTGTTAGTATGTACAGCTATGGCATTTGGATTCTTTTCCCTCTCCCTGCAGCTCCATACTGCATTCCCTGCTACAAATTTGCATCAAAGTACCTCACCTTCCTCCACTATTGACATATATTGATGAAGCTAGGAGGAAATCTGCCATTTCCCCCCATTTGAAACAAAGTGATTCTTGTATAAGAACAGAGTATAATTCTAGTTTTATGATTAACTAGAGCTTATAGTTTTGAGTTTCAAATTCAAAAAAATTTAACCAGGAAGAAGAGTCCAAGAAAACTGCATTCACATTCTCCGCTATGTAGGAAAAGCCACTCACCTTGAAATAGCTATCCAGGTTACTTTTCCCCATGGAAACGTCTCCTGGTTTTGCACAGTAGCAGCAGAAGAGGAGACCCGGAGGGAGTTAATACTGCAGAATTTAGAGCAGTGGTTCTCAATCCCTGGCCCAATCAACACACAGCTGTGGCCCATGTAACATCCTCAGGGCCATACAGATAGTATATATAGTGTGGATGCAGCCCACATAACATATAGAGAGCTGCATATGTGGCCCACAATGGTAAACAGGTTTGAGAACCACTGATCTAGAGGTTAACATGCCACAGAGTTGATATTTCTATTCCTCACCTGCCCACTAGGTTCTTCCAAATTTAGCTCCCCTCTGCTTAAGGTAGCAGAGGGAAGCCAACAGCTCTAAATGAATAATCAACTAGTACACCTGTACCTAAATATAACGCTGTCCTCGAGAGCCAAAAAATCTTACTGCATTATAGGTGAAACCGCGTTATATCGAACTTGCTTTGATCCACCGGAGTGCGCAGCCCCACTCCCCCGGAGCACTGCTTTACTGCGTTATATCCAAATGTGTGTTGTATCAGGTCGCGTTATATCGGGGTAGAGGTGTATTTATTTGGCACATTTCACCCAAATGTATTAGTGGATCCCAAGTGCCTTACAAAATACAATAGGAATAAGTTTGTCTATGAAACAGTCATCTTTGGGATGAAACGTGGCAGCTGCTGAACATTTTGCAGCAATACAGCAATAGTTTAGGTAAGAAGTGAACAATATTCAGTTGAAGTTAGGGGAAGTGCTCTCCTTAAAAAAAAAGCCAAACAAAAACAACACATAATTTGCACTTATACATGGTCTTCCATTTGCAGATCTCAAATCACTTTATTAATATTTATGAACTCCCCAGAATCATTACAGACTGGGGCCTCTAGATCCTGCCACAACACAATCAGTGATAAAGGCCCCACTGTAGTAAGGGCTGTATACACTGATTTGGGAATACAACTCAGATCTCCCTAGCTTCTAGTTCAGTGGTTCCCAAATTTTAACAACCTGTGAACCCCTTTCACTATAATGTCAAGTCTCGTGAACCCCCTCCTGAAAATGAATATTTCCAGGGATTTTCTCCTTTACTTGAGTATAAATTATAAAAGCAGTGATCTTGGAAATATAAAATTTGTTTTTATGACATGCTTATTACACACTATTAATTATTAATTATTTATCATTACAGTATTTTTATTACATTATGAAAAGGCAACATTCTTCCAAGATCTCACTTTCATAGCTTGTATCACTTTGAATAAGCCTGTTATAAGATAAGGCTCCTATGTTTCATCAAGGAGTATCAGATGTGAAACAGCATGAAGGTATTTAAGAAGCCAACTCAAAGAATTCCTCCTACACAAGCATTCAAGTCTTGAGCAGTCCAGGCAAACAATGCACGTTACAACAAACCTTAAACTTGTTCTTCATAATAATTTAGAAAACAATACTAGCGGCCTATTTAATTTTAAAAACAGCAAAAAATATCCACCTCCCTTTCCACTTCTTATAAGGAGTCTTGAAGTTTAAATCTCCTCAGTGTGATAGATATGCTTGCATTGATCTGCTTAGCCCTTGGCAGTCCAGGGGCTCTGGGCTGCTGGCCCCAAGCTGCCTGGGGTCCCTAGGGACAGCTCTGTCCACCGTTAGGGAATTTTTCCCCCCCAAGAACCCCCTGTAACATTTTGCAAACCCCCAGGAGTTCACGAACCCCAGTTTGGGAACCACTGTTCTAGTTCCATACCTCAAACAAACTATACTAAGTTCTTCACCATCCTTTCAGTTTATGTAGGAAAACTTTAGTAGTCTAGGACTCACTGGCTAACACCCTTGTCTCTTACACAAAAAAGAAGCATTATAAAAGAGTTCAAGATGGCATAAATAAATGGTCAGAACCTCTGTTACATCACTTGCAATAATTGACAAGTCTTTACTCATTTCTTGTTTCCCACTTTTAATTAAACAAATACTGATTAAAGAATGTTAATTTGTTTTAAAATCACTGTTGGTAGTATGGTAAGAGAACTAAACAAAGGTTTGATGTCATTCTAACAACTGTAAATACCTCTATTCTTTCCACTGCAAGCTTAAATTCAGTCCTTACAGCTATTCTTTAAACCTTTAACAAACTCACTTCTGTTTCCTTTCTGGCATCGGACCTACTAGAGTTCAAAATGTAAACCTTACAGTTAGGTCTATTCTTTAATTTTAACATCTAGTGGCATCAGTGTACAATAGCTAGAGTCCTGACATAACATTTATATAATAAAAAGGCTATGCTAACGCTCGGCTATGGAAATTCACTCCATACTGGACAAAACAAAAATAAACTACCTCAACTAGACACACTGCAAGAGTTTTAGCCAAAATCTATTTTTCAAAACATATCCATTAGACCTTTAAAATTACAGGAAAGCAAAATAAGTTTTGTGTTCATATCAGTTAAAACAGGGAGTCAATTAAAAAATACTTACAAGATTTTGTAGGAATTTAATTCACAATATCAATTTAGTTATTGACAATGAGGTGTAGAAGGAATAGGAAATCATTGAAGCAAAAAGGATACTGAATCTTTTCTGTTCTTTTAAAAAGTTAATAAAGGCCATTCAAATAAAAAGTTTTCCCAAAAATATATTTAGAATATGTTCAGATGGAGTTAAACAAGAGAGTTTACTTTGATACAGATTTTCACAAGTATACCAGGAGTGACATATTTGTGTTACATACTAGATTTAGTGAGACAAAGACTAAGTTCCTCCGTTAACATTGAATATTCTTGCTTTTCTCAGATTTAAGCATCATTTTTATGCTATTGAATAAAGTTATCCATACTCTTAGAAAAAGGTGCCTTACCAGAGACCTCGTACCCATTGCATCATGAAGTCGAGGCATATCAACATTTTGGCTGATTCGAGAGATCATACGCATTAGGAGTTGAAGCTTTCTACGATTTGGTGGAGGAAGCAATAAACAGCATATCTGTAGTGCTTCAATAGCAACTCTTTCTAAATGAGGCCGGAGAAGATCTAGAAGTTAATAATTATAAAAACAGCTGTAATTAAGTTTTGAAACAATATGAAGGACAGTGGTACCTCAATATCAGCAATTTCATTTTATTCAGTTAAGACAGCAGCCACTTTATAGCACAGTCTGCTCTAACATAAAAAGAGATCAGTTATTTCAGCATTTTTTGCATGGTCTTCACCCTCAGTTAATCTCATTTTGTTTTGACACATATTATTGACGCAGGTCAAAACCAGATGAGGAATATAACTGAAGCTATTTCTGCACATTAGTGTTGAGTATTTTCTGTTATTATATTATATATTGTTTGGCTAATTTCTAGGCTTCTAAAGACTCCTAGAAACTTCATTCAGCATCGTTTCAAAGAATGTGAAGAGACATCACTTAGAAGCAGGGAAATCTATGCTGATTCCTCCCTTTCTCTCAGATGTTTGTATCACAGGGAATAGTACTTACTTGAACAAAGAACAATGGTGAATTGCTTAGACATCACTATTTGGGGAAGAGAGGATACTACCCACGAGCATGTAAAGCTTGTATTTAATATAATTAGTAAAGTTACTTAACTTCATAGCCATTAGAATATTCTTTAAACAAACCATGAAATACAGATTTTGCTATTTAAAAATCCAATAATGGGGCCAAAGAAAGTAGGAAAGCAGAGACAGTTAGTCAACACAGTAAGCCAATACCACATGCTTTGGAGAGCAATCTTACTTTGTGTGCCAGTCAACATAAAGGAAGCTGGAGTGAAAGAGTTTTCTGAAAGTTCTACTGCACTTTTGCAGAGTCTTTTATTGACTGTGATATCAGAATCCCCAGGCTCATTTTCTACTATAGTAACCACACTGTTAGTACTTGATTTCCTCTGTCCAAGATGAACTATTGCATATGGTTTTACTGTGATTTCAGCAACTGGTGTGTTGATGCCACTGCAATTTCTGGACTTACTGCTTCCAAGTAAACTCTGAGACCTGCAGAGTTGCTTAGATTTGCGATTCCCATTATATAGCTCTTGGTTGTGAACTGTTGATGCAGACATTCTCCTGGAACCACACGGTTGTTTCTGCCCAGTGCTATCTGATCCAAGATCCAATAATGATTCTGCTTTGTACCCAGAATGTAGTAGTGGGTTTTCCTTACTTTTGCTTGATATTATGTTAATGTCAGATCGATAGAGGGAGTTTGATCCCACTTCACTACAAAAACTTGAGGTAGTAGCTACAACTCGTTCCAAAGAATAGCACCTTGCCCTAAGTTTGAGAGACTGGGCCTGTTCATTCCTTAAACCTGACAGATTTTTACAGCTTCCTCCTCTTACGTCATGAGCACTGGCGCGTTTACATGCCAAGTTATAGTGCTGTAATTTTTTAGCACATTCTTTTTGAAGAGTACGTTCATTTTGGGAAATATTTCCAGAAGATTCAGATTCTTCCTCTTGTTTTTCAGTCTCTTTTCGAAGTAAACTTAGTAGAAGACATTCAGTTGACTTGAAAGAGTTCAAGTGCAGAGTTTTTGAAGGCTGTGAGTCACACGCCTCATCTTGGATACAGTGTTTTCCATTGGGTCTATTTGGAATTGTGATGTAGCCACACACAACTATCAGAAAATGAAATACAAGTTAAGATGCAAGTGGTGTGAAAGTAAACAAGATAAGAACGAACTGAAGTAGCTAAGTAAAACAGAACAGTCAACAAATATAAGACATTAATATAGTCCACATTGTTAGTTATAGCTAAAAAAAAAAAAAGCATTAAACAAGACATGCAACAAACAGCCCATACATGCAAGACTAAGGACAATAAAAATTTACATTTAGCTTTTAAAACCAAGACTAGGATTAGTTTACACTATTTGAGACTGTGGTTATTATACTTTGACAGTGTCAGACCAGATAATTTATATAGATTTATTGTCACAAGAATGTAGTTGTATTTTCACTCAGATTGTAATGTAGAGCTACAACTGCACTGGTGGCCTCCCGCAAATTCATACTGCCATACAGATTGGGGGCCAAATTCTGCACACAGTTACATATGTGTAACCCACTAGACCCAAATTTGTACTTAACACTTAACGAAATAGGTTATTTCTCAAGTCATACATACCAAGAATATTCACAAACAGTTCATAGTATTCAAAAGTAAGCAATGGTTCAGGTAGATTGAGAAAATAATCAGCGACTGTTCTGAACACATCCCGTTCAAAACCAATGTAAGTTGGTTGGCTCATGTCATTACTTCTAGGCCCTAAGAAGAAGGCGAGGAAAGAAGGCTCATGACAGGACTATTCTCATAATCACCTTTTTAAAAAAAAACACCACCAAACCACACAACAAAAAACTTCTGCAACATTAGCTGAAAGAATGGTAGGGACGGGCTAGTATTTTTCAAGGAGTGTCATGTCAGCCATCTCCTTATACAAACATTGTCCCAGTAGTTCAGCCTTGTGTAACTAGTATGCAGAAACAGAATAAAACTATTTATATAGCAACAGATGAACAAGAAGCTGTCGCTCAACTTTAAAAGATAGATACTTCAATATTAATAATTTAGAGGAAGTCCCTTATTTGACTACTTCAATCCTTTCTGCTTCTCACCCACCCCTAAAAAAGGAGTCATAAGAAACAATTAATCTTAGTTTTTCTGTTAAAATTACTACCCCCCCCCGCCCCCCAAAAAATACTCCAAATCAAACAGATTACATATAGAAAAGCAATAAAACAAAAGTTACAGGCACCTAGGAGTTTATTTTCAGATACTCAGAATAGATTTAAGATTTTTTCATATTCAAGATGTTTAGGGCTCAATTCACTAATACAGCTGCTAAAGGTTTTTGTTTTGTTTTTTTAAGATGGGGGACAGGTATGCTTTTTTTTGTTTTCAAACAAGTGTGCACACACTACTGAAAGCTTACATAACTGGTGCAATAACAGCAAACTTTGTTCACCTGTATCCCACTCCCTCCCCTGGATGATCACAACTGCGCACTTCAGGTTTGCTCTTCATCCAATACAGCATCTTCAAAAGTGGGCAATGAACCATGTAATTAACCAATTTATGGGCATGGGTCAGGACAAGGAGAGAATAAACTGAACCAGAGTTTCCCTGCAGATGGGTCTTCACCATACTCACACAGAAAGATGGGCTAGGATGAAGCAATGCAGCATCCTCTGCCCTATCCCCGTTTTCCTTTACAGTTTTCTTCACAAATGGACTCTGGCTTTTTAGGGGCTGTGCATGGAATGGGGGGAAAAGATCACTTTCTGTGAATCACCCACTGCAAACTCAACTCCAAGCTCTCTTAGCTGCATATGGGCCCCTCCTGCAGCTGCTACTGAACAGTTAGAGAGAGATACACATATGCATGCAATGACACAGCAAATGCCACCATAACTTCTTATGGCGCTTTGCTGGAGGTGGTGGGGAGAGAGGCAGCAAAAAAGCTGCAAAATGGCATAGGCACCAGTGCAGATACAGTACATGTGAAATGGTGAAAACTGAGTTGGGAGACATGACATTTCTAAATTTTGCATGCCCCAAACTGCTTCTTTGAGGAGAACTGCTCTGCAGAAAACTCCATGAAGTCAAACTCATGTTTTCCCTACCTCTTCAAAGTCTCTCTCTCTCTCAAAGAAAAGTTACACAGACACTGTACAACTGATGAAGAATTCAACTGGATACAAGACTTTCAACAGTCATGCATATTCATTCAATAGCATTTATAAAGTGTGTGTTTTTTTGTTTTTTTTAAGTGAAAGACTGACATCCCAAAAGCCCAAGTGAAGTCATTTCTGTTAGCCCACTTCACATGTGTAAAGTATTTTTTTTTTAAAGTTCATAAACTTTTTGCTAAATTTTACATTATTTTTAAAAGGCTATTTTAATCCAGATCAAAGCCAACAACCTGAAAAATGCAGTGCAGATCATTACATAGATAGAAGTGACATCCATTCATTTATCAAAAGAATTCGCTTAATTTTGCTATACTGATTCTACAATACAGGAACATATACCTATGTCTTGAAAATATTTCATTTCTTCATTTCACTCCCTCTTTTCTATATAAATACTAGAGTGGAGAGAACTGTGCTGCAAGTTTATCACACCTTCAATTAAGGATAGTAGCTAATAAAGATAGTTCTTTAGAGTGGAAACTATGGAATATTCCTTTTTTGCAATGAGAACAGATTTTACATCAAAAAATGGCAAAAATCTTGAGCACTGTTGATGCCTATTCAGAAAAAATAAAAATAATCACATTATGGACTGGGCCAGGCCAAACTAGCAAACTCTTCAAGGTTTGGCTCAGAGTTTTTTCTGAATTATTTCACAGCCTGGGAGAAGCAGGCAGTTCTGTGCAAGAAGCAGGTAGTTTAGTCCCTGAAATCCCAAATCTGAGAAGGAACCACACAGAGGCACTGTGCCTGAAGACTCAAGTTTCATCTCTGCCCAGCTCCCTGCCAGCATAGCTTCTTCCAGTGACTCAGGAGTCTGTAGCTACCACTTGGACCCCTTCTTATGGTGAGAAGAGATACGGAGGTCCTCCAGCATAGCAGAGTTCCATATAACATTAATAGAGTTCTAAGTTGTATATTCCTGCAGATTCCCTAATTGGTTGGGTAATGTTGCCATCTTTCCCTCACTTCAGTTAAACGCCCCAGCTGATCATACCCTTTCAAAAGGGTAGGGAGAGATTCATGCATGGATCCATAGAAAGCAATCTGGCACTAGGAGATTTAGGTAGTCTACTCAATGATTAGGAGTAGTACATTGGTCTATAAGATCTCTTTCCTCTTTAATGCACACCACGTAATTTCAGTATCTTTATCTCTTCTTCCTTACGGGTCACCTTTGTACACAATTGTTTTACGCAGCCTACTGTTAGATATAGTTGAACTTGCATCCAGTGTAGAAGAGCCTAGTACCTCTCACATATAAGCAAACATTTTGGAATTTCCACTCCCCAAAATAAGCCTCTTCATATCTGAAATTTTAAAGACTACTTTTGTATAACTTACAGTATGCAAGGCACTTCATAGCTGACAATACCCAATGAGGGAGGTCTTCTACAAAAAAAAAAAAAAAAAAAACAACCTGTTCAGCAATTGCCACTATATTCTGTATAAACTAGCCACCTGATATTAAACTTTAAATACAGAAAGATCATATATAGAATTTAACTAGTTTTAAAAGATGATTTTTAAATCACTATACTTATTACATTCTCACCTGCCCTACTTTTTAATTTTGAAAGAAAAGTAGACTACAGAAGTTATCACCCTAAGCAAATCTGTTTTAAATACTACTATAGTTAATTACTGTCATCTCCCACTTGACAATAACTAAATACTGGCACTTGAAGCAAATATCAAAAACAAAACCAAACCTGATTTGTTATGCAGAACAACAACACCATGTTTACTTGTGTTAGTCATGTTGTACATGACATATTGAGGAATTACTTGGGCTGAGTGCAAGACTTCTTCCAAAGATGGTAGACCTAAAATGGTCTGCAAGCTGTAGGGTGGAAGAGAACAAATGTTGTTTCAGAAGTCTTGACAGCACATGAACACAAGCTAATTACTTTAGGGCCTCTTCAACAAGGAAAAACTCAAAATTTAACTTATTAAACTCCAAGTTCTTAGTCCAAGACCAATGCTTCCAAGTGTCAGAGGTAAGTTTTTATGCCAGACAACTAAAGGTCTGTCTGAACCAATAGAAAGAGCCAACAGCAAGAAGCAAACCATAAATTCAGTGTTTGAGGAAGTGTGCCAGATACGCACCACAAAGGAAAGGAAGAAGAGAAAAGCAGCTACTCACTGTGCAATTCTCACTCCCTAGAATATTTATTTTAGCAGCTTTCCTAAATATAATACTGTGGTCCTTGATAAAATATTAGAAAGTGCATGGGTTACTTGTGTAACTTAGCAGAACTACTCCTTTTGCATGATGAAAAAGTTTTCTGAAAAAATGTAAATACTTGTTTAGATCATTGACTATTGACGCAGCATGTACTCATGGATGTACATTCTGCTCTGATGGTACGTTGAAGCTAAAATGGCCTAATCCCTATGTACTGGCAGGAAAAAGATATATACACACACCCTCCCCAACTATTTCCAGTTTGTTATTGACTTACTGTATCAAAATGATGTTTCGCCAAATTTCTTCTATATCCTCTTGACTTATTTTCTTCCTGTGTAAGTTTTCCTTATCTTCTTCCATTATTTCACTTTTTGTGTTTTCTATGTTCTCCTACAAATAAGCAATCATACGTGTTATATTTTGTTGACTCTCTGAAGTGTCTCAAAAGCCAAACTCAAAATTCCAGTAAAATATTATTTAAAAACAAAAACCTACTCACATACACTTGTAAAAAAGGCTTTATTCCAAATTAAAGAATGCATTAATTTTCTTTTTTATAATTTAAGCTCTTATCAACTAAATGGGTCTTCTCCCATTTTAAAATAGAAGGCTAAAGCTCTTTTCCATCCCCAGCTAATGTTTACTGTCCACCACACAAAAAAAAATCCATAATTTTGAAATTTAAAGGCAAAAGTAACAAAATGCAGAATGAAATGGGAGACCGAGGCCCTAAATATTGAATGCATGCATAAGTGCTTGCAGGACTGGGGCCTAAATTCAGAAAGTCAGAAGCACAAAAAAAATTAGCAAAAGAACAAAACAAATAATGACCGGGCAGCTACATTCAAGGTTGTAGAGTTAGGCAAGATACCAGCTAAGTAATGTACCCTGATTTAGTGTTCCTAAAATATATAAAGTTTCTAAGAATTTATGAGGAATCTTAATCATTTGACAAAAAAGAATCAAATATTTAAATATATAAAACATATGGGGGGGGGAATGAGGAGCATTAAGTGATCGTTTTTAGTTCTGTTATGTGACTAAATGAGAAAAAAAAAGAAGCGAATACTAGTCTATAGTTAATCTAAAGTTGTAGGTAAGAGAAGAGCTTGTATCTATAGATTTCAGCTTGTACTGTACAGTGTAGTTCAATCTACTACATACAGTTCAAAGCCACAAATACTTAATTTCACTATTTCCAATTTGCCAGATTTCAGCAAGTCCACATAAAAGTTTACAATTAAGATGGTTTTCATACAAACAGTATTTTGAACATCTACCGTTCAAGTTTCTTAAGATCTTAGGTTTCACTCCAAGCTGTAAGCAGCCACATACAGCATAAAGGTTTTTTGTTACCGGGGCTGCTGTGTCTTTCTGTTGCATTCTCATACTGTTGTACTTCACTCTGGGTACATCTATACTACCCATCAGATCGGCGGGTAGTGTTCAATGTATCGGGGATCAATGTATCGCATCTCATCTGGACGCGATAAATCGATCTGCGAGCTGCAAGCCCGATCTGTGAGCCCGTACTCCACCTTGGCATGAGGAGTAAGCGGAGTTGATGGGGGAGCCACCACAGTCGACTTGCCGCCGTGAGGACGGCCAGGTAAATCAAACTAAGATACTTCGACTTCAGCTATGTGAATAGCGTTGCTGAAGTTGCGTATCTTAGTTCAACCTCCTCCCCCCCCCCCCCCACTAGTGTAGCCCAGGCCTGAGAGCAGTCCAGAGGAAACTGCTAGCTTATTTTTTCAACTGGAGATGAAGATTCTACAGAAGTAGATGATGCAGCCACTAAAAGAGGTGATTATTTTTGTTTTCTGAATGCTGAAAAGCACACATGATCGATAAGAAGCACAAGTTATTACCAGGGTATGAAGTAATTCATGTTTTTTGGGAGTCCTCCTGGAGAAATGTGGTAGTTTAAAGAGACTTCCTTCCTCTTTTGGAATATTTTCTGTGTTCTCTTTCAATAGAGATCTCCTTTGCAAAGTTTTAACTGGAGAAGTTGAAGGGAATCTATAATTAACAAGAGAAATGTAAATGCATTCAGAACATATTAAAAAATAAGAACATAGTTTCATAAAAAAATTTAGTGCCCAGTGATGATTCCAATAAGACTCTGTAGAGGCTTAAGATAAAAAGAAGAAAACACAGAACACCTCTACAACATATACGTAATTTAAATTAGGCAAAATTGCAAATTAGCTTTGGATGATCATTCCCTTCTCTCAAATTCATTGGAGGTCAGTAGGGGGAAATTCAACTTTCAAGTTAAGTCCTTGGAGCAGATTCTGCTCTGATTATACTTTCTGTACGCTGTAGAAGGCACTGGCATGGGAGGGAGACAGCACAATGTTGGATGCTTATGCATGCTCTGGGGTCAGGGAGGGGCTGGTGACAGGCCCCTTGCACTTAGTGCTACAGAAATGCTGGGCTGCAGTCCATAACAGCATTATTAATGAAGGGGTAGAGGAAAAGCAGACTTCCTTGCTTTTGACTGAAAATTACTTTCCCCACAGAAAGTAACTGTTGATCTCCTTACAGAGTATTCTTGGTTAATTTTCAGTTTAGCAATGTGTGTACACCGGTACAGCACCTGAATAGGTTGTTGTTGTCATCTAGATTCTCTGATCCCCATCTTCCTTTTATATCCTCAATTACATGATTCTTGAGAAATTTTCTTAGTAACTGAACTGTTTGTTGCCTAGTAACTTCTGGACCAAAATTCCTGTTGTTCCTTAGCAGTTCGTGAAGCCAGTCCACGGCTTCCACGGCACTAAAACAATTCCCGTGTTTTCTGAAGCGTTGCCTGTGCTTCCTCAATGGCATCCCGGCTCGAAAGTATTTAGTAACTTCATTCCACTGCAAGGGAGCGGGGACGGGGCACGAGGGCCGGGGGGGGGGGGGGGAGATTAAAGCAAAAAGTTGAGCGCACGCACTTAGACCACGGGTCCCCACCCCTCCAGACCAGACCCCCGGCCCGCATCGCTCCATGCTGCCTTTCCCCCATCCCCTCCGGGGCTCGTCCCCCGGCCCGCATCGCTCCTTGCTGCCTTTCCCCCGTCCCCTCAGGGGCTCGTCCCCCTGCCCGCATCGCTCCTTGCTGCCCTTCCCCGTCCCCTCCGGGGCTCGTCCCCCGGCCCGCATCGCTCCTTGCTGCCTTTCCCCCGTCCCCTCAGGGGCTCGTCCCCCTGCCCGCATCGCTCCTTGCTGCCCTTCCCCGTCCCCTCCGGGGCTCGTCCCCCTGCCCGCATCGCTCCTTGCTGCCCTTCCCCGTCCCCTCCGGGGCTCGTCCCCCAGCCCGCATCGCTCCTTGCTGCCCTTCCCCGTCCCCTCCGGGGCTCGTCCCCCGGCCCGCATCGCTCCTTGCTGCCTTTCCCCCGTCCCCTCAGGGGCTCGTCCCCCGGCCCGCATCGCTCCTTGCTGCCCTTCCCCGTCCCCTCCGGGGCTCCAGTCCCCTGTCCCAGGCCCCCGGCCCGCATCGCTCCTTGCTGCCCTCCCCCGTCCCCTCCGGGGCTCCAGTCCCCCTCCCCACCAGGAATCGCTTTGTACTTCACACTCCGGGACCCCGCAGACTCTTCTCCCGCCATCGGCAGAGTCCGCCCCCCCCCGTGTGCTGACCCGCAGCCCCCATCCCTTCTAACCAGCCTGGTGGCGCGGTAGGGCCCCGCTGTCCCCAGCCGGCTCTCCATGCTGCTCGCCGCGGCCCCGTACGCAGGCCGGGGATGGGGGCGGGGGGGGGAAGCGACCACCCAGCAGGATGACACTTGTTAACCGTCGTGGTCTAACTGTTTGAATTGACGGCCCGAGCGCTCCGCGGCCGCTGATTGGAGGAGCCAGGCGGCCACGTGACAGAGCTCGCGATCAGGTGACTTAGCAGGAAGCAGCCCCCGGCGGCTCGGGAGAGGTGGAACAACAGGTGGGTGGGCCTGGGTATTCCTGGGTCGGGAGTGCTCGCCCTATGGCAGCGTCACCGGCCTCTCTGCCCAAAGCTTCTCCCGCTGGCACAGCTGGGAGGCTGGCTGCGAGCCCCGGCCAGGCAACGGCCTCAGTGGTGTACTGCCTCGGGGGCCACCCCATCCCCAGTGCAGCTCCACCCCCGCTCTTTATAGCACGGTGGCCAGGTGTCTCACTAGCGGCAAGCCATGACTCACAGGGCAGCTCTACAAAGCACGTTTGCAGGGTTGCCTACTCTTATTGCCTGCCTCAAAAGGTTCGGTGTTTAAAGCCCTAACGCCTGGATTCAGGGAATTACAGGAGTATCTCAGCTTTATTTTCAAGGTGCTAGTCCTCCAGGTTGCAGAGGAAAAGCTTGAAAACATACATCGTATTGATTATGACACAGAAGACATAAAAAGAACCCCGGGAGGATTTTTTCTGCTTGTGGAACACAGCACAGCGTTGTGACAATCATCCCTAAAAACAAACAAGACAGCAAAAACGAATTTGCAGGGGGAAGTATAAGTGGTAATGAGTGAGGTACTGGTAGACATTTCAGTCATAAATTACCTGTGAACTCAAACGGGGTCAAATAACCTTGCACCCTACTAGAAGCAGCACATTTTAGTCCACATTGAAATGTCAGATCTGAGTTTACTCTCATATATTCTGACTTATCTCCTCCATCCCCAGTTCCTCCCCCAGCTCCACCTTCAGCCCAAGCTCCGCTGCTGAGGAAGCCTTGGCTGTTCAGTAATGGGGCAGGGGGATATGGAAACATTCTGTTAATGGTAAAGGGGGGCATGACTGGAAAAGTTTGTGCACCACTGAATTAGAGATTGGTTTAAGCCCCAAAGCATAAGATTGAATGTCCCTTACAATATTTATACCATTATTTACAATAAATTTGGATATTCTTATTATCCATATAATTCAGTGGGGTTTTTTTAATCTTAAAAAGTTCTTGGCCTCAACAACTTCCTGTTGCAATGAGTTTAACAATTACACATCATGTGAAAAATATTTCCTTTTACTGGTTTTAATTTTCCCACTTTTTAATTAATTGAATGGCCCCTTATTCTTATGAGACAGGGAGAACAGAAGCTCCCAAACTACCTTCTCTAGATCATTAATAATTGTATATGTTTTATCACGTTCCCTTTTATTCATGTCTTTTTAAAGCTAAACGATCACAGTCTTTCTGATCTCTTTTCCTAAGAGAGCTTTTCTGTGCCCTTGATCATTCTGGTCACTCTTTGAACCCCTTCCAAATCTGCAATGGCCTTTAGAGATGAGGAGACCAGCACTACACTCAGTATTCCAGCTAAGGCAACATCATTGATTTATGTAAAGGTATGATAATACTCTTTGTATTGTTCATCATCTCATTCCTGTGCATCTAATGTTTTGTTAGCTTTTTTGACCATAGCTTCACATTAAGCAGAGGTATTCATTTAGTAATCTACCAGGACACTCCAGACAAACGTAGATTATACTGTGAGAAGAATGTTTGAATGCTGCTTCTATTGTGAGGTAGAGGGATTCTGAGGCAGTATTATGTATAACTAAGCCTCTCCCCCTTCTTCCTGCACCTCAGTTTAGTTATTTGCTAAAGCACAGGCCAGGATTTGTTCTTTTCAGAAGGCATCTCATGGACTTAAACTTAAGAGCTGTTGTATATAGGATCCTGATAAATATGTGTTAATAGTTCCTGGAGTATAATACTGTTTCTTAGTAAATTAAAATTAATACACATAGAAAACAGTGTAAATAGTATTTGGAATACTATGAATAACTATTAAAAAAAAGACCTTATACAGACTTTGCCACTTTTGTTTCACTTACATATAATTAAATATAAGCTTCCAACATAATATTTACACATCTGCATTTCAGCACACATGTATATAAACATTCCCCTCTGATCTTCTACAGAGATAATTTCTCAGTCTTTATAATGTGCTCATAGTATGTAGTGTGTGGCACCTGGACTTGTCAGAGCTTGAGAAGAATGGCAGCATCTCGTCATTTCTTTTCCAAACACTTTAGATTTAGAACATGAGTTTTACACCTATGATAGACTAAACAAATTAGTCTGATGTTTAATCAAAAAAATAAAACAATTAATATAAAAACATAGCACTAAAAGGTATTTAGTGTTGTTTTATGCAAAGTTTTCATTGTGTCAGTGGGATTTACAAGATAAGGAGGTGTAATCCCTGTATGCTTGCAGATAAAATGTTGAAGGAAATTCATTTTTCTTTCAAACCAAGTTTCGTGCCATTCCTTAAATATTTTTAGTAGTGAGTGCTATTTTGTTTTCGGTTAGGACATAGACTTTATACAAAGGGTGCTATTTGGAGATGAGGTCTAACTCCTTGAGTTTGTGCCTATAGGAAAAATCTCTTTTTAAAAAAGCCCATAGGAATTATCACTATTTCATGATAATAAAAATTCTTCTGAAAAGCAATTATTTGCCTTTGGAATTCACCAGTTTGTACAAAATGGCATATTTTAACAACACCAGCAGATCCCTGTGGATAGATTGACCAGAATTTCCTACTGAAAAGTGGGACACCTATCATGGGAGAGTTTTGTGGGGAAGGGCAGATAAAAGAATGCAGGGATGGTTCTGGTGGGCATCAGGGAGGTATACATGACAAAGTTTTCACTTTTCCAACTCCTCAGCCAAGCATCCCCACTCTTTTCCCGCTACCCTGCGAATTTGACTCTACGGGCAAGGAAAGGCTGGTTTAAGACGTCATGTAGTGGGAGGCTTGCTGGAGAGTCTGAAGTGGGGAATTTTTCATTCTGTGAGCTGAATAACATGGGGCGATGCCATTCTTATTAAATCAAGCTCTTTATTCAAACAACTATTTACAGAGCTGCAGCAGACCTATTTGCTGGTGCCACTTCTAAGCTCCTCCCTCCTACAACCCATGCTCCTCCTTCCAGGGTCCATGGAGGTTGCTACAGAGAGGGCAAGGTCTCAGCATGTGGCAGGCCTGGTGTGGGGATGCCATGCAGGTGGACATGCCATCAGTGAGCCTGTTGCCACTTTCATCAGTTCAGCTTACCAGTGGCTCTTTCAAGTGGCCATTCGGCAGCAATTAACAAAAACTGAGACAATACATTTATATTTTGTATAACTGATGGGGTCATCAGGAAAGCCCTGAAATCTGTGTTGGCCTTGGATTTGATAGGCACAATCCCTGCCCCTAGGTTCCCCTACAAGCCTTTCATTTCTGCTATTCAAAATTCAAATACCTGAATGTATTTTGCCCACCAACCAAATGTTTTAAAGCAGGCCCCCTACTTTATAAAAACACCTTATATATTTCCCCCCCAGTGAAATTAATTGTGGAAAGAGAGAGAAAATCAATGTACCCAGTGCTTAATTTGTGCCAGGCTTGCCAGGGCTGAGCTCTGTCACCTCTAGACTTGCTGCATCTGTTATTAATGTAAAAAAATTGCTTGAGCCCCGACACCTTTTTCATTACAAATTAAGCACTAATTGTATCTTATTCACAGTATCACCATCTTTGTTGTAAATCTAAAATGATGGCAAATCTAAGGAGTAGTGAGAGCTGTAGCCTTTTCACCATCGGAGGAATGTCAACATTTCAATTTTTAGCTGAATATCAAACAGAGAAAATTCAACAAAATGTTTCAACAATTACTGGCAGATCAGTGACTAATTAACAACTAATTATGAGAAGATATTTAAGATGAGATACAAAAAATAGCTTTGGAGAAGAAGAGATTGTACTTAGCAAAGTGAGCGTAACTGTAGCAGTGAGCAGTAAATTAACACAATAAATATTTTACTCATATAGGTTGCTTGATGTCTGCAGTTCGCTCTCCTTGCAAGGACATGTTAATTTAACATCAAATGTATGTGAACAATTAAGATGTATGTGATCTTTGAATTGTCAGATATGTTCAGAAAGGGACGGTTTGGAGCTTAGCCTATTAACATTAGCTTCAAATATACTTTCAAGCCTTACAGAAATATTTAATCTATAATTAATAACTACGGCATTACACCCTTCTTGGAAAATGGCCAGAGTTTTAATACCAAATTTTATTTTTCATAGGACTCAGATTCATTCAATACAAAAAATGATGAACCATGTATGATGTCTGTTTCCACTGCAACATCTGCAATTGCAAGACACTAATGTTTACACAGTTGCTGAAGTTTGCTGCTGTAAACAACATCTTAATGGAGTATACACATAAGATGTTGTGGGTCCAAGCATTTATTGTATACAGCTACTGTAAAGCTTGAAGTAATTTGAACCAGTCATAAGAGAGAGCCATTTTGCTGTGCATATATTATTTATTAACCTTTCAGGTAAGACAAAACATGAAGTCCTGGCTGTCTGTGATCATGTAAGCACCCGAGGCACTCTTTATGACAGAAAGGTTGTTATCCCTGGTTTCCTGACCAAATTCTAATGCTGGTAAGTACATTCTGCTTACCAATCCCTCTGCAGATTTAAGTGGATATGGTTTTCTTCACATCCTGTCTTAAACTGTTGTGTAGTGTGTGCTCTTAAACAATTACCACAGAGTTGCCCTCATTTCTATGGTAGATAAATCTGTAAAGTGTCCTTGGATTTATCTGGTGAGGGGACAGATTTTCAAAGTTATTTAGACATCTAAAGATGGAGATGGGCTACTGGTGAGAATTTAAAAGCACCTAAACAGGTTAGATGCCTAAGGCCAGATTTTTAAAGGTATTTACGCATTGCTCTGCTCTGCATTTTAAGGCCTAAGTGACTCAGATGGCTAAGTCCCATTTTAAAAAATGACTTAGTTGCATAAGTCCCACTGACTTTTATTGATTTCAGTGGGAGTCAGGCACCTAACCTGCTTAGGTGCTTTTAAAAATCCCACTAGATGCTTACCTGCATCTATAGGCACTTAAATACCTTTAAAAATCTAGCCCTAGATGATATATGGTGGTTAAAAATGCTGAGCCCTGTCTTCACTAGCTTTCTAATTATTAGTACCTTCTGTGGAGCTTCACCAGTGGATGTGAAACAGTGGGAGATATTCCAGAGAATGCTAGTATAGCCACAGCTAAGCAAGCATTGTATTTCCTTCCCACTGACTGACATGTATCCTTCAACCTAAAGGAGATGATTTAATACTAGAGGACCAGTTTTCATAGTAGGATTTGGGAGTTAGGTGCTAGAGGCTTTTAAAAAGCCTATTATTAGTGCACATTGAATTACAGGGAGAGCTGGCTGTATGTGTTTTACAATCCCTGAACTAGGGGAATGAAAAAAGGAACAGATAAACAGGCCTAGGAAGCAGGAAGAGAGCAGAAAAGATATGAATCCTAGAAGCAGACCTCCTTTGCTGCAATTATTGTAATGTTTAAAATTGGCCACATTTTTTAGGCCATTAAATTGCCTAAATTGGTCCCTTTGATAGCATCAACTTTGCAGTGTGGGTTGCTGTATCTTTTTATTTTATGTGCATTACAACATATTAATTAAATAATCCCTTTTCAGAGTATGGTAGGAGTAGTTTAAAACTACCTGTGTTTTGTAGAGAATTATTGTGTAATGACCACAGATTGCTAGCAGAAAAACAAAGTAAGCCTGATAATGTTCCGAGAGACTATCTTGGTAGCCTTTTCCATCCAGACATAAGGAAGCTCTTTGGGGTATTTATTTTCTTACTGAAAATCATGTCAGATCAGTCTCCGCTATCATCAAGAGCAGAGTGTTACTTTTTCTTAAAACATACAATTAAGTGCTTTCAGTGCTATTTCTCATGTTGATCTCTGTATGCGTATGACCAGTTCCTTGAAAATAGCTAACAAACTGAAAAAACAAATGCCTGATTTTGCTCAGTTTAAACTTGGGTGTAAAGTGACGTGATAGTGGTACTTCAGCTTTTCAACATATGATTGTTTTAACTGCATTTTATTTTAATAACTTAAATTATAGATTCAGTACATATTGATATGCCCTTTGGCAAGCACTGCCCCATAGGCTTTGTGCAAGGGTCATGAATTCTGTAATATATGTTACATCCATTAAAAGGTTAATGTGTAAAAGGTAACTGCTACCTCAAGAAGATGTAAACTATGGCCTGCTTCTGACTATGAATAGCCAATGAAATTTCTGATAATTTAATGCTTGTAACCTGACACATTGAAGAGTGAAGTTTCTCTGGGACCCAATAGCACTTTGCTTCCACCTGTCCATCTTGCTCATGCAGTTTCTATTAAACTCAGTTGAATTAACCACTTACTTGTACAAAAGGCAATTATTTTTCTGATTCGGTTATGAACTCTTAAATAATTGTTGCTTTGAGTACAAACAACAGCTTTTTCCTGTTACGGCGATCCACATAGCTACTTCTTCATTTTAAAACTTTACACAGTTTTAGCCAAGTTGTTCTGAAAAATTTAGTTCCCTTATGCAGTAGCTCACAATTTGTCATTTGTGAACTGCAGTACAGCTGGGCCCAGTTTTGTCACAAATTAATTCATCAGGTCTATTATTCCATAAATGTGAAGAAGCTGATACTCAAATCCAGCTTAATTATACATATCCTCTACTGTTCTACTTAATTGGTTTACTCCAAACATTTTGTTGCTAAATCATACATTTGGTTTTAACCATCCATACAAAGTGTATGTAAATATACTTCATATTGCAGCAATTGGAAAACCAATTGTTCAGAACATCAAAGGGTGAGAACACATATATGTTTTAACAAGAGTAGACTACTAAATAGGGTATTATCTTTTTCATGCATATACATGACTCCCATTGGTGCTAGTGGAAATCTCATGCACACATCGAAAGAAGAATCTGGACCAGTCTACAGAAATGATAAATTTACAGTTTAAGCATTATGAAATTTGAAATCTATAGAGAATATATAATTATTAATATTGTACATTTATATGGGCACTTCATCCCAAAGATTCCCAGTATTTCACAAAATATATAATATACATTCAGCACTACTTACTGAAATGCAGCTACCTCTAGGGTGGAAGATGGTAGCCAGCCAATACACAGTACAACAGCAGGGGAAGGCAAATGTTGATCAGGAATTCTGAAGGGAAACTATTTTTAGGAAAAGTGATGTGTAGGGTTTTTAACATTCACAAAGACTTATCAGGATCTGGGTTTTTTAAGGTCTTTTCTAAAAAAACCCACAGTAAAGTATATAATACTCAGTTTATCTACATCAGAAGAGCTGAGTTAGCCTTGTCAGGATTCAAATCTATTGTTACAGGGAGTCTGACTATGCCAAATCTCATGGACAGATGACTTATCCCTATCACTGAGTTGACGTGATGTGGCTATTATTCCTTATTCAGTACACAAATATCACTCCCACTGATGCTAATGGGAAAGACACACATACAGTAAGACTAAACTACCCAACATTGCCTTTCTGTGGTTTTTAACAGCTTTGGAGATCATCGTGCTTGATTTATGCACTGAACAAGTACAGCAGATGTAGTAACTTCTCTCTCTACCTCAGCTGAAAGGGTAGTGCAGTTGTCATACTGTTCAGTGCTTGGCTTCTCTGCTTTTTTTCAACTAACAGAAATGGGGGAAGGGGCAAGAAATTTGGTCATCTATTCATTAAAAAATGGACTAGATTATCAAGTCATTAACTCATTACCTGACAGCCATAGTAACAACTTTCAGTCACTTCTGATTTGGACTTGAGTTGAATTGGCAACTTGGAGAGGAAAGACTCTATGGGCAATTATCAGTCTCCTGAGCCATCTATTCTCCCTAGCAACCTCTTTTTGATACCTAGATATTTAAAATTTTTATTAAAGCTAATGTTAAAAAATTATATAGTACACAGGTTAAGAAAAGAGTGTCTTGTGTATCTGGGTATAGTGCTTAGATTATCCACAAATACAAAGTTTGTTTTTAAAGTCATACGATACATATAGTGCATAATCAGCAATAACTCAAAATTTAGGTGAATAAATTTAAGAATACAGTTTAGGTGTTAGCATCCAAGTATTCGGGTACATCACTCATGAAAAGTTATACAGAGAGTTGGTTGTGGAAAGCAAATATAGCAATAAGTAAAGATTGTCCCTCAGTAATTGAAAATGTAGAGTAGGTTGTCCATTTAGAAAATACAATCCATGAGGGAAATATTTCAGTTACTTTCCCCACTGCACTTCTCATCCGCACTCCAGCTCATCCCTCCTGGTATTACCGATGTCTGGTGATGTGTTCTATGGAGATGTCCCTCGACCATCTGATGGCATCCGATGGGGGGGTTTAGGCTGGATATTAGGAAAAACTTTTTCACTAGTAGGGTGGTGAAGAACTGGAATGGGTTACCTAGGGAGGTAGTGGAATCTCCTTCCTTAGAGGTTTTTAAGGTCAGGCTTGACAAAGCCCTGGCTGGGATGATTTAGTTGGGTTTGGTCCTGCTTTGAGCAGGGGGTTGGACTAGATGACCTCCTGAGGTCCCTTCCAACCCTGAGATTCTATGATTCTATGATTCCATGAGTTGCCACATCAGCCGAGCGTAGCGCTGACCGAGTCCACAGTCTTTCAACAGTCGCTCATTACTGGGGTCCCATTATTAAACCAACTTCGTACCCAAGTTGGGAGCTATAATGAAACTATTGTCAGTTCCTTAACCGTAGAACCTTAAATTACCAGTACAGCTCCACACCACCAATACGACTCCGGTGCAAACAGCTAAATTACTCATTAATAATGAGTGAAGTATGAAATCACAAAAGTTAGAAAATGCAAATGGAGGCTTCCATGTAAATCTTTACTGTGTGCCCTTGTATTTATGCATTTTGATAAGGTCTTCCCTACTTCAGAGTGGTGTTGTGAGGCTTAGTCCTTATGCAAGCAAAATTATGATTTAACTGAGAGTTTTGCCTAAGTAAAATCTGTGGGGCTAGATTCTTAATGTCTGCAAAGTGATTTGAAGATGAGAAGTGATAAGGCCCCAAGTCAGCAAAATACATAAGCCTGTCTGTAAGGTTAAGCACGTGTTTCAGTGCTTTGCTGAATCAGAATCTAAGTGCCAATTACTTATCAATTGTATAATACTTTTACAATACTGGCTAATGTGACATTCTATTGAATAAACATATTATATTACAATTAATTTTGCTTTGTGTAAACTATGTTTCACTTTAAAAACACTGTAGCTAGCTATCAGAAACTTAGCACTGACCTTCACTCATCCTTATTGTTCTCCTTAGGGGACATTTCAGCTGTTTTCTTGATTAAGAGCCATCCTATAATGGAGGATCTTCATTTCTCTTTCATTTGAATCAAGTAAGTACTTGCCCTTCCCACTGAGGGCAATAAAATTTCCCAATTAGGAGATACAAGTAAGATGTTTTAATTTCCACTTAAGCAGATGTTTGGGTTGACATAGACAGTTAAATCAAAAGTATTATAGCAGTTGATTGAATACACTGTCCCGTTTTTGAACAATAAGGACTACATAGTCAGTGAGTGTTCAGTGCTTGCCAAAATGGGTAATTTTCACTCACCGAGTTAGAGGTCTTTTCTTCTTTCATTCTTTCCTAGACTGCCTATAAGAAAAATAAATTTGTTATATATCTTCAAACACTGTAGCAAGCAGTAGTTTCAATACTAGGTTTACTTATAATTGGATCTCTTGACAACTACTGATCGTTTCTATATGCCTTAAATAGTCACTCAGGATTTTTCTAAGGCTATTTAGCTTTCTTAACTTGTGCAAATATATATTTCCCCCCCAATTTGTTTACATTGGCAGAGGAATAAGCTATTGCATTCACACAATCTTAAGGTCATTATTGCTGATGCTGTTAGCGGAGCATGGCAAGCAGAATTCTTTCTTAACTTTGTCTTTCTGTTACCTGGGGCTGCATTGCTTTAATTCAAAACTTGTAGTGTAATGATCTTGTGACTCAGTAAAGTGACCTGAAAGACCAGTACAGTTTGAAAGAATGATATACGAAAATGCTAAGAAACCACTGGGCACAAATTGTTTTCTGGAATAAACCACTATCCATCCTTTCCATCTTCTTGGAGCTCTGGAATAGACGTTGCACATATGGTCTTAGTATTCATAGAAAAGATGGAAAGGCCATAAAGTCAGATGGAAAAGACCATCAAGACTAGATCACCAGGTATATCCTCTACCACATCAGGATATATTCCTGCACAGAGGGAGTAGCTGATTTTCCACTAGTGCTACACTAGATCTGAAATAGCAGTCTGAAAAAGGCCCATTCCTGCCTGGATATTGGGAGACTATATGGTAAAAAATAAAACAAAATAGTTAGCATTAAGGACAGATTCTGCCCAGTTGCACCCACAAAGTTCCATTGAAATCAGCTAGGGTGCATGGATATAACTAAAGGAGAATTTGGTCCATATGTTAAATAATAGTAGAAAAAAAGAACATTTAAAGAAAGACAAACTATAACAATAGGGCGAGATTTAGTTCTGCCCTGGCACACGTGCCGACACAGTTATAGAGAGGAGATGGCTTGTGCCTCCTCAGTTCAGGAGCTACCAGGGTCTGGTGGGGTTGCTGATGAAGGATAAGTTGAGTACTTGCTTCAGTGGCCCATATGGGCATGGGGGAGGTGCAGAATCACTGGAGTGCTGATCAATCCCATCCCTCCTCTGATACATTATACCCCCACTGTGCCTAAGCTCTGCTTTGGGCCTACCCTAAAGTGACCTGTGTGCTAAGGATTGCTGTGTAGGAAGAGCAGAGCTGGTAGAGTCCCATTCCCTCCCCCTGTCTCCACTGGAGCTTTAATTAATTAGCTTGCATTTCGGTAGTATCTGGAGGCCCCAATCTGGACTAGTAGGCCCTTTACAAAAATGGAGCAAAAAGATAGTCCCTGCCCCAAACAGTTTACAGTCTAGTGGCCCAACTCTGCAATGGGATCCACTAGCATGGGGCCCTGTGTCCATATGGAGTCCCAGTGACTTCAAGCTAATAGGACTGCAAATGGACTCAGGATTCTGAATTAGCAGCTCTGATGGCAGGATCTGAACCTAACTCAAGACAAGATGCAGCCCAGTGAGTGTAACAAAAAATAGGGAGGAGCAGAGGTGGAAGGATGAGGGAAGCTAAACTGAATAGCCGTGCTTTTGTAGGTTTAAATTTCAACTTTCTACTGAGCTTTTTGTGATTTGATTATTTTCTACCACATGATGGTGGTGTTGCTTCTCATTTTAAGCTTGAAAATTGGCTTCGGATTCCAGTTGGAGCAGTAAAATTATTCAATGCAGCCCAGTGATAACACATTTGTTTAACAAATGTTAGTGCAATTTTCATGTTATTTTTGTAACTAGGTATAATAAGGCTATCTCTTTATTAGAAAATAGATCTGCTGCACTTTAGGAAGGAGAGTCTCCCCATCATCCACCATTTTTCTAGTCATCCCAGATCCTTGTGTCTCTGAGAATCTTACTGAGTTCTGATTGCCTGACAGTGTTTTGTTTTTTTTTCAGTAAGACAAAGATGACACTTTGCCTGAGAAGCAAAATATGCAATTCAGACTTTTCTCTTTGAGTCATTTAAAATCATTCTACATAATTAAACTCCTTGTTCTTATAAAGACAACTTGGCAGGCATTATGTTATATGTAACGTGATACTATTTCATCTCTGTGTAGGTTTCAGCTTGTGCTAGCTCAAAGGGATCATGCTTGTCAGCTGGGTAACCATCTTGTTCAGGGAGAGCAATTCCTAGAATGAAATAGTGATCTGTGATTTAGCTACTGTAATAAAGCCTGCCTCAGTGTCCCAGAGCTCTAAACTTGCTGAGACAAGGATCAAGACATGATAGTGTGACCCAGAAATACTTGGCCACATCCTTTGCCCTGTGAGGGCAGCACAAAGGGGGTGTGAAATCAGCGCAATAGGCCCTTTGATGATTTCCCTTGAGTAGAGGGAATGCTGGAGATGATGTGGAGCCAACATACAAGGTCTGTGCCACCATATTGCTGGTGAATAAGGACTTAGCAAAAAGGTCCCTGTGTTCCGCAGTCCCCAGCCACTGGACTGGTCCTTTTGGGCCATAGGCAGTAGGGTGGGATGTAGAGCAGGCCTGAGGTATCAGCTGTAAATTGCTTCAAGGTCTAACCTGCCCAGCAGCCATTCTAAGGAAACTGCCGAAGTGGCATAAAGTCACATTTTCCATCCCCCTGCAGTCCTGCACAGAGCATAGCTGGGCTGGACAGGCAGGTATAACTCGCTCAACAAGATACAACATCATTCACATTTCTCATGGACACTGTAAGCTAACTGACGTACACATTCATATAATAAGATTGCTACCTGTCCCATACAGTCTTGGATTACCATTAGCAGTCTCAAAACAAATAAGCCTGGGAAAGAAAGCTGAACACTTTTGCCACTGTATGGGCAAGAAGACAGAAGTATTAAGCAGTCTTTTAATGGAGATATACCTACCTATCTCCTAGAACTGGAAGGGACCCTGAAAGGTCATTGAGTCCAGCCCCCTGCCTTCACTAGCAGGACCAAGTACTGATTTTGCCCCAGATCCCTAAGTGGTCCCCTCATGGATTGAGCTTACAACTCTGGGTTTAGCAGGCCAATGCTCAAACCACTGAGCTATTCCCCCATCATCATCATCATGATCTGTTTATGGAATCTCCCAGCATGTGCTAGGCTCTTTCTAGAATTTCAGGAAGGGATAGTGCCTGCCCACAGAAGCTCACGATGCAAGGATAGACAGTCAGATGGACAGAGGTTAGGGGAAGAAGAACAGCAAATAGGGACCTAGATTCACTGTAGGAACCATGGCAGAAGCAGTTTCTTAAGGGAGACTTAAAATGTAGACAGGGCAAGGGCCTTGCTGATGAGCTGAAGGAGGGTGCACCATGTAGAGGGCTATGTGGAATAAAGCACAGAGGCAATTGTTCAAACAGCTGACAGACAGAATGATGAGGCTGGGAACACGGACAGTGTGCAGAGAAGGTGAAGGAAAATGTGAAGAGCCCTTTGCCAGACCACACTAGTAACTTCTTTCCTCCTCCCCTTGACATTTTTGGCTGATCCTACAATTGCTCCATGCGTATAACTCCTGCTGAAGTCAAAGGGAGTCTCTTACTTCCCAGAAGTCTTCAGAACTGGGCCCTCACTTGCCAGAGAGCAGCAGTTTGTAACTGTTTTCCTGCTGTGCTAATACAGAACATTTTGATTAGTGTTGGTGAAGAATAAAGGATAAACCACTTAAAATTCTCCATGATTTGATTAGTGATGGCAGAGACACTGATTAGGTAAACTCCTAGAGAACAGATGAAGAGACCAATTTGGCCACATGAAATGAGGGCAGGATTTATACTGTGCAACAAGTAGAAGGCATGATAAAGTATTAAATAATTCACCTTAAACCCCAGCAAAAGTTCAGGTCATTGCTTTTCCTCAACCAAACCAGCTATTTTACTTATGTGCAATCTTACTACATAACAGCATAGCTCTGATCTTGGTAAAATTGATATTAGTTTTTGCTAAGATCATGTGAAATAAACATCATTCATTCTATAATAAAATTAGTAATGTATAGTTCAATTAATTTCATTGAATTAATTATATTAATGTGCAACATACTGTCAGTGTCCCTTGGAAAGAATATATATAATAATATTCATATTTCACATCCATCTAGGATATTCCACCAAATCACTTTGCAAACATTGATTAATTAAGATTTGCAACCCTCCTGGTGAGATTGGGAAGTATCATTATCCTCTTTTTACTTGAGCTAACAGAGTAACTGATAGCAGTAGCAGGTTGTCATCTTCTATGTGGACCAGCACTAGAGGGGGATCAGACACCTTGCTGGTGGGTTTCACAGATATTTGCTGACAGCAGAGGAATGGTGAGACTCAGAACTCTTGGGTTCCATTCCATATTTTGGAAGAGAGTGTTCACTAGTGAGCACAGTCTCTTCCGCCAGTTCCTCCCAAGTTTGATCTTTTTTGCTCCATCCTCGCTAACCGGTCCTCCCCATGCCCAGTTGAGTCTTTTGACCTGTCAGTCTCAGATCCCTCCCCCGTTCCTTGCACAACCTCTCTCTTTTCTCCCCAGTCTCCAGTTGTCCCCCATTCACCTACATTCTCCACTGCCAAAGGCTCCCTGTCTCCCTCCATGGGTTCCTCATCTAATCTACTCCTCCCTCCCCACAGCTCTGTCCCAGTCTCTTTGCCCAGCCAATCTGTCTCTTCTGAGGTCAGACTAGATAATTTAATGGTCTCATAGCCTTAACAACTATGAGTCTATAAATCCTCTGCATCCCCTATAGTGCCCATCCTCCCCCATCAGCTCCCAGTCCTAGTGACCTTTTCCAGCCAGTCCCAGTCTCCTCCTACAGCTCCCAGTCCTAGTCTTCCTCTCTCCCATACAGCCTCCAGTCTTAGTCACGTGTTGTCATCCCACAAGCTCCTTTTCCCAATATACTCCCCCCGCAATCCACCTCAGCTCTGGTTTTGTCTTCAGGTCTAGGCAGCTTCCTCCTCTACACTGCCTAGGCATTAGCAGGGGAGACAGGCTGGTGCCCAGCCCCAGTGCATCCTGCAGTAGCTCAGAGCTGTAGTTGCAAGAAAAGCCCTGCTCCATTGTGGGGTGGAGCATACTCAGTGTGGGTGGAATCTTTGGAGTTTTTAACTGCAAAGCCCTGGCAAATCTCTACCGAGTATGTGTGAACAATGATTTTTCAAAGGCTTATCATTTGGCCAAATTTGAGCAGATTTCCCCAAGAACAGCCAAGGGCACACCCCTGACACAAATGCCACGCTCTGCCAGATTTGAAGTCTTTGCTCCAGAGCATATGAATGGTAGAGTGCTTCAAAGAAAAGGTCACTAGAATTTTTAGCAATGGCAAAACAAAACAATGTATTTTCTCCTAACCTCATTCTCAGAAATGTCTGAACCATTTTGGCTGAAATTTTCCAGAAAAAATTCAGTCTGAGACAGACACCCAGCATGGAATGGTTAAAATTTGGCAAAATTATAAGCAGCTGTATGGCTCTTATAATGGGAAGGGTCAGGCAAATTTAATAATAAGTAGTGATACCATCTCATCTATAATTAACCGGATATCAATTTTTTTAACAGATTTATTTAATTTTTCCTAAAAATTTCCTTCAACAACTCTAATTTTAGAATATAAGAGCATTTACAGAATCAGAAATGCCAAATGTGGCATAGTAACATGTTGAAAATCAAATCAAATCAGCATTGATGATGCTGATGGAAATATGCCAGCCTACCCACATTTATATAGTCAAAGAGCAGTCTGGATGAGTCATGGTTTTCAGTGCCAGTTACATATATTTTCAGCTTAGTGTGTATATGGAACAAGTACCTTGGTTAAGAATATTTTTCATGGATATACAGAGGTTTGTCACTAGACTAAGCTTCCCTTTCAACCTAAGGGGTCTAATTCTCTCTTTGATGTGTATGAATAGATCCCATTACCATTAACATTACCGTCTCTGGGACATAAATGTTGCTGTTAATGTAAGTTATGAATATGAATTGATAGAGAAATAGACCCCTAAAGCTGTAATCTGAATTCAAACTGGGTATGAGCTACATAGGGAGTTTAATACTTTCCTACTGGATGATCAGACAAAGCCATACAGTATTTACATTAATCTCTACATTTTCAAAGCAACGTGTAGGGTTGTAGCTGCACAGCCACTGTTGATTTCAATGCAAGTCAAATCCCGTGCAACGCTTTGAACTCTTCCCTTTAGACGTTCCAGTTTTAGGCAGTTCAGTTGCTTCTGAGGCTACTTTAAAAAATGACTTTTTCTTGGCCTTATGTAGATGAATTGATGAGAATATATTACACTAATATACTCTGGGGAGATTTTCCCCTGTGGAAAGTTCCAGTTCCAGGGTATGTGGTTACCCATAATTCTATAAAAGCAGGACAGATTACTGCAGCTGTTTTAACTAGCTGTTTTGTTTTGCTAATTAGAAGTTTCTTTTGTATTGGAACCAGAAATCTTGTGGAATCCCCCCCCCCGTTAAATAGGTATTTTAAGGTAATTTTATGATGCCCCGCTATGGATAAATAACCTGTCACCTTTTTTTAACAGCTGTTGAAAAGAAATAGATGTGTTCAGAAATTATCACTGCCATATTCAAGTTTAGCTCCTGCTTTAGCAAATTTAGAAACTTTAATCATAAAGACAGTCCTCTTTGTGTTTGCACAGGAATGTACGTAGAAGCCATAATAAAAAATGAGTGGGGGGACGACCGAATCTTCGTCATTTCTCCTTTTTATTTTATACTGCAGTCAGGGAAAAGGAAAGCATGTGGTAAATTATGTTGTATATTTAAGCTCAATTTTTCAGAAATGTATACAATTACAGTCATAAATGACTGAATGGTCAGGGAATGGCTACACTTGCAGATGTAGAGTTAAACCAGCCCTCGGAGACCGCAGCGGGGAAAGCGCTGCAGTGTGTTCACACTGTCAGCTGCAAGAGCAGTGGCGTGGCCACATTTGCGGCACTTGCAGCGGCATTGGGAGCGGTGTATTATGGGCAGTTATCCCACAGAGCACCTCTTCCCATTCTGGTGCTGTGGCTTGTGGGAAGGGGCCAACCCAGACCCAAAACCACAAGAGTGAGCTGAGATCCCTGGATCTGAACTTGTTGCATGCCTAAGTGCAATACTGTAGACTATGATAAGTAACCACACAAACTACAGTAAAACAATGCTGGGACTGAGATGTAAATGAAATTGGTGACAATATGAGTTCACAAAGTTCCCTTACCTTGTCCAGGGCTGGATTAATGTATAGACAAACTAGGCATGTGCCTGGGGTCCAAATGGGGCAGGGCAGGGATGGGCAAGGCACAACAAATCGCTGTCTAGTATACTCACTGCAGCTGGGTTGGCCATGCTGTGGATCTGCCAGGATGAGGTGATCATCCTGCTGCTGCTTTGTGGGGTTGCAGTGCTACTCACTCAATTTTTGCCTGGCTAATTCTTCATCATGATGGGGGTTGGTTGGCCAAACCTGAGTGAGTGAGGTTGCAACCTCGTACATAGGGCTACAGTGCCACTCCAGTTTGTCTGAGGGACGCTCTTCCATCCTGATGGAGGAGTAGCCAGGCCAGATCTGAGTGAGTGGAATTGCAACCCCCATCACAGTGAGCAGCCACACAAAGCAGCTGCAGGACGAGGAGCATGGCCAGCCTGACTGCAGCGAGTGTACTATACAGCTGTTTGTTGTTGTTCATGAGAAGGTAGGGGGCCATAAAGGTATTGTGCCTTGGCCACACTGGTTAATCTGGCCCTTGCCTTTTCATAAAATTTACAGCATATTACGCAGTCTGCGTGTTCAGCTGGTACCAGTTGGTATCAGTTTTTGTTGTAGTCATAAAGGATTGTCTTTATGTCTCATTTTGGTTATGTAAGACTAGTTTGCTTAAAGAATGCATTTGCCTCGTGTTCGGATCATTGGGACTAATTACCACAATTTACATAATCTACTATCAAACAATCCCATAATCCTCAGAAAATGTATATACACCCACTAGTTCTGTACTACATAATACAGTATAACAAGTGGTGCACAAAATATTTATATATGCCACAAGCTCCTATGGGCAGATTAAATATTTTCTCAGTGGTAGTTACCAACTTCATTTATCACCTCAGAATAGAGTAGTATATTTGACAGCACAAATATTTTCCTTATGGATATTTTGTGTAACTCTAAATGTTGTCTTACAATTAAAATGTATAATTTCCCTAAATTTCACTTAAGAAAATTATACACTACCAATTATTAATTCAGGGGGTGGGGAATAGAAACATGAAGTTATAATGTTGTTTTAAACAAAAGTAAGTAAAGCTCTCAAATATTCAGTTATAAATGAGGCATTCATTAACTTTAACTTATCCATTCCTCCTGTGAAGACAGTTTCATTCAGTCCATCTTCAGAGTTTTGTGCAGTTCTGTAGTATTAGGCCATTTCATAATTAAAAAAAAGAGAATTAAGTACTCATGGAATGTTCAAGATAGACAGGAATGAAAAATGAGTTATCTAAGGGGAGGGATAGTTCAGTGGGTTGAGCATTGGTCTGCTAAACCCAGGGTTGTGAGTTCAGCCCTTGAGGGGGCCATTTAGGGATCTGGGGCAAAAATCTTTCTGGGGATTGGTTTTGCTTTGAGCAAGGGGCTGGACTAGATGACCTCCTGAGGTCCCTTCCAACCCTGATATTCTGTGATTCAGAAATGAAGGAGGAGAAGGATGATCTAATGCAGGGGTAGGCAACCTGTGGCATAAGTGCCAAAGGCAGCACACAAGCTGATTTTTCAGTGGCGCTCATGCTGCCCGGGTCCTGGCCACCAGGCCAGGGGGCTTTGCATTTTAATTTAATTTTAAATGAAGCTTCTTAAACATTTTAAAAACCTTATTTACTTTTCATACAACAATAGTTTAGTTATATATTATAGACTTATAGAAAGAGACCTTCTAAAAACATTAAAATGTATTACTGGCACATGTAATCCTTAATTTAGAGTGAATAAAAGACAACTCGGCACACCGCTTCTGAAAGGTTGCTAACCCCTGATCTAATGGTTAGGGTGCTGGCATGGGACTGAGAAGACCTACTCTAGCATATTTCCTGTATTTAGATAAGTCACTTGGTCTTTTTGTGCCTCAATTCTCCATCTGTAAAAATGAAGATAATACCATCTGAGCAGTTACTTACTTACATTGCTCTGCCCGTCTATTCTATTCTTGACCTACAAAGTACGCTCTATGACCATTCAGTTCATCTGTAACGAAATGTGCCAATAAGGGTGTGACGGAGGCTGACTGCATGTAGGCAGAAAAGAGCACCATGGCTTCCCCTAGACATCCATCTACCAACACTTGGGGGACGATGCAAGAGCCCGCTTTGAAGTTCCACTTCCGACACCTTGCTGATCTTACCAGAGTGGTTTCAGGCAGCAAGGCAAAAGGCCTGGGAAAGTGAGAACAAAGACCTTTGGCTAGATTGAATGATAGGTCCTCAAGGATGGGGGACAGACTGAGACCTAGACCCCTGCAGATTAGGGATCTGGGATAAGATAGGCCTGCCTAGGACTCTAGGTAAGATAGACGTGCTTGTAGAACTTTTATTGTTTTAAAAATCCTTTTCATTGTTATGCTTGGCTCCTGCTGTTAAGATTAAACAATACTCTGTTTTAAGAAAGCTGTTTTGGGTCACTGAATCCACAGGTCACTGGCTCCCAAAGGGAAGAACTGCAGGTGCCTGAACCCGGTCAGACCTGCATGGTAAACACAGTTGATATACAAGGAACTGTATACAGCCCAGGCCCCAGTCAAAGGGTGGAAGAATAGTAGGATTCTACCCGGAGGATGGTGCAGGCACAAGATCCAAGATCGGAGGAGGATGTGCTTGGTGCAGCCAGTCTTGTAACCATAACAAAGGGCACCAACTGTGATAGTGGCTTTTGTAACATGGACATGGACACTTGTCCACCACGATCTTGACTGAGACCACCAACTCCTTTTAGTTGACACATGGTGACAGGGCAACCTTTAGCAACCATCATCTTGGTCAGATTCAAGTCAGAGTTGATATTCTATCATCAGTCTCTTGTTAACCATCCCTATTTCTAAGACTCTTTTGTACATTTATTATATTTATCTAGATATAATCACATGCAGTACAAATAGTTACAGTCTGGTGAGTCATGTAACACAAAGGTTGCTTACAGAGTGAATAAGGTGTTTTAAAATAGCCGAATATCTCATTAATTAATAGCGTATAATGATTTTTAGGGCTCAGTGCAGTAAAATGTTGACTCACACTCAATGTGAAATAGACAAGATGTCTAGATAAGAGGAGATTGCAACCTGTATTTCTTTTTAATGGTTTTGAATAATCCAAAATCTAAACACCATTTTCCTAATTAACAATGCTAGAACTAAGGAGTTAGCATAATTGTTTAGTGAAATAGAGCCTTATTGTAAAACACAGCAATTAAAAAAAAATTTAATCATAAGGGCTTTTAATAATAACTCAAGAGATTTTATTGTTTTTTCTGTTTGTTTTAACTTGGGGAGAATGTTCAGTTTTAAAAAGGGCATACCTCCATGCAAGTTACAGTTGTAATAATTACATGCTGCATATCATACAAATACAATACCTACTGACATTAAAGCTTTTAGAAATTATAATGGACACAGATAGATGTTGCAACATTTAAAACTAAAACTAAAACAACAGAAACAGTTTAGAGGCTCATCAGAATTCATCAGCAATCAGAGTTTAATTCCATGGTACTGTACTGTTATCTGTCAACCATTCATGCAATTAAGAGAAAATATCTACCAGCGTTTCCATGGTGCTAAAGCATTCCAGTAGCACAACCAGCCCACACAGGACCTAGAAGCTATAAAATATTAATTCTGTACAAGCATGCGTTCGTTAATCTCAACATTTATTACAGGCTATAGTAATTCAGTCTTAACAAATTGTTCCATTAAATAGAATATTGCCAAATACTACAATGCTCTGCAATGATTTGTTTTAAAAAAATATTATTTTCAAACAATGTTATTTATTATGGGATTAGGAATGTAGACCTGATAGAAAAGCTTTCATGTTAACTATGTAGACATCGTAAATGACAGGAGAAAGGTTGAGTGACACATTGATTATGTAGCAACAATAGAGGTGTGGTTCAACCTGCATAGAGGCCACTGAGGAGATTCTACTACATGATCAAGAAAAGAGTTTGATTTCCCCCTGAGTCTTTAGTCAGTTCAGAAATCACAGCTATAGTAAAGGTGAGTGTCAAAGCAAGAGAAAGCAGTTTAGCAGTTTTCAAAGGAGGTGCCCTATTGTAAGAGGTACAAAATCCAAAGAGAGAGGGAGCTTGAAATTCTTTCTATGCCCTAGCATAATTTATCTACTGCATGGCACTGGGATAACAGTGCATACTATCGGTTTCACTGTAACATATGAAAAGTGGTCCCTTCACTGCAGTAGTAGCAGCTTATCATAGGTTATTAATGTAACGTGTCCACAGTGCTCACATTTTGGAGAAACTGTTCTTCTTCTGCCAGTAAAGACATACGATAAGCATCTCCCAAGATAATAGACTGGCCTTTTATTAGGATATGGTTTTCACTTAGTTTTCATTAGCCCTTTCCCTGCCCTCGCTGAGGTCTTTTTTCCACATTCTGCAGCCACCATCTTTTTGTCCTTCCTCCATCACAGCCTGGGGAAGTGGACACTTCAGTGATCAGTGCTCATGTAATTCTGTGACTTGGATTTTGATACATTTGTACTGCGTTAGTAGCACCTTACTCCATGAGTAGCCCCTCTGGTTTCATTGGAGCTACTTGAGAAGTACGGTACTGCTCTCAGTATGAGTGAGGATATCAGAATCTTAAATAATTCCATTTCCACTTGCCTGGAGAGGTTTTTGCTCTTTAGTTCGTGTGTGTGTACAGGACATTGTCCCAATGCTCTTTTCCTGAACAGTGTGTGTGTATGGTCTAGTCATGCTTATTTGATTTTAAACATTTATTCATACAAGAGTGAAATTCACCCTTGTGCAAAGAGCCAGTATAAGTCCTATGAAGCATTTCACTCCCATTTAAGTCCTCCAAATGGGGCTTAAGTGGTGCATAGAGCTGGAGCTTGCTCTCTGCACAGTGCTGAATTCACCCACTAGTTCATGCGGAACCCTAAACAATCTAACACTCTGGGAAACCAGGCATGGACTAAATAATTGTGCCAAATCCCACAACCCTTACTCTTGTGAATAATCCTTACTCATCTGATAGTAATGATTGCAGGATTGGGCCCTAAATGGAGTTGTGCTGCTATACCAGACTAAATATTGCTGTTTGCATGGCTATTGTAGGTTTAAAGGCAGCACTATGCAATATTTCAGTACTAATGCAAAAAGCCTGGGAACAGGCTTACTGTGTCCTATGCTATAAATACCTAACATTGGTACTTTGTAGAATATATTGCTTCATGTAGGATGCAGAGAACTCTGGAAGGAACAAAGATAAAATATGTTTGCCCCATGTCTACTCTTCAGAGATGTGTAGATGAAAGGACCATCACAGCTCCTCCGTATTCCTTTCATCAGCTCCTTTATAATGTCATGCTTTCTGTTCAGGCCATTGCTAGAAAGGAAAAGAAGAAAAGTTGGAAGCCTATTGGGAAAATACCACCCAATCAGTTTCTGAGGATATGATTATATATTTAAATCAAACACCGTCACTTGTTCACAATTAAAAACATGCATAATAAAAAGATCACACTCATAACTCTATCTTTAAAACCATTCTCAATCAAAGGTCAGCTTTCAGCAACCAGTTGTTATATTTCCTTATGTGACCAGAGTGCTGTGAGCCTACATTTTTAATTATGTTAGGCCACGTCTATACTTACCCGCCGGGTCGACGCGGCGAGTTCGACTTCTCGGAGTTCGAACTATCGCGTCTGATCTAGACGCGATAGTTCGAACTCCGGAAGCGCCGCGGTCGACTCCGGTACTCCACCGCGGCAGGAGGAGTTGCCGGAGTCGACCTTGGAGCCGCGGAGTTCGCTTCCACGGCGTCTGGACGGTAAGTCATTCGAACTAGGGTAGTTCGAATTCAGCTACGTTATTCACGTAGCTGAATTCGCGTACCCTAGTTCGAACCAGGGACTGTGTGTAGACCAGGGCTCAGTCATAGAATAATAGGAAGTAGAGTCATAATGCTCGTTTACAGGGTTTCTCAAATGGGGGTCGCCGCTTGTGTAGGGAAAGCCCCTGGTGGGCCAGGCTGGTTTGTTTACCTGCCCTGTCCGCAGGTCCGGCCGAGCGCGGCTCCCACTGGCCGTGGTTCGCCACTGCAGGCCAATGGGAGCTGCTGGAAGTGGCGGCCAGTATGTCTGTCGGCCTGCGCCACTTCCAGCAGCTCCCATTGGCCCAGAGCAGCGAACCACGGCCAGTGGGAGCCACGATCGGCCGGACCTATGGATGGGGCAGGTAAACAAACCAGCCCGGCTCGCCAGGGGCTTTCACTACACAAGCGGCGACCCCAGTTTGAGAAACACTGCTCTATTAGGTCATCTAGTTTATTCCCCTACCACTGGAGCACAAACCGGGGGTGGGGGGAACACTTTTTTTGCTTCTTTATGATATATAAAGAAAGTCTCAAAGGTGGAGTCTTTTGTTGTTTCTTAGCATTAGAAATTCATATCCTATGTAGTCTGGAAAACTCTGATGACTATAGAACTAGTGAGAGGATGGTGTCATAAGAGCTAAGAGTGTGAAATTTGAGTAACTGAGATGGGAAGGATTTGTAGTCTGATTATGTGACAGTGTTTTGTTTATCATTTATTTTACTCCAGTGTCCAATTAACATTTCAGAGAAATGAAGCCTTTGTTAAAATCCAACATCCCACTCATCAGTTAAAGTATGAGAGCTAACAGTGCACATCCTCTGAGATTTCCAACAAGTTTTCCAGAAAAACAAGGAAAGATCAATGTTGATATTCCTGATATCTTAAAGATAAAACAGGAACAAACAAATCCTTTTAAATAAAATTTTCAAGCCTTCATTATAGATAATCAAGAAGTAAAAACAGGTACAAGCATACTTCTCTAAACATTTTAGATCATCATTAATATCATCCCATTATTTCCTCCACATTTTCCTGCATATTTGATTATTGATTCTTAGATCCTTCAGATATCTGTAGACTGTTGTCATGTCTCATTTCACTCTTAGTTGACACTTAGCCAAGTCATTCAGTATATACAGTAGTGACAGCTAAATTTAGTTTGTTCAGTCTTTCCTAATACAGCAAATCCCTCTATCCTTTTACTCATTTTTATTGTTTTCCTCCAGCCGTTTGCAGTTTATCTGCGTCTTTCTGGTAATGGGGTGGCTAGAACAGAATGGAATATACAATGGCAACAAGGCAGAGAGTGTTGAGATCTGAAGACGCAAGAGACAATGATCAGATCTGGACAAGGTATAATCTAGAGTTTGGGGTTTGCATTTAACAACATCTAAATATTGCATGCTGCTCTTGTGAGCTTTTTGTCTCAGATTGTGGAACTCTCATGCTAATATCTGATTTCAACAGATTTTTGCAATCTCGAATTGTGGAAATGTTGGGAAGTCAACTGTCCTCATGAGATTTCTTCTTTGTTCATCAAAAATCTCACCAGAACGGCTGTTTGAGGAAAATACAGCCCCATCTGTTCAGGGTCAGAAGGAAGGCTCCATCTGATTTTAGACCCAGCCCAAGCTATAATGGAGATTGACATGGTATGGGTTGATGGATCAGCAGACAGACAAGCAGATTGGAACCAGCATCATAGCGGACTCAGAATCTGAATTGTCTGAAATTTGAAATGGTGCTGATTTGAAATTATTGTTGCAGTTCATACTTAGTACAAGGTCAATCAGTAATCATGCTGCTTGTCAAGTTATCTTTGGTGGCAATAATGACCCAACAGCCAACACTTCATGCTATGGCAAAAGTTGCTGCATATAACAGATATGTTGGCACAAAATCAAAGAAAGTTTTTTCCTATAGATATCCATCTGAGTGAATTCTCATTAGATTAATGGACACTACCCTCATTAGCCAGGCATTCCAATGGTGCTACATACAATTATGAAATATTAATCATTACCAGCAGTAGTAACCCAGGAATTGTGCCCCCTACCACAGCACCCCGTTTCCCTGACTTAGTGAGAACAGTTAGGTTTTATTAGGATGAAAAATATGATTCACCTATGAGGTCTGCATTCCCCATCATATATCTTAAAAAACAGTCAAACAAAAACAGGCCTTGCTCCAAGTGCAATGTTCATTGAACTACATATTGGGTTGCTACTGACAGCACAATAGAAGAATCATAACCTTAAGCTTATTTATATAAAACTTTACAAAAGTCAGTACGTTTTTCACCAGAGATGTAAATTGTACCATTTTTCTCTTGTATTGCTAATGAGATATTTAACCCTTAATGCATTTTAAGCCTTCAGTCACAATATGTTAACATGGAAGTTTATGATGACACTTTAATATGACATTAGATTTATTTTGAAGATTAATAATAATTTTTCAGATCTCCATTTTCTGCAATCATCTTCCCTTACTATTGTTCCTTAAGTGTATGCTGTTGCTGTACATCAGAACTCACACAGGGAAGGATGGTGTCAGACCCTGAACCCATTCTTCTTGTGGGGATTGCTCATTTGTATGATCTAGGGTAGATCAGACTTATGCTGACAGGGAGGAGATAGAAGAAATTTTTTTTGTGGCACTGAATTGCTTCTCAGACCTCATCAATATTGTGGATATAGAATGCTGAAATCTTCAAGAAATGATACAGAATATTAATATTACTTTAGACTGCAGACTCAGGGAGTTACCTGACAATTAGATATCTCATTGTGTACAGTATTCCAGGTTGGCAATGATTCTTTAAGTTTTAGGAAAATTACATTAGAGCCTGAAAAGTGACATGTGGGTGTAGGATCGGTTTATTGTGTTGCATATCTGCATGATAACTAGCTTGTTATGTAGATGGCATGAGAATGAGAGGGATATTTTGATGATGGGATTGTTGTCTGTCTATCAGCTCATCTTTTATTAAATTACACTGTATGATTTTATGAGTTAATAGATTAAAATTATTTGTACAATTATATATTTTCATATTTATGCTTAACTTGGTTTCTTGTGATTTTGGCTATATGGGCTGCTGGTGAGTCATGTTTTCAATATATGGCAAAAGAGAGGCATTTGATAGTTGTGGCTTGGAACACATTTGTTCTGAGATTTTGCATGTTTTGCTTTTCTTTTGTTGACTGAAAGCCTATGTAATTTCCTGGCTACCTTGGGTTTCAGCAGAGCAGCTCTGTTGATCTCAGTCCTCTTTCTTTCTGGTCTTCAAATCCTTTGCCTGTGGAGCCTTTTTTGACTAGCTTGATATAAGGTAGTTTTGCTGCCTCTTTCTCTTGAGAGCAAAGCTTGCCTGCTCCTCCTCAGTTTCTTGTAGTGAAGCTTGTGCAGCTATACTATGCAGAGCATGGAGCCTAGCAATGGGGGGGCTGCCTCCCTGGCCATACTTGCTGGGCCTATGGTGGAATTAGAGGATCTGCCATGAAGCTGATTCTCTCATCCCTCCTTCTCCTGTTGGGAGGATGGGGTGGGACGTGCTAAGGCCCCTGTTTCACAACAGTTATAGTGCGGGAGGTATGGGTTGTAGACTCATAGAAATTGTGAAGGAAGGAAGGGTAGAAAGAAGTTGAGTCCATTTGTAAATATCATAAGTAAGGGATTTTAATTTAAACCCCATACAAAGTGCACAATTTTGACTTACAGAGTTCTGGTAAACACAATTATATAAAACTATCACCCTTTCAGATAATCCACATTTAGGGGCAAAACTACACCTAGCTAAAACCTTTCAGCTGAGATTTAACTTGCCCATAATCCTAAACTGGACTGAACTCATGGGTCTGGAGACCTTTATAGAATCCACTGGCTCCACACAACTGTCTCCCTTTGGTTTAAACCCCCTTCCATCTCTCCCTGCAATTTCTTTCCTCCCTTTTTGTCCCCATTTTTTGTGTATACGTGCTTCCCCCCAGACTTTCCCATCTTATTTGTCTGGCCAGAAGGAAGTAAGGGGCCACCACCCACAGCTACCAGAAAGAAAAAAAAAAAGAAAAAACAGAATAAGAACAAACCAGATAATTGTGGGCTGTTTCCTACTCCTGAATGGGGAGCTGCAGTTCTACCTTGGTGCAATACTGCATTCCTGACAACAGGTGATGCTGCTGGATGAAATAGCAGCACATGCCAGCTTCCCAAGTGCTTCCTCACATGACCTAAAATGGAGCCTAGCTGTAGGAGATGCATGCCCTCTCCACTTCCAGAGAAAACTGGGCCCCAAGGTAAATCTCCCCAAGTTTCGATGTTTTCAGATGAGGGCAATAAGGAGAAAGGAAGAAGTTAGCTTCTCCCTCACGCTCCACTCCTGTAGCCTGCATTTGGGCTCTCCTTCCTTATCTTCCTCATAAGACTTTACATACAGCTCAGTAAGGGAACAACTTAATCCTACTAATACACACTTCTGAATTAACCCTTTAACACCTCCTTCCCTTGGGTTCCATAAGTAGTCCCCTCCCAATAATAAACCTAGCCATAGTAATACAGTATTGTTATTATGTTTCATAAAGTTACTTAGCCCTTCTAGAATTTCAACCACAACACATAACTGACTTCCTGTGGCAATGAATCCAAGGCACCAACTGCATAGCATGAGAAATAAGGCTTCCTTTTATTTATTCTAAATGTACTTGCTCTTAATTTCAAGGGATCGTTGTCTTTGATTATGAGCGAACATAAGGCGAGATTGTGGTATGTGCACACCATCCCCTTCATAGGCTTCTTTCTCTTTCCGTCATGAGTTGCATTCAGGTTTTCTGCAACTTGGTAACATGTTCTTTTGGCTGAAATTTGGTATGTACAGATACAGTAATATTGATTTTGGCTGTAGAAAGACTTCTTGGATCTCCCACAGCTGGCAGTGACACAAATATATGTAGGTATCCGACACAATCATGTTTCATTTTGCAATTGCCAGCTGTTATCCAAGAGCAGATGGATCTTTGGGAGTTCTTCTCTGTTACTGAATATAAAGAAAACCTTCAGGAGTGGTCAGGTGGAGAGGAAAAATCTGAGGTTCCCCTCATGGAGCTTTCCTTGAAATATTGTTATTGTGGGAGGGGATTGGGGCAGAGTGGAATTTGGAGGTCAAACCTCCTCCATAGAGGGATAGGGAAATCTGGTTTGTGCTGAAAGGAGCTATCCTGTAGGTACATCTAAAATAAATAAATTAAATGAATAATTTGAGATATACCTATTTCATAGAACTAGAAGGGACCCCGAAGGGTCATCGAGTCCAGCCCCCTGCCTTCACTAGCAGGACCAAGGGACCACTGCTACTCTATTGCCCTCCCCCATCTATCTTTCACTCTGTCTGGATATTTTCTGCTCCTGTGCCTCTATTTCTCCATCTACCTAGCCATCCATTCTATACATGGTCCTTATCACCATGGTAACTGAGTGCCCTGGCAACATTTTAGTTAAGGGGGTGGAAGAAGGACCCCTTGATATTTAATATTACATATTTCTTGTTAGCTAGAGTGTGTAGTGCTCTCTGTAAGAGCTTACTCAATGGAGATTGTTGTGAGTGACGTTGCCTTCGAATAGTGCAGGGATTGGCAACCTTTGGCCCGCGGCCCGCCAGGGTGCTTACCTGGCAGACTGGGCCAGTTTGTTTATCTGCCGCATCCACAGGTTTGTCCGATCGCGGCTCCCGCTGGCTCCAGTTCATCGCGGTTCACCGCTCCAGGCCAATGGGGGTGGCAAGAAGTGGCGGCCAGCACATCCCTCAGCCCACACTGCTTCCCGCATCCCCCATTGGCCTGGAGCAGTGAACTGCTTACCCTGGTGGGCCTTGCCGATCCCTGGTATAGTGAAAGAAGTGAGAGTGGATCAAGGTATCTGTTCATATTTATGCTTATTATTTTATTATTTTAGTTTTTATAATGACCTCTCCACATGTCTTTAACATTGATTTGCCTGTGGTTTCTATTCTTTAACTCGGAAGCTTGATATATCATACTGATTGTTCCTGCAGACCAGAGTTGCAGTATGGGGAAATCTCTATACAGTAAAGGCTGACATGGAGTATGGCTGTTTCTGTAGAATAATAAACACTTCTTAACATGGCAGGAGCTTGCTCCTGTTGTTTAGCTGACCTGCCATGGGACTATGGCTGAATGGTGGAGAGTTTTCATTTTGACCTACATTATTTATTCTGCACATTTGTCCTTTTTTTTTTTTTGAGTGGCAAGGAAATCTTTTCCTTGCTTCCTTGTTTCCTGCAATGTTGTGGGTAAAGGTGGGTTGGGGTGTCTGTGTGTTCACAACAGACCTGCCAAGTCCCACTCATTTGATGTGAGATTCACTCCTTTGGGGTTTATTTTAAGTAGGCTCTTAGAGTATTTCACTCTTGCAATGAAGGAATTTGCAACATATCAGAGGACCATTTAAAATCTCACTCTCAGAAAGGGCACCCATTTAAATGGTCACAGCTTGAAAACCATGCCTTTCTGTGTGTGGATTTATTTGGTGGCTTTTTGTATTGTGTTGAGGCAGCTGATGTCAGTTCAGCAGTCAGACTAAATATCCTTTTAAAAACATTTTGGATCTCTTTCTTCTTGTATTTTTATATGCATTTTGTCTTCCCTGTTTCATTGGTGCTCCTGCTCATTCATAAGCATATCTGTCTTTGGCTCTTAATAGGCTGTATTAATTCTAAATCTATAAGTCATTTGTGGTTTATTTTGACATTTAAGAACATTTTATAAGACAGCACAATGTGAATAAAGAGGATTTATTATTCATGAGATTAGTATATTTCTTTCACTTGCTGTTCTAGATTATATTTCTGCTTATATATGCTGGTCATTGTTTCTGAGATTTTTTTCTTGTTTTATGTTTTGTTCAACATTGAAATGCACTCTGAGTTGGGGATATTAAGACAATATATTATTATTTATTATATGTAGCGCACCCTGGTAGGCCTGTTTTCTTAGGAGCTAATGGTCGATGGGTCCAACCAATCTCTCATTGACTTTAGTGGGGAGGCACTGGACTTTAAGGGGATGATCTAATTCCAATTAATTTCAGTGGAAAGACTCTCACTGACTACAGTAGGAGTTGGATCTAGCCCTAATAGCGGAGTCTGGGAATGGTTGCATGCTCTTCTTCCCTTGATACAAACACACCACCCTCCACCTCCACCACCACCACCACCACCTGTGCTTGGAGACCTGCTCCACTGGAACTCCCTATGCACTAGCAGGCAGGAGATGTGTGGGGCTGGGATGGGAGCCAGAAGACCCTCGGCTTCACAGATTCTCTCTTTCTTTTCTCTACAAAGCAAACAAGTGAAAGTTTTAAGCAGAAAAGTAGAAAGCTTAGTTAGGTATTATCTAAAAGTTAGTACAAAGTTAGACTCCCATTTAACTAAAGAAGACTGTTTCTGCCATGAGCTTTCCCCATGTTCAGTACAGTAAAGTCCAAAGTTTGCAAGTCATGAAACCTATTTTTGCATGACTGTAAGCCAAACCTTTTCCTCCATATTCCCCACAGGCTGTGCAACTTCAAAAGAAATTCAAATCAAGATAAAAAGGAACATTTATAGCTTTTTTGTGGTTTCTTACCTCATCTCTTTTTTCTTTATTTTAAAATTGTGAGAGAATTTAGTGCTCATGAAAGTGTGGAGCTAACAGCGCTAGTATGAGCCCGGAAGACTTCAGGCACATGTTATGCAAGCTGTCCCACATAGCTCTCTGCCAATTAACCTCAATCTTGGCCTGCAACTGCCTTGATGTTCCACTCTTGGGCCTATGTTAAGCACACTGCAACCTGCGTGTTGACTTTATGATTTGGACATAAAAGTAATGTTACGTTGTGCAACCCTGAGAGGGTTGGAGCTCCCAGTAATGGGATTTTGCCAAACTGGGGGCTCTTGCACCTGGGACAGTGGTATAAACTTTAACCTTAAACCAAGGGAAAATGTAGTTAATAGTTAGGAGTCTGGTTTTTTTAAGTCAGTTCTGTTTATGATGGATTAAATTAAAGAATGTGGTGTTACTGAAAGAATATTTTTGTATTAACGGGCTTTGGTCTATGAGTAACTGGAATTTATATAAACAGAGAGAGGAAGATTGATTCTTTTGGTGGGTATAGGGGGTTATAGGTAATTTCTTCCCTAAAAGAGCTGAGTTGAACAGATCATCAGATGAGGTCTCTGGTAAAGTTAGGTTACTGTTGGGGTAATATGGACAAATGGCTTGAAATGATGTCCTATTCTTTTGACCAGGACTTTAGGGACTTTTTAAATCTTGTTTTTGGTGTTAATTAGCACATAATTCCTTAAATTAGGTTAGTAGTAGCAATTTATCTTTTGTATTTTGAAATTTCCTCCTTCTAATTAAAATTAAGAGTTATGGAAATAATTCTTACAAAGTTCTTTGATGAACCCCCAACCCCTCCAGATCAGTGCTCAAGTGTGCCCGTAATCTGCCTGTAACTAGGTTGGCACAGCCCCTTCACACATTCTGGGTGAAATCCTGGACCTTCATAGGGGAGAATTTTATCTCCCCTATGAAATTTCTGGAATATGTTGTATAGAGGGCTCTGAGTATGCATAGGTGCAGAAAGACGGACCATATTGGCTCAGTCATTGAAGAAAGACTTGTGCAGTCATAGGACTTTTATTTATAAGAGTTAAAATTCAGGCAACCCACTTGTGTCCTGCTGCTTGTACAAGCCAGAATTTGGCTCCATCACTCTATTATTTTCAAAATAGAGGCAGAGGTTGTTGTGGCTCCATTGCAGCAGCAAATTATGTTGCAGTAACTTGAGTTTGTTTCATGTCATTTAGTCTGTGTTCAATGACAATATACTTTTACAATGCAATATATGCTTCAGGTGGTACATACATGCTATAATACGGGACACTTCTAGATAAAGGTGGGCGCAAAGCATGATAACTCTTAGCTTTCCCCAAATGTGGGGTTGTTTGGAGATGGGGTTCCAGTTTGGGCCCTTTATAAAGGTAAGCCAGAGTTGTGAAGATAATACATGTATCAGAACTTTCCCAAAGATCAATGTGTGTGTTGGGGGGATGGGTTTTGAGTTCTGGGTTTTAGCCACCTTTGCTTTATTACACCAGAGTATTGCATGAACTCTGTTTAAATGTTTGATTGATAAGCACCAAGACTATAGTGAGGTGAAAATGAATTGGAAAATGTGATGTTTATAAAAAATCCCCATAGTTCCTTAGGCAGGGTACCAGGTCAGTATTTTAGCCAGAATATTTATGTACTGTTAAATTGCTGAGTTAAACATTTTCTTCTGTGAAAGTCTTCCCTGCTTATAACCTATCTGTTTTGTAGTTCTGTAGATCTTTCTTTTATTATTCTATAATGTATGATCACAAAAGACAATCTGATGAGAAAAGCCACTTGGGGAAAAAAAAAGTATGCTTATCCTTACATCCATGCACAATATGCAGTCTAGATTTAGTATTTCAAAAAGCCATTTGCATTACTTTTATGACTTTCTCTCTTTAAGTCTGTTCAGTGATGGTATATTACTCAGATATGTGTGGGTAGTGAATTACCCAAGATGTCAAACTATGTGTGGTTAATTGACAATAGACCATTTTAGTGTATTAAGTATCTATTAAAAACAACATACTTATTCTAGATAGACACTGTGCAGTACACTCTTGAAATAACATGAGCTGACATAACATGGAGGCTAGCTTGTAGATAATACAATGGGCCAGAAGAAAAGGGCTATTTGTTTGAATTATATATTTACTACCAATTTTGGTTATATCTCATAAAGAATAAATCGAAGGAATATATGGTCTTCTGTCTGAGAATTAGCAAGTATAGTACTGCTGTTTGCTGACCAGCCATATTCTTTTCTGATTTGTTCAGCAGTATGCAGTACTGGTTAGTACATCTTCATAGCTGGAGGTTTTCAGGCAGAGCAGAAATAGGCTCCTTTAAACTTACTGTGACACATCACTAATTCTAGCAATATATTTTTTCCAGAGGCTATTTTTTCTGAGATGCAATGACAGGAGATCTATATTGTTATAGTATTTTTTTTAAGAATGAAAGCTAGATATTTTTTCCTTTATGAAGAGGTGGGAGTGGGAACATTTGTAAATACGTATTTCTTAATTCATGCAAGCCTTTGCCATTTGGTATTCACCAACTCAAATAAATAAGCATACCCGTGAGGCAGAGCAGTGGATTTATGCACTTAGGCTAAAACTGAGTTCAGGCATCCTGTACTCATCCAAGTGGTCAGAATGGGTGTTGGACAGATGTGCAGGGTCAGGAGTATGGGAAACCCCGCACAGTGATGAATACCCCAACTTGAACCACTCCTCTGCTGGCCCACCATGCTCTCCTCTTCCATGCTCGCTGCATTGCTCCATCCACAGTAGAGCTGTCCCTGTTTTGCTACAAAGGAGATGCTCTATGGCTGAGGAGGAATGTGCTATATTTGTCCCCACAGCAAAATCCTCCAAAATCATGCTGACATGAGGTCTAGGGAAGCTCTATAAGAGGTGGTATCTAGTAGTTTGGGCACAGCTCTGTAATGGAGTTTTAATACTTACAATTTTCAAAAGAAAATTATGAAGAAATACATGGAAATCAGCTAAAAAATTCAGAATAACTGAATTTTAACTAGCTAATGTAAAGCACTACAGGCTTGTCCCCATCAATCAAACTTGAGTGCAAATTAGATGTACTTCTCAGTTCTCAACAATTATAGCTAAAGATAATGCAGCAAGTAAAATAGTGCTGTTAAAATGCTGTCACTCTGCAGTGTAGCCGACTGTATCTGGAAATTATAGGCCTACAGCAGAATTTTGTTTGAAATTTGAAATAATTAAAGGAAAAAAGAAAAGAGAGACAAAAATCTTCGGTGCACTGATAAAATTGACTAAACTGTATCATTTCTATTAAAAAAGCAATTATTACAGTTATGGGATTCATCATTGTTTTATTGCTGATTTTGATTCCTGCATCTTTCTTTTTTTAAACACACGAGATAGTGCACGTACAACTTTGCATTGGTATTCAGGAAGAAGCTGCAGGTCTGCATTCATGACAGCCTATTTAAAATGTGCAAGAAAAGGAGTCTTCTGTAACAAGGTTATGCTGTATTGATTTACATTCAAGTTTTTATGTATTGTATGTGCCATTTTCAATAGGGAAAAAAATCCACATTATTTTGTGTTTGAAAAGATTTTGATGTTGAATGTGAATCTATATGGTAAAGAAAATATAAAGGAGATTTATTTTGAATATCTGCAATGGTTTTTATTCAAAATGAACTTTATTTACAATACATATTTCAAAAAATACTTAAAACACAATACTAATGTCTATGTAAAGTTACTCACTTTACATCAAATCCTTATCTGGCCTGTCCCAAAGTAGATTTTGGGAAAGAATATCCTTTGCATTGCAAAATTAACTTGTTACTTCAATGGGCATACATAAGTCTTCTGTGGGAAGTGTAGAAATTCCAAGCTGAACCTTTCACTTAGCACATTTAAGTGGCAGAAAGATCAAACAAAATACTCCCATAATTAAAGAAAATGTATTACTACTAGAGTTTTTTAGAAACACAAGTGTATTATCAAATGAAAATCTTCTCTTGATTTGTGAGGTGCTGCCAAATGAGAAAGGGACTGAACTGAGGAACCTGCAACATGTAGCTCCTCTTTCAGTTTGGAAAGGTATCTGATAAACTTCAGATACACAGCATCTGATAAACATCTTGAATGGGGAATTATGCTGACTATATAGTGAATGTATTGCTGCAGTGAAATAGACCTATATAGTTAAACAGAGCTCTTTACTTTTTCCGTATTGCAATTTCCCAGTTCCTAGATTCATAGATTCTAGGGCTGGAAGGGACCTCGAGAGGTCATCGAGTCCAGTCCCCTGCCCTCATGGCAGGACCAAATACTGTCTAGACCATCCCTGATAGACATTTATCTAGCTTACTCTTAAATATCTCCAGAGATGGAGATTCCACAACCTCCCTAGGCAGTTTATTCCAGTGTTTAACCACCCTGACAGTTAGGAACTTTTTCCTAATGTCCAACCTAAACCTTCCTTGCTGCAGTTTAAGCCCATTGCTTCTTGTTCTATCCTTAGAGACTAAGATGAACAAGTTTTCTCCCTCCTCCTATGTCAACCTTTTAGATACCTGAAAACTGCTATCATGTCCCCTCTCAGTCTTCTCTTTTCCAAACTAAACAAACCCAGTTCTTTCAGGCTTCCTTCATAGGTCATGTTCTCAAGACCTTTAATCATTCTTGTTGCTCTTCTCTGGACCCTCTCCAATTTCTCCACCTCTTTCTTGAAATGCAGTGCCCAGAACTGGACAAAATACTCCAGTTGAGGCCTAGAGTAGAGTAGAGCGGAAGAATAACTTCTTGTGTCTTGCTCACAACACACCTGTTAATGCATCCCAGAATCATGTTTGCTTTTTTTGCAACAGCATCACACTGTTGATTCATATTTAGCTTGTGGTCCACTATAACCCTTAGATCCCTTTCTGCTGTACTCCTTCCTAGACAGTTTCTTCCCATTCTGTATGTGTGAAACTGATTGCTCCTTCCTAAGTGGAGCAGTTTGCATTTGTCTTTATTAAACTTCATCCTGTTTACCTCAGACCACTTCTCCAATTTGTCCAGATCATTTTGAATTATGACCCTATCCTCCAAAGCAGTTGCAATCCCTCCCAGTTTGGTATCATCTTCAAACTTAATAAGCGTATTTTCTATGCCAAATCTAAGTCATTGACGATTATTGGCATTTCTGATAGGGTACACTGGCAAAGAATGGACCCAGTAGCTTTAGTTGAAAAATAAAACAAAGCAACAGGAAATTCTATGGAGAGCGGGTTAATGCTGTACCCTCAATTTGACCTGAAATGACAAAAGTGATTAAAATCAACCTTGATTTGAGTTCAAGTTGTAGTTGTAGTTGTAGTCTCCAACTCGTTAACTGTGGCAGCATGTTGAACATGGGGACACCGAACCTGCCAGTGCTAAATTATAGTCCCAAGTCTAGGAGATGGGTGGCATCGTTGCCATCTCCTGCTCCTGGTATCTATGCTATCTCTCCTCCATTTCACCCATCCCCTCTTCTTCCACAGCTTTCCTTCGTCCCCTTTCTCCTCCTAGAAACATATGCTGAAATTAGGGTGACCAGATGACAAACACGAAATATCGGGGGGGGGGACCGGGGGACGGAGCAAAAAAAAAAAAAAAAAGCCAGTGGCACAGCCCCGTCTCCACCCAACTCTCAGCTCTGACCCCCAATACACTCCCAGCTCCCCCATCCCCTCGCTCCTGGGCCCCGAGCTGTGCAGCCGAGCCACGCTCCGGACCCCTCTTGCAGCTCCCGGCCCAGCCGCTCCCGGGCTTCATTGCACCAGCCCCACAGCAGAGGCTGCTCCACTCTGCCCCGCCCGGGACACTCGCCCCGGGCAGCCCCGCTCCGGCTGCAGGGAACTCGGGGACCCCCCCCCGGGCAGGGGGCAAACCAGGCAGCCGGGCCCGGCCCCTCCTGGCAGGAGCGTGTCTGCCCCACACGTGTCTCCGCCCCCCACCCAGGCCCTGCCTGCTCTGCGCTGCCCTGCAGGCTGCAGGGCTGGAGCAGCCTCCGTGCTGCGCTCCCAGCCCCGGCCATGGCCCGTGTGCAAACCTGGGAGGGAGGAGGAATGCCGCATGCTTGGGGAAGAGGTGGGGCCAGGGCGGGGAGTTGGGGAGGGATCCAATGGGGCAGTGAGGGGCGGGGTTGGGGCAGGTCCAGGGAGTTGGGGAGGGGTCCAATGGGGGAAGGAGAGGGATGGTCGGGGGAAGTGGGGGGTGAAAGCCCCTCCGGGCTCCGTCTATGCAGCGGAGCAGAGGGCAAAATTGCTTGTTTGTCCAGTGTCCCGACCGAACATTGGTCGGGACGCGGGACAAACAAGCAAATATCGGGACAGTCCCGATAAAATTGGGACGTCTGGTCACCCTAGCTGAAATAAACATTTTGTAACTCTAAGCTTCAAACTAAGGGCCAGACTGTGGCTAGCCCCTGGGTGGGTGTGCAAAGAGTTTTCCCATTCTTTCAGGGAATGGCCACAACTATCCTTGCACATGGCTGCTGAGCACGCAGGAAACTCCAGACAACCACCAGATTTGCAACCTCCCTATAGGGAGCAGAAAGTAAGCATGGCCAAGGTCTTGCTCCTTTTTTGTTACCAACTAGTGGAGCTGCAATCCTGTCTAATTTTTATGGAGTAACAGCATTAGCAGCTCACTGTTCATTTATATTAACTTCATTAATAGCCATCATGGGTTTATGCAGGATTTGTATGTCTCTCTTGTTTGAGAACTCCTTGGGGAAAGAGGCACTATCTCCAGTTATTAAAAACATCCACTTGCTTATAGCGGTGCAGAGGGCTTATTTTCTCATTTGTGTGAAATGCCTAGCATGCAGCTGGTGCTATGCAAATTGCAAATAATAATTAATAGTTAATGATTGCAGCCTTTATTTTTCTGTATCAATCCTGATACATCAGTAAGAGGGAGAAATGAAATGTTTCCACAGAATTTTTCTAATAGTTGGGCTTCAACTTGGAGATGTGTGTGAGGTTAGCTTTCTTTGATTCAAATGTTCAGATTGGGTTCCTAAAGGTAGGCACCTAAATCCATATATAGGGACATAAATTGGTATCCTGATTTTCCAAAAAAAGTGCAGGTGCTCAGCACTTCTGAAAATCAGGGCCTTATTTTGATGCCTATCTATGGATTTAGGTACCTAACTTTGCCACTCAAGACTGAAAATTTGGACCTCTGTTTTTCACCTACATTAATTTTCAGTAGTGAAAAAACTGCTTTTAACATTCTGGGTCCATACATTTAGGGAAAGAATCAGCAGAGGAAAGAACATGATGTAGAACTTGGGTGGGTGTGGTGGTTTGGAATGCAAAACATGCAGCACAGTACGAGAGAAACATCTATGATATTTTTTCAATCTGCATGTACTCTTTATTGATGCTTTCTTTAGAAGAGACTGCAGCAGAATAAATTCCCTTTCTCTGCCCCTTCTTACTTTGATGGTCAAACTAAAGGAGTAGATCACCGATAGTGCAAGAAAGGGACATGTGGCTGTGCCTCAAGATACACTAAAGCAATAAAATCACAGAGAAATACTCTAATGATAATGGATTTCAGGATCTTTCAGGAAAGACCATTAGAATAAGATCACCAGCATATTTCAATTCTTAGATATTAAGGATGCAGTAAGCCATGTGAGTTTTGTGAATGAAGATATAATTGAAGTCTATTAAAAACTGCCATAAAAGGTCCTAGAATGAAGTCCTATTTATAGAAACATTATGACTGTTAAAGATATTAAAAAAAGGAAATTGAGGGAGATACTTGAATGCCAGGACAGTTTTCATTAGATAGAACTTATGCAAGTCAGTAAAAATAAGAAAGGCTATAAGAACATTACTGAAATTATTTAAAAAAAAAAGGAAAAACAGGAGTTTAGGAAGAAAGAAAAATAACATTTAACTGCATTGCTGGATAAAGATGAATATGAGTAATAACTGATAAGGCTAGCATTATTAAAGTGCAGTTCTGTTCTGAAAAATTACTTTATAAAAACAGCAGAGTGCGGTTCTGTGTTTGTTGTATCCCAGTGATTTCCAGACAAATGTGCCCAAGTTTACAAATTAAGAGATTTTTTTTAATTGCCAGCCCTGCAAACTCAGGGCTTGTTTACAAAGGGGACATCCAGGAAAATTAATCCCAATTGTACATATAAAACGATGGGGTCTAAATTAGCTGTTACCACTCAAGAAAGAGATCTTGGAGTCATTGTGGATAGTTTGCTGAAAACATCTACTCAGTGTGCAGCGGTAGTCAAAAAAGCGAATAGGATGTTGGGAATCATTAAGAAAGGGATAAATAATAAGACAGAAAATATCATATTGCCTCTATATAAATCCATGGTTTGCCCACATCTTGAATACTGCATGCAGATGTGGTTGTCCATCTCAAAAAAGATATATTGGACTTGAAAAAGGTTCAGAAAAGGGCAACAAAAATGATTAGAGGTATAGAACTGCTGCCATATGAGGAGAGATTAATAAGACTGGCACTTTTCAGCTTGGAAAAGAGACAACTAAGGGGGATATGATAGAGGTCTATAAAATCATGACTGGTGTGGAGAAAATAAACAAGGAAGTGTTATTTACTCCTCATAACACAAGAACTAGGGACCACCAAATGAAGTTAATAGGCAGCAGATTTAAAACAAGCAAAAGGAATTTTTTTTCACACAACGCACAGTCAACCTGTGGAACTCCTTGCCAGAGGATGTTGTGAATGCCAAGACTATAACAGGGTTAAAAAAAGAACTAGATAAATTAATAGAGAATAGGTCCATCAATAGCTGATAGCCAAGATGGGCAGAGATGGTGTCCCTAGCCTTTGTTTGCCAGAAGCTGGGAATGGGTGACGGGATGGATCACTTGATGATTACCTGTTCTGTTCATTCACTCTGGAGCACCTGTCACTGGCCGCTGGCGGAAGACAGGATACTGGGCTAGATGGACTTTGGTCTGATCCAGTATGGCCATTCTTATGTTCTTAATTAACTAAAGGTGTGAATTTGAAGTGGGTTACTTAAACTACATTAACCCCTGTGTGAACACCTTCATTCAGACTTAAAGTGGGTGCTCAACCCTTTTTTGAAAACCAAGCCCCTTCAAGTTGTCTCAGGCTGGGCACCCAAAATCACTGGACACTTGAAAATCTTGGCTCATGTCCTTTCCATCCTTGGCTCTTCTGCTGTTCCATCCTTGTAGTTAGTTTCTTTTTTCCTCTGCATATATTAAAAGATATTTTATTTAAATATAATTCTCAATGGAATGCAATCTACAGATATTTTGTGCTGCTTGGGTTTTCTATAGAGCTGCTCTTGTAGAGCTTTGGAGCAGCTGAGATTGGGGCAATTTGCTTCAAGGATAATAACATCTGTCTTGACTAACAGCTTTTTTATCAAGACTATCACAATAGAGGGTATTCAAAATTTGCCTGGGTAAATTGCTGTTTTGTAAGCTACTCCATTTAAATTATTCAGATGCTGTTACTATGGTACTGCAAGCTTTGTTCACATTGTGGAGAAAGATTCTAATGGTCCCCTAGTGTCCTCTGAACTGTAAAAAATCTAATTAAAGGAAAAACACTTTGCTGTGTGTGTACAAGCTTCACAACAAAACTGCTGAATATCTTTTTTCAGTGTTTTTTTTAATGTGTTCAATTGGCAGAGGTGGGGTTTTTAATAGAATACACTATTTATCTATCATTTCTGGCTGCATGGGTACAAATGCTCCCCCAACCAGCTTCTGCTGGTTCAGGTCTGCCCAGGGCCGGCTCTAGACCCCAGCGCGCCAAGTGCGCGCTAGGGGCGGCATTTTGCTGGGAGGGCGGCAGGCGGCTCCAGCAGACCTTCCGCAGTCATGCCTGCGGGAGGTCCACCGGAGCCGCGGGACCAGAGTACCATCCGCAGGCACGTCTGCAAGAGGTCCCCCGGAGCCGCGGGACCAGCGTGCTTGGGGCGGCCAAATTCCTAGAGCCGCCCCTGGGTCTGCCACATTCAGGTCTGCCACTATCTGATGGTGAATCCTGCAGGTTGGCGATTGGCCGCATAAGAAAGAGCTTCTTTTTATTGGTTCCAAATTAAATGCTTTTTAATTCATTTGAGTGTCCCTTGTCTGTGTTTTGTGTGACATGGTAAAATATTTGGAAAGATGTAATTAAAAATCATTTGAACAGTGACAAACTTTAGACAAAGCAGGTTGTTGACAGTGCATCCTTTATGCTAGGACACTGGTGCTAAATCCAGTGGTACATCCTTTACTCTGACGGGACCTGGCTATCAGAGCAACATGCATTTTTAAACCAGTGTTTGCATATTTCTTTAGTTACTCAGTCAATTCCGCAAGTTATTAAATGCAACAAACAACATCAGAAAGAAACAGATTTAGCTATTTTTCGATATATCCATCTGTCTAGTGTTTGAATCCATACCCCAGGTCTATGATTCTGAGAGAAGGTGGTTTGAGTAAATTCCCCGTTGTGCAGGCTGCTGAATTACTGCATGGATTGGAACTCTAATTAAACACCATCAGATTGCTTCTTTTATGCAAGCCATTTTTATAACCAGCAATTTTACATAACTTCCAGAGATTTGTACTGCAAGGGCCACACCATTACTTGCCTTTGCAGGAGTAGAGAAGAGAGTGCAAGAAGCCTGGCCTCTTAATCCCATGCTCAGGGGCTAATCACAGTATCAGTTGCATTCCCTCTGCAAGAGAACTGGCTTGAGGTGTCGCCAACAGACACACCACCTTCCCCAAAGGAGAGAGGCATATTTAAGTATTCTTGCATAAAGCTAAGGGCGTATTTGGAGGTATGGAAAAGCTTGTAGGCAGATATAATTGATTTTGTTGAAGCTGTTATGCCATGTAAGTGTTCTTTGGTTTAAGTTTTAAATAGAGATGGACCCTGGATTTGAGCATCCCCAAACCTGGCAGTTCAGGCTCATCTTTGGGTTTAGGGGTAGAGTTTTGGAAGCCAATTTAGCAGTGTCTCAGTGAGACTGAGGCAGGAGACATTTACAGAGCATAGTGTGTGCAAAGGTGTATAGCAGTGGGAGAGCTGAGGTGTAGCTGAGCAGTCACCTCCTCCATGGCTGGTGAGTGAGAGCTCCCACTCCTGTTTCAGTCATTTTTAACCACTGTATATGCGTCAGCCTTTGCAATATCAGGTTTACGTAGAGACTTAACAAAAGAAGACAAAATCAGAGGAAAGAGACAGTCGGAATAGGGAAACAAGGGTTACAAGTTTGAGTTACTTTAATGGTAGAGCATAAAATATTAATGTTGATGAAGTAACTATAAATGTATTCCATAGTGTGATACATTCTGCATTAAATTAAATGTGAGGGAAGTTATTTACTCTCTTCAAAAGCAATTTTAAAAAAGAAACCCACAAATAAGGTAATATTGATTATGATTAATTTAATCTTGTATTAAACAGTGTGCCACATGTCTTCGGTTTATGTGGTGTAAAACAGTATATTTTGCAAAAACTGGGAAGCAAAATTAACTACAAATGATTAAATATGCTAGGAGTATTGTTGCTACTAATAACAAATTATCCCTGTTGCGTGGTAGTAATTGGAACTTTGTGCGAACTATTTTATGATCAATGGAATAGATACAATTCCCCTTTTTGTGTGTATGGATCAGAGAATTGGTCTTTTGGCCATAAGAGGGAAGCTGTTTTGACTTCCCCCTCCACTCCCTCCTCACTTAATAATTCTGTGGTGCACAGTGGGGTTGAGCTGACAAGTCATAGCTGAAATTCAGATTTCTGTGCCACACTGTCTTAACTACTAGTATTTCTCAGATGGTTGGTACAGCTAACTGTCACAGTGAGATGTGCTTGGCAAGGGAATGAGGTCAGATTCACGTCAGAGGAAACATTGAAAGCAAGTATTAAATAAGATCTGCTTAAACACAGAGATATGATGATTCCATGCTCTTTGGAATTATAGGTATGAAATCCTAGCTTCTTTTTCACACTAGGTAGCATTTACAGTTCTGAAGAGCCAGTGATATTGTGATTGTGTTACCTAGCAACAGCTTGTGCTTGCTTATTTATTAAGTTTTACAAAAGTAATCATCACATAGTCTTTAGGCACTGAATAATAATAGAAAAGAACACACAGTACTGGCTGATCAGAAGATTCTCCTCATGGGGGATGGAAATCCTGGAAGAGGAATGGGACATGTATTGTGCCCTGAAGGACAAGCTTAAGCTCTGGTGCACTGGTAGGGGAAATTTTGTTTCAGGGAATGAGGCCCTCAACTGAGACGCTCTGTCACTGGATCCCTGACATTTAAAGCTAGAGGCTGTTAGCGTGAGAGTGCCAGCTGAGCTCGGCTGCTGTGCTGGCACAAACGGAGAGAGACTGTCTCCCAGATAGCCAGGATACGAGCTGTATAGATCAGTGGCAACCCTCTAAATTACACCCCAGAAGCAAATTGAGGGGGCAGTGGCTCAGTGGACAGGGCACTGAATTGGGACAGACGTGAGTGCTATTCCTGGCTCACTTTGCACCTGCTATGTAAGCTTGGGGGAGTTATCACATTTTGAATGTCTTCTATATTTAGATTGTAATTCTTCAGTGCAGGGGCTTTGCCTTACTCTGAGTTTGTACAGGGACTAGCACAGTGTGATCTTGCTTTGGGACTTTGCGTACTACTCTTCTTATCCCAAAGCATCTTTACAAACACAGGGAGCAGAACGGTAACCATGCATTCCTGTCCATGGCCTTCCATACCTTCTTATGTATTTTTCCTAATGCTTTGATAGCACTTGTCTGGCTGGCTTTTTAGCAGCTCAGCTGTTATATTGTGTATTCCTGAAGCCTGCCCATTTTTTAACTGCTTCCCTGCTCTTTCTATTTCTCTTTCTGATGGTAGATCAGTGCTGATATCCATTCTGCCTTGAATGCTGCCCTCTTCAGCTAAAATATCTAGAATTCTTGCATCGGGATGAACTACAGTGTTGATTTTGGTAAACCTGCTGCGTTTGACAGAAAAATGTGCTGGCTGTTGCATGCAGTGTTTGTATTTTTGCCATTTACAGCTTGAATTGCACCTTGTGCCTAGGGATGGGCTATAACCAGTGGAGGCCTCACAAACTTCTGTGAACTTGCAAAACCTGTTTGAGATTTGTGTTATCCTTTCCTTCCACATAGACACAACCCATGTTCCCCAGGAGATCCAATTAGAAACCATATGTTTTCCACCAAAAGAAGGCTGTGCTATGCAAAAAAATCAAGATATCATTCAAAATAACTTTGTATGGATCTGTTTTCCTATTTAGGAAGGAATTGGGACTCTCAAGATTTGGGTTCAATTTCCAATTCTGCTGCAGACTCCCTGTATGAAAGGCAAGTCATGCCTCCATTCACCGTCTATAAAATAGGGATAATAGTACTTCTTTTCTCCCACTCTTTATCTGTCTGGTGCATTCAGGCTCTTTGGGGCAAGGACTGGGGCAACAAATACGAAGGGGCCTCAATCTTGTTTGTGGACTCAGGGTGTTACTGTAATACAAACAATACTGAATAATGACATAAATAAACCCAGATTAATGACTGTTTGTTAGGGTAGGTTTAGGGATAATAGATGTGTCACACAAAGTGAATTTTAAAAAGTACTAAATTAAGTTTTCTGGGCCATAATGAGATATTAGGTTAGATTAATTAATATTTGAATAGTACTTAGAAAATATAAAGTGCTAAGTATTAATATCTTTGGCAAACAGTTTTGAACATTCTGTTTTTGTGAGTAGAAATATTCTTGGCAACTCAAATATTCAGTATTTTTTCCTATTTAGTATCATTTTTATTTGCATTTGTTTATTTGTATATTTTCTACACCTTACCAGATTGATTGATTGTATTTTAAAAAGCAGTCTGCATCTTCCTCCCTACTCTTCTTTTTTACATCCCTACTTAACCACATCATCCTTTTTCCCATTTCTGAGTTTAGAGTTACTTCAGGAGAATTTCAGTTGACATCTTTCCAGGTGTCAGGTAAAAGTTTTCTTCTTTTCTGTGATAGGTTTCCTACAATTCATATAATTTTGGTCAACACACCCTTGGTTCAAATTATTCCAATAATATCATACTTATCTTTGAAAACAAGTAATTTACATTCAGCAATATTATTGTATATGCGCCTAGTTACATAGAAGATATTCACCGTGTCTCAGAACTATCTGTTGCTTTATCTTTGGACTTACTCATAACCATGTTAACCACTGGATGTATTTTCCGGGGATTATAGAGTCTCCCTTTAAATTCTTTTTCAACTCTTAATCTAACTACTGCCAAGGTAATTTTCCATATTAGCAGTAGGTTTGTTATAGATGAGAAGCAGCTGATCTCTCCTCTGTTACTCTTTATTTCGTATGCCAGCTACGTGATAATTCAGCCAAAATTTTCGTCCCAGCCACAGCTAGCCAGATATTCACTCACCCTCAAGATTCTCCTCATGAACTACTTACCCTTTATGTTCTGCATTAACAACTCAAGAGAAGATGTGCTGGTATTTAGGCATGTAGCTACCACATAAATAGTGGTGCACATAAATCTCCAAAAATATACTCCCCCCACCCCAAATGTAAAATCAGCAACAATGCTATGTGTAGCTCTCCTCTTCTTAATCAACATCATTGCCCCTGACAGTGTCTGAATGACTGAGCTTTCCATTCATAATTCTCCTGCTATTTGCCAGTTTAATTAAGTCAGTATTCCCAGTGAATTTAGCCCAAAGATGCTGCTAATACACGGATTTGCAAGGCAGAGGATGAACACTGAGGCAGCCAGCAACTCAGATAGAACAGGGAAGACTGCGAGTGAAGAGATGCACCTCACTGGGGAAAGCATCAAACTGTTAGATAATACAAACTTTCTCCTTAGTATATCATTTCGCCTTAGTTTTTAGTTGACATTGAAAAATGCTACCATGTTCTGCTGATAGTCTTCATCTCCCTAATTCATCTTTAGTATGATCACTGCTTGCTGGTAAACCTGTTTCTTCTGCTGTGAATCTGGCCTTCTGGGAGAATGGATAGCACCTAATGACCATTAGGATGCACTGCTTTTGACACGCTGGGTTGGGCACTCATTCCATTGGCTAGATGTCTTTTAATCGGCATTTCTTTTGGTGTCCTGGACCTGGGGAATACTGCTCTCTGCTCTCCCCTCTCCTCCATCAAACTGGCAATGAGCCTTGACTTTAAAAAACCATCTGGCTTATTCAAAGACCAGTTAGATAGTAATTGTTAAGAGATGCTTACTCCATCTGTACTTACAAGATTACCAGTTGTCTTCACAAATTAAATATGTCCCATCTGTTTTTCTGCCTTTTTAAATGAATGCAAGCATCTCAGACCATCGCAGGAAAAGCAGCATTTGATAAAATGGAGCCTGAAGCCAGGAGGCACTAAAACCAACACACCTCACACCCAAGATCCCTGGGAATGTAGAAAATGTAACTTTTGTTGCTTCAAAAGAAAGATTTTTGAGAAGTGGCCATAAAGTTGCTGTTTCCATTTTAGATATGGACAGTGATCCAGGACTCAGACCAAGGCCATGTCTACAAGGGATCGATGCTGCTGTGATCAATGCAGCAAGGGGCAGTTTAGCGGGTTTAGTGCTCTCCGGTCGACTCCAGTACTCCACCGGAATGAGAGGAGTCAGGTAAGTCGACAGGAGAGCATCTCCCGTCGACGCAGCACGGTGCAGACACCGCAGTAAGTCGACCTAAGCTACGTTGACTCCAGCTACATTATTCACGTAGCTGGGGTAGCGTAACTTAGGTCGACTTACCCCAGTAGTGTAGATAAGGCCTGAGTGCAGAACAACCTGGAGAGTGTTTTGTTTTCTTTTCCTCTTGGCATCTCAGCTAAAGTTAGGAGAAATAAATTATATGAATATTAGTATAATGGGCATGGATGTGGAGGGGGCCACAAAGGAACATTAGTAAATAGATGTGGGGATAAATCCTGACCACTTTACTCATGTGAGTATTGGCATTGACATCACTGGAAATTCTTGTATAAGACAAGCAGGATGGGGTCCAGTGTACACCTGGGTGTTACTAAACAGAAGTCAGAGAAAGTAACACAAAGAAAGTACCTCATAAATGTTCACAGGCAAATGAGCCAGTTGATATTTTGTGCACTTGAAACCTGTTTGTAAACTGTCGGATACCGATATTTAGGATGTCATTCTACCCTTCAGATTTGGCAGTTTCACAAAGGACATCAGATCATCAGATAATGCTAGTTAGCCAATGCTCTGATGCTATTTGTGGAATCAGGTTTATTTGAATTAATTGTACTAATGGAATTGGGATGACACCATGGCATTTTCTCTTCCTCCCCCTGCCTGACTGAAATGCCTGCTGACTAGTAAGACTTTTAATCCAAACATTTTCAAAATGGCCACTAATTTTGAGTACTTCAATTTCTGGGAGCCACCTAAATGTCTCTGTCTGGGCACCAAAATCAGAGCCATACTAGTTCAATGAACACTTAGGAAAATTTTGTTCATAGAGGATACTCAGCCTTAAGGTGGAAAAAAATACACGAATATGCTTCACTTGGAGGGATGTATACTATCATTGCTGGATTTAGTTACAGCAGCATGCCATTACTGGGCCTTGTTCACTAGAACAATGCAGTTGCCAGTAGAAATTTACACGTGGGTCTGATGCTGACTGGAGCTGACTGTTTAATTTAATTGAGAATGAATGTGGTTTGACTGTGTTGCACCTTTAAACTTCACTGTTCGCAGATATTTTGGAAGACGTGTTTATTGATAGGAATGTTAACAGAAAATCCAGTTTTAAGCAGATACTGGAGTATTTGCACCAGAAATCTGATTCTTACACTCATTTAGTCATGGAACAGAAGTATAACTTAGGTTTGTGTGTCACAGAACCACAGGATCTGTGCTATGCCCCGGCTTTTAAACAGCTCCTTAGAGGAAGCCGTTCAGTATGCCAGACCACCAAGGTGTCCCACTCTTCCTTAACGGTAAGCTATCCTGCCTCACACCATGAGCTCTGCCCAACAAGTCCAACTGAGATAGATTCCTGTTAAGAGCTTTTCACCCTCTGCAGGGACCAATGCAAGTCAGCAAGTATTTTCAGTGACATCAGGCAGCCTTTTCAAAACAGACTAAAGCTTATTAGTTCATTGGAATACAGCAGCGAAAGTACTCAGGTTAGCATAGAGAAGCAAAGGTTAAGACATAGTCCTTACAGGCCCAAAGCCAGGACTCCCTCAAGCTATGCTGCTTTAGGAACCATCAGTTTCCTTTCTCTCTGTCTCTGTCCCTTTCTGTGAGTCCCAGGAAAGTGCTTCTGTTTCTCTTAAAAGGTCAGCTGTTATCCTAGTTCCTGTCACCTCTCGGTCCATAGTTGTCTTCCTGCAGGACTCCTGCTGAGTTCACATGTTCCACCTGCTGTTAGGCGTCACATTGTTAGGCGTCAGTTGTTCAATCCTTGGGGTTCCCATTCTTTCTGGATCCTCCTTTGATATGGGTTGGTTTCAGCCAGTCCTTAATGACCCAATCATACCACTTCAGAGAGTTGTGTGACAGAAACACCTCATGTATCCTGCTTTGCCCCAGAAGCAGCATTTTAACTCTTCTGCACCCAGTGGGTAACAATTCCAAATCAAATAAGTCATTGTCTTGCATATCATTCACAAAAATATTCTAGAAAATTCCCACTTTGTCATGTGCCCAACTGAAACTGCTGTAATTTGGAATTTAAAATATCAAGCACAACAAACTGCTTGTAAACAATCTGCAGCGCAAAATTCATTAATACAGAGTGAAATTCATCCCGGTGTAGAGGGCCAGTCCAGATTGTAGGTGGGAATTTAGTGGTGTATAGGACTTCTGCTATAGGGCTTCAACACAGGGCTGACTTTCATCCTTAAAGAATTAGACAAATATATCTGAATAATGTGTATATTTGAGAGTTGCTCTGTATGTTTGGACAATGTGCAAAGAGAAAAAAAGTAATACCTGTTGAATAAATTAGTCAGCTCCAGTTCTGAGCACAGTATTCTTCCACTGCTGTTTGACATTACATCAGGCAGAAGCTAAGCGTACCAAAAATAGTTTGCATGCATGAAGGCATGCTTTAAAATTACAGAGCAGCTAAGCAACAAAAAATACACAGTTCGTACCAGGCTTCAGCTGCTTGTTTGATGCTCCAGCCAAAAATGACTTATTTATTCAAAATGAAATACTGTAGGCGGTTAATCCTGAAACCACCAGGGATCCTGAACAATATGGCAGCACAAGGCAGACACAGCAGAGTGGGAACATCTGTTGCCATGCCAACCTTTTAATTTAAAGCTACAGCAGAGCAAACGCTATCACATATTAAATATGAGTTCCCGCAATGGTAATATTGTTCATGACACTGTCTGTTTGCTCATGTGGAGGATGTTTGGGACCTGAAACACCCATCGGAAACCAAAAAGGTACCTCTAGTCCTGCAGCCTTCTACATTCTTTTCATGATGTAAGTGAGATATTCTGATACACCGATTAACTTATATCATGTGTTTTGTGTGTTGGAATACACCTCTTACTCTTCAGAACACACCTCTCGCTATCGAAAGAGCTACACCCTGCACACCCCTGCAATGGTGTATTCTTTTGAATCAAACATATTTATTACCCATCAGCCTGACACTCAGTCTCACCTAGACAGTAGTCGTATTTTTTATTTTGACTGAAGGATTTAATCACAAGTCAGTATATATGATGCATTCTTCCTAATGACAGCCGCAAACAGGAGAACTGACTGCAATAATGTAAAATGGAGAAAAATGAGCTCATAAATGTTGATGGCTTTAAACGTTCTCTGGGGAATGGGTATTTATCACTTATGGGATTTTTAAACTATTCTCTTTCAGGTTCACCTATGAATGTGAAATGGTAGAAGGACACATATTATATACGTACATGCAAGTTTAACTGCGTATGTGTCTCAAAAGAAATCATGACCCAGGGATCCATAGCATAGAAAGTGAACTAAAGGAATAGTTTTGCTAATTCTGGCCTCACTCTGTTGCCCTTATGTATGCTGACTGGTACTTATTGAGAGGAGCTATTCAAATGAGCAAGTACTAACCCAGTAGATATAAGGGCTACAGAATCAGGTCCTTATACAGTAAAGGGTAATTAGACCTAAGAGTACAGCTGATGGGATTTTCCCAGTTTCAACAAATATTGAAATTTTGAATATTGGTTAGAAATTAGGGTGACCAGATGTCCCAGTTTTATAGGGACAGTCCTGATTTTTGGGTCTTTTTCTTATATAGGCTGCTATTACCCCCCACCTCCTGTCCTGATTTTTCACACTTGCTGTCTGGTCACCCTATTAGAAATAGGGATGATTTTTTCATGAAAAATTCCATTTTTGACTGCTCTACATAGGAGGTTCTGACTTTCCATTCAGTAGAGGGCACTGGCACACACATACACAAGGTAGTTTATTACAGCCTTCCTGTGTAGTTACAGTTATTTATATCTCTTTCTAGTTCATGCCAGCTTTTTCCATTGTTCTTTCCATTTTCAATCATCCCTTACCTTCCTTTTATAAAATAAAATATCTTACATAAGATATTTTGTGGTGATAACATCCTTTAGTTTGCAGTTCTATTTACATATGCTGTATGAATTTTGCATGGCAGTAGCACAGATACATTATACAAAACTTAAAGCCATACAAGTTATTGTTCTATCTCAAGGGATCAGACGTCATGGTTTTACTAGGAATGAACCAATTTTGCAGGGTTGCCAAATGACTGAGATGAAGCATCAGTTTTGTTATAGTGTCATTTTAATTATCCTGCTGAAACAGCCACTCTGACTCTTCTCACTCTTAGCACTTTCTCTGGTGCGAAGTTGAACTCAGGATCCATTTGTCTCTGTTCTTAGCCTCAGCACAGGGTCTCTTCCATCAAACTGTTGTCTGCTCTGGTACGTTGTGAAATCTTGAATGCCCCAACACAGGGCTCAGGATGGAGGGAGCTTGCAGGCAGCAGCTGCTGTCTCAACTTCCTGATCTAAAAAGGCAATGTACTTAGAGTGGGGTCAGCATACTTAAAGGGGCAATGCACATCTCTCTCTCTCCCACACACAGGGTGTGTGTCTCTGTCTCTGTCTGCCATGCTGTCTCTCTTCCCTCCATTCGTGCTGCCTTGTAGAGTGTGAGGCTACATTAACAACAATGTGTTAACCCTTGAGGGCTCAGCCAAGTGCAAGTTCATCATTAAGCAGTAAGGCATTCCCTGGAAAATATCCCACCCTCTTCCACCCTCTGACTTCACCACCTCAACCAAGCTTCACAATCATCATTGCTGTGTACAGTATTAAATTGTTTGTTTAAAACTTATACTGTGTATGTATATATTTATATACATAGTTTTTTGTCTGGTAAAAAATTTTACCTGGACCCTAACCCCCCGTATTTACATTAATTCTTATGGGGAAATTGGATTCACTTAATATCGTTTCACTTAAAGTCACATTTTTCAGGAACATAACTACAACGTTAAGTGAGGAGTTACTGTATATCATTTTGTTAGAATCCTGGTACCAGATGCCATATGGATAGATGCATTAGATAGGATTAGGCTAGAAGAGTTTTGATAAGGCTTTACCAAATCTGTTTGTTCTGCGATATACAGTAGGAGGTCTGAAGTGAATAGCATGCTCATGTACATGTCATACCCAGCATTCTCTTTCACCTCTGAGCATCTCAGGATACTGGTGATGGCACTGAGCTTGGGGGACAAAATGAAAAGGTTGTCCTATACTTGTGGCTCTAAATTCACTACCATCACCTCTGTGAACTATAATGGTGAAAGGCTTTTTATGTCTTCCATGTATTTATAGTGGGACAAATACTGAGGCAATGGGAGTGCTGTCTGAATAGATGTGAATAAAATACAGATTTTGGGATCTGGCCCTGTATTGGGGTTATTTTATATACCCAATTTTTGCTGGCTCTTGGGCCAGGTTGCTAAAACACCCTCTTCCCTCCAGTAGGCTGAAATGTTGCCATGGTTTTATGGCTATCATGAATAAACTCTATGACAATTTGATCAGTAGCTTGTATGTGAGCAGATCATTGTCTGTGTTCGAGATGCAAAATTCTAACTGTTTTGCATAGGTCACATGATATGTATTTGGTCACTAATTGGAGAGGCATTAATCCCTGATTAGTATTCCCATGTGAATACATAGTGCTCACAGAGAAAGAAATTTACCTTGGTTTTGTGAGTAATAGTCACTGTTTTCATGAACATTCCTCCTTGTAAATTCAACTGCTAGGCTATTTTTGGAAAGTGAACACAGTCTAACTGAATTAAAAAAATATTTACAATATTCAGATAGGTTTTGCTTTTTACTCGCTCCCCTCTCATAATTGTCTGATCTTAGGGAGAAATCTGGAAGACTTGGGAATGCTTTAGGGTTCATTAAGGATCTGATTGTCAGAAGTGCAGAGCATCCACAACTCCTGTTCCCATGATGCGAGCAGTGGGTGCTCAGCCACTCTGAAAATCATGCCCAAACTCTCTTCTGTACTTTTGAAAACAAGAATAATAGAGGAATCTACATGTTCTCATTTAGGCAGGTCTTTGATTGGACTGTTCTTGTGTTAACAAGCTGTTGTTATGCCCCCATATAAATATGTCATTCTTCTTTTAGAATTACTTTTGCAATACACAGATGGAATCGTGCATAAAAATATTGTGGAAGAACTTAGCCCAAATGCAAAATTAATATTTGAATAGGGACTAAAAGGTCTTAGTATAAACCATTGAAAATGTTTATATTACTGTAGACACAGTATTGAAATATAGCATGGTTAAGTGGATAGGATACTGGACTGGAACCAGGGAGACCTGACTTCTGTTCTTGGCTCTTGTCTGCTGTGTGACCTCGGGCAAGTCACTTTTCCTCTCGGGGTCTCTGTTTCCCTCCCACCTTTTGTCTATTTAGATTACAAGCTCTTTGGGGCAAGAACTATTTTACTATGTATTGGCACAGCTCCTACCATAATAATTTGTGGACTGTGGATGCTACTTTAATCCTAAAGAGTTGTAATTTATACGTACAATCATAGCTCAGATCTTGTCAAAATATCCACTTCTGAAATGATTCCTACAAAAATCACTCAAAAATTAATGCTAGACTGAGCAGAGTTTGGGAACAATGGATTTTATTTATAAAAGTAAAGTTTATTAGGGTTTGGACCCATCAAGCTGTACATATAGCTAACCCATGTAAATGTATAATCTTCTTACTTGTACCCTCAGCCTCTCTCCATCCCTTCCCTGCTAATATTTGTTACACGACTTTGTTGCATCATGATTCAAATTGAAATGTAAACTCTTACTTTGTTCGTATGCTATATAGCACAATAGGGACCTGATCCTGATTGTGTTTTTGGGGACTACTACAATATAAATAGTAATAACAAGGGCATGCTTATCCTGAGTGAGGAAAACACATCTTCATGCCACATAGCTCTGAGGATCAGAATAATTTGGTCCTGTTCAAAAAAGGACTACTCTGCTTCCCAGACCTCTAAAAGATAGGAGGCCAAATCTTTTTCTAGTTGGAACTGGCTCAGCTCCATTAACTTCAACTGTGTGTGCCAATTTATGTCAGCAGAGAAGTTGGCCCATGGAGTCTTTCACCATGAACATTCATATTGCAGCTCTGAAATCTTCAGGAGCTTTTCCTGCTGCTTGGCAAATACCTACTCTGTTGTGTCTGGAGTAGCCAGGACTCTATAGCAGTAGCATCTTCCTTTTTATTTTGTTTGTTAGTGATCCTCAGTTTTCATTTTCTTTAATTTCAAATGAATAGAAATACAGTATTGCTGGGGCCTTCGCGACAGCCCTTTGTGCATCTGTGACGCAACACAGACGATGACGCACATTGTCGATGAATGTCTGCTGACTAGGTTCAGCGGTGGCCTAGAAGAACTTCATCACACCACTGAAGATGCCGTTGCTTGGCTAGATGACTGTGCATATGCTAAATAAATAAATAACCTCGCATTAGCCACTTCCCTGAAAGTTGTTAAAATCTTTACAAGCTTTAGAACCTTGCAGAATCCTTATGGCAGGGGTCGGCAACCTACGGCCCGCGTGCCAAACACGGCACATGAGCTGATTTTGAGCGGCACGCAGCTGCCTGCCGCGGTCCTGGCCCCCAGCCCCACTCAGCCCCCCCCACCCCCGCCCACCACTCTCCCCTGCGGGGGCAGGAGCAGAAGCTTGGTTCTGCTGCAGCCAAGTTTCCCCCTCCCCCGCTTCTTCCCCCAGCCTGGTGCTTTCCTGCCCCGCCCCCTCTCCGTCCCTGCGCCAATCAGCTGATGGCCCTAGCGAGGGGGAGGGGGAAGGGGAAGGGGAAGAGTGGCAGCTCCGTAGAGGAGACAGAGAGAGGTAGGGACGGAGCCTTGGGGAAGGGGGTGGAACAGGGCACATCCCTTCCAGCTCCCTGCCATGAGCCGCTCAAGGCAGAGGGCTGGGAGCACCCCTATGAGCCGAGCACCCCAGCCCTCTGCCCTGACCCCCCCCACACACACACTCAGCCTTCTGCCCTGCACCCCCACACCCCCAGCCCTCTGCCCTGAACCCCCCCAACACACACCCAGCCTTCTGCCCTGCACCCCCACACCTCCAGCCCTCTGCCCTGAAGCCCACTACCCCAACACACACCCAGCCCTCTGCCCTGCACCCCCACATCCCCAGCCCTCTGCCCTGACCCCCCCCACACACACAGCCTTCTTCTCTGCACCCCCAACACCCCCAGCCCTCTCCCCTGAACCCCCCAACACACACCCAGCCTTCTGCCCTGCACCCCCCATACCCCCAGCCCTCTGCCCTGAAGCCCACTACCCCAACTCACACCCAGCCCTCTGCCCTGCACCCCCACACCCCCAGCCCTCTGCCCTGAAGCTCCCCACACCAGCCTTCTGCCCTGCACCCCCACACCCCCCAGCCCTCTGCCCTGAAGCCCCCCACCCCAACACACACCCAGCCCTCTGCCCTGCACCCCCACAGTCACAGCCCTCTGCCCTGCACCCCCACAGCCCCATCCCTCTGCCTTGACCCCCCCCACACCCAGCCTTCTGCCCTGCACCCCCCCTCACACCCCCAGCCCTCTGCCCTGACCCCTAAACCCCCCCCCAGGTCTGGAGTCCCAGCCACAGGCCCTGCTCAGCCCGCTGCCGGCCTAGGTGAACAGAACCCCAGGCTGGCAGCGAGCTGAGCAGGCCGGCGGCGTAAGATCAGTATTTTAATTTAATTTTAAATGACGCTTCTTAAACCTTTTGAAAACCTTGTTTACTTTATGTACAATAGTTTAGTTATATAATATAGACTTATAGAAAGAGACCTTCTAAAAACGTTAAAATGTATCACCGGCACACAAAACCTTAAATTAGAGTGAATAAATGAAGACTCAGCGCACCACTTCCGAAAGGTTGCCGACCCCTGCCTTATGGTATAGCAGTGCATAGAGAGAGAAGAGAAGTACAACAATTGAAAAAAAGCCTTCTATTTAGGAAAGTATTTTTGGCCTTATTGCCAAAGCAATGGGGACTTTACATCAATAAAAGACATTACAAATCAACAGGCATTAAACTAAAAAAGCTATTGTGTGTAGGTGGATAATACAAAATGGTCAGTGTGTGTATGGAACGTACTCAGAAACTTGTAGCAGGCGCACTCAGCACCGAACAGGATCCAGCACTATGTCTCCTACAGGTAAAGTGCCATCAGAGAATTAGACACATGACACTCATTTTATTTTGTTTGCTTTTTTACAGCATGGTTCACCATAGTATCTGATCACCTAACATACATCAATACATTTACCTTCACAACCTCAATAGATAAGGAAGTCATTATTGTCCCCATTTTACTGACACGGAGCTGAGGCACAGAGATTGTAAGCTGTTTGGGGCTGTCTTTTTGCGATGTGTTTGTACAGATTCAAGCACTGGGGCCTGATGCATGATCAGGGTCACTAGGCACAACTGCGATATAAATAATAATAAATATAAAGTGACTTGCCCAAACTCCCACTGAGTCTGTGGCTGACTCAGGAACCAGAACTGGGATATCCAGTGCCTTAGTCACAAGACCATCCTTTCCACTGGGCTGGTATTTGTAAGGCCAATCATAACACAGAGACAAGATGGATGAGGTACCGGTAATATCTTTCATTCGCCCAACTTCTGTTGGTGACCTGAAGGAGAGCTCTGTGTAAGCTTGTCTCTCTCACCAGCAGAAATTGGTCCAATAAAAGATATTACCACATGCCCCTTGTCTCGCTAATATTCTGGGACCCACACAGAATATGCTACAACAGGGGTCAGCAACCTTTCAGAAGTGCTGTGCCGAGTCTTCATTTATTCACTTTAATTTAAGGTTTCGCGTGCCAGTAATACATTTGAATGTTTTTAGAAGGTCTCTTTCTACAGGTCTATAATATATAACTAAACTATTAATGTATGTAAAGTAAATAAGGTTTTTAAAAATGTTTTAGAAGCTTCATTTAAAATTAAATTAAAATGCAGAGCCCCCCGGACCGTTGGCCAGGACCCGGGCAGTGTGAGTGCCACTGAAAATCAGCTCGTGTGCCGCCTTCGGCACATAGGTCAGCTCCTGTGCCATAGGTTGCCTACCCCTGTGCTACAACAATACTACATACAATAATGTAAATAGCATGCAGTACATGGTCCCCACAGTAGCTTCTTCCTCCGTCCCCTCCTTGCCCACCATCCAAAGATTATCCCAAGTGGAGGGGATCTTTAAAAAAGCTTCAGCAACACCCCAGAGCAGGGGGAGGGAGTTAGCCCAGATCCCAAACCATCCTTCTTCCTATTCAGAGCTAATATTTTGAGTCTTATGGCCCCAGCAGCACTAAGGTGCAGCAGATTCACAGCCTTGAGAGGAATTAGGTGTCAGCAAGTCCACATGCTGTAAACTGTTGTGTGGGACTGGGAGATTGACTGTTGGTTTGGTGGGAAAAGGGGGTGATAGATGAGCCCTGAGAACACATTCTCAGCCTTAGGCAACAGTGATATCAGAGCACACACTTCAGAACTGATCCATGGACATTGCCCTTGTGCCCTCAGGGTCCAATGCTTCCCATCCGAACATCATCAGAAAGAGTGGGAGAAACCTCAAGGCCCCAGTATCTTCACAGCCCCTGCATGGGGCAGGCACTCAGCCCAGGGAGAGGGGGTCTTCTGTACCGCAAGCAGCTTCTGAAGAAGTTTTGGAGACGTGCCGTGGAGATAGTTTGTGTAGACGGGGATAGGGAGGAAAAAGCAAATGATCCAACTAGAGCTGGTTAAAAAAATCTAATTTAAAATTTTTAAATCCTGATTGAGGAGTTTGAGCTGTACTATAATATAAGGTCCACCAGTGCAGTTAGCATCCATACTGTCTCTGCCTTTTCCCTGTGAGACAAGGTGGGTGAGGTAATATATTTTATTGGACCAACTTCTGTTGGTTAGAGAGACAAGCTTTCAAGTAATATATTTTATTGGACCAACTTCTGTTGGTTAGAGAGACAAGCTTTCAAGTAATATTCTGAGAGCAAAAGAAACCCTGAAGGTCGCCTATTTCTTTGTTGATAAGGATACAAAAGCTTAAAATGTCACCACTTGAACTAGCTTTCTCTACCACAAAGTTAAATATTCCCATAGATACTATATACAGTATGCTCTGTTATCCAAATTCTCTTTATCCAAAAATCCTAGTTATCCAAATCCACAGTGTGTCCTGAAGTAGCCCTACAAATCACAAGCAATACATTCACAAGGACAGACTACACCAGCGATATCCTTCCCTTTAAAGAAAATCCCTTCTGAAAACAGCATCCACCTGCCACGGAATCCCAGAACTAATTTACAACAGCCTAACTCAGGCTATACCAGTGCACCAATGAATCCCCTCACAATATGATTCCATGGCTGCAATACTGTGTCCAGTTCAAAGTGAAACCCATGTAACTAGTTGTTATCCAGAGCAGCATCTCTACTCAGTGCTCCTCTCCCATCATGAAGCCCCGCAGCCTGGGACACAGCTCCTCCCAGTGACCAGAGAGTTGGTGGTCTCACAACACCACAATCATCACTGAGAGGGTGTATCCAGCCATAGCCCAAGGCAGGCAGCCTGGGCACTAGGACAGGCGGGATATGCGGGGGAAGGGCCGACATGCAGAGTGCTGCCATTCACTGGCTCATAGCCCGCAGCTAGAACCCAGCTCAAAATTGCACTTCGGTTCAGCCAAATGTCCAGTTATCTGAAAGTTTCAGACATCTGCCCGGCCATTCAGATAAATGGGATTGCACTGTATACCATGTATATCATTTATAACCTTCAGATTTCTCTATAATTAAAATCTCCCAAACTGCATTCTGTAATAGTTCACTCCCAACTATGACAAATAACAACATCATGAAGATAGCTAGAATGGAGTAAGGAAGAGAACTGTGTGGAGGACAGAAATTCTGTTTCAAGAAGGAGGGTTTAGAGATTTCAAAAGCTGGCTTTGTTTCGAACTGGAACAAAACCCAAAACTTTCAAAGTACCGGTACTCCACAGAAGAACGTTCAAAAATTAACTTTGGATCAATCCAACAATTCATTTTGACAAAACAGAAGTGTTCCATTTTGATTTTGACTTTTATCTTATATTATAATACACAGTGCAAAACTACAAAATGAAAACTCAAAATGTTCCATTCTGAAAATGTCAAAATTGGGATGTTTCAATGTCGTTGGGACATTTTTCCTCCCCAGTTTTTCTCCAAAATGAAATTTTTGGAAATTAACACCATTTCACTGTTTTGATTTTGACTGATTTGCATTTTCTGACAGAAAATTATTATCTCAAAGTTTTTCCAACCAGCTCTAGTCAAGATAAATATTGTGAGGTTCTTACACCTTATCACAGCAAGTTCCTTGCTAAAGATCTGGGTAGCCAAGTTGCCACCTCAGAACGCCTCCTTCATGGCTGGATGTGGCTTGTGGCAGCTTTGCCTTCATTTCCCTCATGTCCTTCAGCTTATTCCAGCCATAGGAACGGCCTGACCCTCCAGCCAAGATAATTAAAGAGTCTGACTCCTTCCAGGGCCACAGAATCCTTTAATATATACAACAGAAATATAAAGTTAACAAGATCTACAACCCCTATCAGTCTCATGGCTGTCCCTCTCCCTCACAGGCAGGCCTCAGCTATAATGCAAAGTCCTCACAGCTGTCCTCAGGCTCGTGTCTCACTCCACCCACAGTCTAGGGCTGACACAGTTCTCTGTCTTGCCAAGATTTTCAAGCAGGTGGTCATCCCTCAGAGGCTTCTGATCATCCTTCAGGTTCACCTCAGGAACAGACAGCATGCTTCTCTGCCCTTTCAACCTTCTATCAGGCCCTTCCCCAGAGAGAGGGAACTCACTATATCCTCTTCCCTCCTTTAAGTCCATCCACCACCTCACTTTACCACACCCTCCCCAGGTGCAATCAGTGAGGTTATTAGCACTCTCAGCCTCCCTTAACCTTCTGGCACCTGTGTGGTGTTCAGACCCTGTCGGGCTGAAATACAACACCCACACAATTTTTCCCTGTGAGACAAGGTGGGTGAGGTAATATATTTTATTGGACCAACTTCTGTTGGTTAAAGAGACAAGCTTTTGAGCTTACACAGAGCTACTGCAACACTCATACTTAAGTGTCTACACTGACCTTCCCTGCTCCCCCCAGAGGTGGATTCTATTATTTTTAACTTTGCTGCTGTTTAGAATTTGCCTAGCAAATTGTCTGGGTGTTGTATTTCAGCCCGACAGGGTCTGAACACCACACATGTGCCAGAAGGTTAAGGGAGGCTGAGAGTGCTAATAACCTCACTGATTGCACCTGGGGAGGGTGTGGTAAAGTGAGGTGGTGGATGGACTTAAAGGAGGGAAGAGGATATAGTGAGTTCCCTCTCTCTGGGGAAGGGCCTGATAGAAGGTTGAAAGGGCAGAGAAGCACGCTGTCTGTTCCTGAGGTGAACCTGAAGGATGATCAGAAGCCTCTGAGGGATGACCACCTGCTTGAAAATCTTGGCAAGACAGAGAACTGTGTCAGCCCTAGACTGTGGGTGGAGTGAGACACGAGCCTGAGGACAGCTGTGAGGACTTTGCATTATAGCTGAGGCCTGCCTGTGAGGGAGAGGGACAGCCATGAGACTGATAGGGGTTGTAGATCTTGTTAACTTTATATTTCTGTTGTATATATTAAAGGATTCTGTGGCCCTGGAAGGAGTCAGACTCTTTAATTATCTTGGCTGGAGGGTCAGGCCGTTCCTATGGCTGGAATAAGCTGAAGGACATGAGGGAAATGAAGGCAAAGCTGCCACAAGCCACATCCAGCCATGAAGGAGGCGTTCTGAGGTGGCAACTTGGCTACCCAGATCTTTAGCAAGGAACTTGCTGTGATAAGGTGTAAGTACCTCACAATATTTATCTTGACTAGAGCTGGTTGGAAAAACTTTGAGATAATAATTTTCTGTCAGAAAATGCAAATCAGTCAAAATCAAAACAGTGAAATGGTGTTAATTTCCAAAAATTTCATTTTGGAGAAAAACTGGGGAGGAAAAATGTCCCAACGACATTGAAACATCCCAATTTTGACATTTTCAGAATGGAACATTTTGAGTTTTCATTTTGTAGTTTTGCACTGTGTATTATAATATAAGATAAAAGTCAAAATCAAAATGGAACACTTCTGTTTTGTCAAAATGAATTGTTGGATTGATCCAAAGTTAATTTTTGAACGTTCTTCTGTGGAGTACTTTGAAAGTTTTGGGTTTTGTTCCAGTTCGAAACAAAGCCAGCTTTTGAAATCTCTAAATCCTTCTTGAAACAGAATTTCTGTCCTCCACACAGTTCTCTTCCTTACTCCATTCTAGCTATCTTCATGATGTTATTATTTGTCATAGTTGGGAGTGAACTATTACAGAATGCAGTTTGGGAGATTTTAATTATAGAGAAATCTGAAGGTTATAAATGATATACATGGTATACAGTGCAATCCCATTTATCTGAATGGCCGGGCAGATGTCTGAAACTTTCAGATAACTGGACATTTGGCTGAACCGAAGTGCAATTTTGAGCTGGTTCTAGCTGCGGGCTATGAGCCAGTGAATGGCAGCACTCTGCATGTCGGCCCTTCCCCCGCATATCCCGCCTGTCCTAGTGCCCAGGCTGCCTGCCTTGGGCTATGGCTGGATACACCCTCTCAGTGATGATTGTGGTGTTGTGAGACCACCAACTCTCTGGTCACTGGGAGGAGCTGTGTCCCAGGCTGCGGGGCTTCATGATGGGAGAGGAGCACTGAGTAGAGATGCTGCTCTGGATAACAACTAGTTACATGGGTTTCACTTTGAACTGGACACAGTATTGCAGCCATGGAATCATATTGTGAGGGGATTCATTGGTGCACTGGTATAGCCTGAGTTAGGCTGTTGTAAATTAGTTCTGGGATTCCGTGGCAGGTGGATGCTGTTTTCAGAAGGGATTTTCTTTAAAGGGAAGGATATCGCTGGTGTAGTCTGTCCTTGTGAATGTATTGCTTGTGATTTGTAGGGCTACTTCAGGACACACTGTGGATTTGGATAACTAGGATTTTTGGATAAAGAGAATTTGGATAACAGAGCATACTGTATATAGTATCTATGGGAATATTTAACTTTGTGGTAGAGAAAGCTAGTTCAAGTGGTGACATTTTAAGCTTTTGTATCCTTATCAACAAAGAAATAGGCGACCTTCAGGGTTTCTTTTGCTCTCAGAATATTACTTTCACATGCTGCTGTTTTAATAGGGTTTTTTTATATCAGTCTCAGCACTGTGACTCAGAGAGGACTCTCACTCCCACTCTGCACGTTGCCCTGAATAAGTATTTTTGCACCTTTTGCAAAGCCAGTGATATTTACAGAAGGGAGCCAATCAGACAGGAATGTCACCAGTCTCTTAACCTTCATTCTGGGAAGATTTTATAGTAATAAAACTTCTTCAGTGCTTTTCCTCCAAGGATCCCAAAGTGCTCTAAATATATGAATTAACCCTCACTGTACCATTGTGAGGTTGGTGATACCATTCATGTTACAGTCGTGCCAAACTGACTGCTGAATCATACAAATGCAGGTTGTGTTAAAGTCCCAGAAGAAGGGTGGTGTGTATTAGGTTCATGTCTGACCTATTCATCAAGGGGATTGGCATGGCTGTGGTTGATATGGTTTCAGTGGACTGAATGGAGAGATTTGGCAAACACTCTCCTTCCTCAACATTTCCCTTGTGATTCACCCTTTGCAGAAGGAAATAATAGACACAAAAAGGCTAGGATAGATCCTCTACCCATTTGTGTAACCAGGTGGCTCTGGCTGGCCACACAATTTGTTCTTTAAAAGGAAAAAACGATAACTGAGTTTGGTAAGTGCCTTTTTCTATGTGAACTAGGGCAAAATGCTCACAGTTGGTCTTGTGTCTTCACTCCATCGTAATAGTAGTGTCATGCCTGCCAATCAGCCATGGTACACAAAAAGGCCTTTCTTTAGTAAGTGATATCAAAGACTCCTGATGCCTTTGTTAAATGGATGTCACACCGTTTCTATCACATAGGAATTGTGGGTCAGAGTCTCATTTCAAATCAGTGAGGGAAAGAACAAAAATAAGACAGGATTCTGATGCACTAAATATATAAGTGGATTAGCTCTGTTCTGCCTTACCCTGATTCCTGGTGAACGACTTTATAGACCTTAGCTCCACCTCCTTTTAGCTTCACTCTTCCCCTTCCATCTTTCCATGCTGGTTCCCCTCCTCCAACCCCACAGTTTCCTACCCTTCTTTTTTGTTTGTTTAGTGTGTTAACCATTATAAACAATATGCCAGCTAAGTCACTTCGGGTCAGGAGGAAGTGGTGGTTTTTCCATTCATCTCAATGAGAGGTCTCAGTGCTGTGTTCCTGCTGGCATGTAATAAATGAGCACCTCTTACACGAGGAGCATGTCTGTCAGCAAGGATATCTGGCTTCTCCTGGACACAGAGCAAACTCATAATAGCATGAAAAATTCACCCTGGCACTAAGGGGTGCCCAATGCTTCTTCTAGTGTTATATTGTGTTGGAGGAAGGAGGTGGTAGCCAATTTTGAGGTTGATTTCTCCTTCTTTGTCTTTCCTCTGGGGACTGCATGTAAGGTTTCAAGGAAGGGATATTGTTCTTGGTGAAGGAATTTCTGTGTTAACCTTTTAATAGCTCTCCACCTTGTACTCTCATCTTCCGTGGGTAGTTGCTCCATTGCAATAGAATTCTCCATGTATGGTCAGAGGCTGTAAGAAGACAGTGTTTTGGTTTGTAAGCAGGAGACTGCCTTCAAGGACCTACATGTTTTCTGGTAGCTGAATCTTGATCAGGGCTTTGCTGGTGTGGAGCTGTGGAGTCACAAAGATGTGTAATGGTTCAGTGGCCATGAAGCACATTTTGTCTGAATTGCTCCTTAAATTTAGTAGCTCAAGTCTTTTCACAAAGCTTCTGTTTGTCACGACGTCTGCACTTCCCACAAATTCTGCTCACTTAAATCTCCTTGCATAGGAATTGCAACATGGACTGTGACTTGATGCATCTGCCTGTGCTCATTAGCACAATCCTTTTTTGTTTATTTATTTTCTCCGGATCAACAAGTTCTGGAGCAAACTGCAGTGCCGCAGCATGTCATTTAGGTGATATATATGGACTGGACAATGTGAACTGCCAGGCTGATGTAGAGTTTAGATCCTGATGCTGCTCTTCCCTGCTCTAATATAAGTCAATGCATGTTTTGACTGTGCAAGGAAAAGAAGGACTGTGCCCCTAAGCACTGGCAGATGTGGTTCCTGTGCATAAAGAACCTGATATCCCTTAAGTATCAGAAGAGCTCTGTATCAAAACTTGTAAACTCCTCCTTAGATTTTTCTCTGCCAGGATGCCTACAAAACAAAATTATCTGGCATGAGTGAGGCCGGTGGCCATCTATGGCTATGTACTTATTCAGGTATCCCCCCCCCCCTTTACTGTTACTTTGTTCTCCATCCAGCCCCTTGTTTCCCTGTTCATCTACTGCCTGCATCTTTTCATAATCCTAAATTGTGAGATCTCTGGGACAGGGACTGTTTTATTACTTTGTACAGCACTTAGCAAAGCATGGCCCTGTTTAGAGCTTCTGGGTACTGTTGCAATATAGATAACTCAGTACCAAAGGTTTAGAGAACCCTGTCATACATTTCAACATTTCTGTCTTCTGCCCCAGTAACACATGAAAAGATATTGACTGAAGCGAATTGCACAGACTGCAGGAGTAAAGAAAAACTGAAGTGAATTATTGTAGTCTGCTCCAAGAAGTCCACCATATTAGCATACTCCAGTGTAATTTGCAAATGAAAGACAACACTGGATTATTGTAATTTCAATCCATGGTTGTGTGGTTAGGGATGAATATTGCTTGCTGCAAGTTTGGAGACCAGTTCTGCACCTCTTACTCAGCTGCAATGGAACGGGACTCAAATGGAATTTAAATCTGCAGAATTAGGGCCCTATGTAATAAGGGCTCACACTGAGCCATTGATTTTTAAGCCAGCAAAATAAGGCTGGCAATCATGTTAGGACACCACCTTATTCAAGTAGCAAATGCAACAACTTTAAATCGTATGTGAATATTTTTTGTTTCTTATGTCATTGATATTTTGTTTATTTTACTGTGGTATTTCTTTTCCCAACTATTTTTAAAATGCAGAATTTTATTTTGAAATTCTCATGGGGCAGAGGGAGAGGGTATGATTAAAACTTCAGCTTATCTAGAATGATTTTTAATATTTCTCCCTAATGATTTAATCACTAAAGTAGTACTGAGGGTGTATAATAAATAGTGTTACATCTTCATCTGTTTCCTCAAGCTAGTTGCTCTATCTGAAGCTGAAGTACAGTGCAGTAAGGCACAGCTCTTTCATCTTTTATTCTGAGTCATCTCAATTCATATTACCCAATAATACAAAAATGATCTGAAAAGGAAACAAAAGTCAGCTTATATTTTCTTTTACTTTAGCAGTAGTATTTGGAATCCTGAAAAAAACACACATCCAGACTGTAAGGGCTTGCTCTTGTGAATGCTTACACACCTGAGTCCTTCTCTCTCACATAAAATAGTTTAATTGAAGTCCGTGAAACTACTCGCATGAGAGAAGCTTTTAGGCTCAGGTCCTAATGTTATAAATTTGAAAAAGTGAAACGGTCAGAATAAATAAAGAAATGAAGCAAAATGCATACTGCATGTTTTTATAAAAAGTTGGGGGGAGATATTTTGTTTAGTAAGTGTGTTTGCTTGATAAATTGTGCATTTATATAGCACGTTTTATCTTCAAGATGCTTAGCACAAAGGTTAGTCAACCCTCACAACATCCGTGGCAAAATATAGGCCGCGAGGTTGAGTCATTTGCTCAAGTCCACAGAGTGAATCAGTGTCAGGAATAGAAAGCAGGAGTTTTCCAGATCCCAGTTGTGTGCTCAGACTACTGCTCGCTATAAAAGGTTCAGTAAATCCATTGAATCATAGACTTTAAGGTCAGAAGGGACCATTGTGATCGTCTAGTCTGACCTCCTGCATAATGCAGGCCACAGAATCTCACCCACCCACTCATGTATCAAACCCCTAACCTATGTCTGAGCTATTGAAGTCCTCAAATCGTGGTTTAAAGACTTCAAGAAGAAATATAGTATTTTCCTAAAAAATGACCCAATTGTGAATGGAAGGAAACTAATATATATTTAAGCTATTGTCAGTCGCTTGTCTGTGGGTGGAGTTATCAGACCTGGAATTGGACCCATTTATACCAGGGATTAATTTGGCTGATTATGTGTGCATCCTATATGTGACTTTAGCTGGGCGACAAACTGGAATCCTTGTGTTCAAAGCTAGCAGTTTTCCTGGATGAGTCAAAAAGTAGCCTACCCCTTGCTGAGCCAGAAGGAGCAGTATTCAGGTTTTATCTGCTTGAAATCACTCTTTGTACATCTTAAACTCGAGAGACATATTGTTACTTGAGCTCTGTAATTTGCTCAGGGGGTTTGTGTACAAATCTTACGATATATTTTCAAAATATATCGTTGTAAGTGTAATGATGATGATAATTATCTGCTATTGAAAGTACTTCAGATTTACCTTGAGAAAATAAAATCTGCCACATACTGTACTACTCTCTCTATATACTTGCACTCTCTGCCGATAGCACAGAATTTAGGAGACATTGGCCTAAATCCTACATGATTGTGGCATCCACCGAAGCACTTAAGGAGTGCCTAATTTTAATAACAATAGTAATAATAATACATAGCTCCTACAGGGCATCAGTGGATTTCAAATCACTTCTCAGTCTTCAATGTATTTATCCTCACAATACCCTGTGAGGGAGGGAAGTTTAAGTACTGCTATCTCAATTTTACAGATGAGGATCTGAGGCACAGGGAGATTAAATAACTTGCCCAAGATCACACGGGAAGTCTGTGACAGAGCAAAGCTGGGTCTCCCAAGTTCTGGGCTAGTGCCCTAATAATTGGACTAGCCTTCTTCTCTAACCATGAGAGTAGGCATGTTTCATATCAGTTAATGTACTAAGTGTTTTGCTGGATCAGAGCCAATGTGCTCATCACCTGGCAGGTATGATTTATTAACAACTCTTCCACACTCTCTGCCAAAAGCTCTTTCAGAAATATAGAGGAAGGGCAGCTATCTTAATGGTAGATAATGAAACATCTTTGAAGCAACAGAAATAGGAAAAAGGAAGTGAAGAGGAATAAGGAAGTGGATTGTCCAAAAGAATCCAGAGGAAAATGGAGTACCTCAATGAGAGACAAGAGAAGGAGCTATTTAGTTAAAAAGTGATTACTGCTGTAGTTGCAGCCACTCCCAAAACATGAGGTCCAGCGAGAACAGCTATTCCTTCTCCTGAGACCTTTAATGACATAATCATTAGTTCCACATCCTGGAAAGCAGATGGTAATAACCAGCTGTCTAGAGGAAGGTGAAAGGACAAGAAAGATGGCATGGTCTGTGTAGAAACTTTTCTATACAAGGGACATTACATGCATGATCTTTTTTGTGGTTCTCACCCTGCTGTCCATGGAGATCCAGATTCCTACCTGGGTGACCTCTTTTTTTTATTTATTTTTTTTCCCCTTTGTCACCTGGCTGTCTGACAATATTGTGAGTTGGAGGGACAAGATGCACTACAGTATCACTACTGCTGAGAGTGTGCAAATCTGTCAAGCCTGCCAAAACCAGGCTGTCAGAGGTCTGACATGGAATCAAGTCATTGTTGGGACCTTATTCTCACCTGCTGTCTTCCCCACTAAACTATAGACTACTACAGTGTAGTAACTTCAGAACAGAGCCCCAAGGTTCTAAGCTGCTCAAGTTGCATGTGACGAGTGTAGGGTGACCAGATGTCCCGATATTAGTGGGACAGTCTCCATTTTAGGGGACTTGTCCCGCGTCCCGACCTTACATCGGTCGGGACGCCCTTTGTCCCGATATCGGGGACTGTCCGGACTGCAGCCATGCCACCGCCGCTCACCACTTCCTGGGGCAGCTCCCGGCGCCTGCCCACTGGCAGAAGCGCCGCGTGTTGCAGGGGCAGGGCTTGCAGGTGCCGGGAGAGCCCTCCCCTCCACCCCCCGACCCAACCTGCGACCCTAGGAGCCAGAGGGACCAGCGTGCCGGATGCTTCCTGGGATGGGAGCTGTCATGGTCTACACCCTCACTTGAAACTGGGGGGTTTCAAAGTGAGGACCAGCATGTATTCCCCCACCCTAAAATCCTAGGGTAGGTCTCCTTCGCTGCCACCAGTCAGGTTAAAGTGTCTGACACACTGCCTGTCCCCCAAGCTTCCCCTGGGGAACCCAGATTCAAACCCCTTGAATCTCTACACACAGGGAAGCAGCCCACTTCCCCCATCTCTCTCTCCTAGCCACTTTGGAGAGATATACACCGAGCCAAATCCTTGACTCAACACAAAGAGGGACTCACTTCCCCCCTCCCCTTCCCTAGTCCTGGAAAGAGATACCTGATTCAAACTGCTTGAATCAAACCCAGGAGGAACTGTCTCTTCCCCCCTCCCCTTCCCCTGAATTTCCACAAGAGAAGGAATTAACCAAGTCCAAAGAAAAGAAAAGAATTTAATAAGAGAACAAAAAGAAAATACAGAATCTCTATGAGCCCAAGCTGGACACTCATAGGGGATAACCTTATCAATCTCTGGAGAGAATCCCCCCTCCCCCTTTCTTTCTCAGTGAAAGCAAAGTAACAGCAAACAGGAATAAAGAATTTCCTTTAGCAAACACACAATTGCAAATATAGAAATCAAATTATAAGACTAATTCGCCTTTCTAATTAATACTCACTATTAATTAGTAGAAACTACTCCAGGAGAACTTGGAGACATGACTGTCCTCTCTTAGATCCAAAAAGAGCTCTCTGAGCAAAACAGGGAACACAGACAAAGGCTTCCCTCCACAGAGATTTGAAATTCCCCTGTCCCTTGATTGGTCCTCTGGTCAGGTGTTTCTCAGGTTACTGAGCTTGTTAACCCTTTCCAGGGAAAAGAGACCTTAACCCTGATCTGTTTATTTATGACAGGAGCCATCCCAGGTGAGTAGCGCAGGGACTCCCCACCTCGCCCCCTGGCAGGTTCCTCTAGCTCTTAGGGTGGGAGGGTTCTGCATGCTGTCTGTGCCTGCAAGCCCCGCTCCGCAGCTCCAGCAGCTCCCATTGGCGCTTTTCCCAGCCAATGGGAGCCATGGAGCTCACGCTTGTGGCGGGCGCAGCACGTGGAGAGTCTGGAGATTCCCCTCGCCGCTCTCACCGTGGACTCAGAGACCTCCCAGCAGGGCTGGTGAGTGCAGCCAGGGAAGGGGGCAGGGTGTGATGGAGTGAGTGTCTGGGGGATGTGTGTGGTTGTGCTAGGCTGTGAGGGTGTGGAGGGTGCTGGGCAGTGGGGGAGGTTTGTGTGTTTTGGGGTGCTAGACAATGCGGGCCTGTTGTGGGGGGGGGTGCTGGGCAGTGAGGGAGATCTCTGTGTCAGGGCACTGGGCAGTGCGGATCTGTGTGGGGCATTGTGTAGTTGTGGTGGTGGGGCTGTGGGAAAGGGCACTGGGAGGGAGGAAGGGACAGGGGAAATCTGTGTGTACTGGGAACTAATGAGTGGGCGGGGTTCTTTGTGGGGTGCTGGGCAGGTGTGGTGGGGCTGTGGGAAGGGGGGAGCTGGGCAGGGTGTGTGCGCACAGCACTGTACATTTGTGGTGGAAGAGTTGTAGGGGGGCTCTGGGCATAGTGGATCCAGGGGGTTCTGGGCAGGGGAGCTGTGTGGTGCAGCATGGGCCCACCCTCAATAGGAAGGGGCACGCTGGTAAGACAAGGCCAAGCGGACCAGTGTGCCTCTGGCTCTGGTCGGGGCTGTGCACCTGTGTCTGTCTCCTCCCTGCTCGCCCAATGTGTCCTGATATTTCACTCTTGCGATCTGGCCACCCTAGATGAGTGCAGTATAAAAACCTGGATAGGCCAAGTTCACGAGGTTTTTGTCTAACTTCTATGACAGGAGCAGTGAGAGAGGAAAAAGCAGGGAAAAATTAGAGCATTTTCCTGCCTCAGTTAAGGTCAAGGACAATCCGTTTTCAATCTCTCCCCTGTCATGAGGGTTTGCTGCTTGTAGCAGTGCTTCAGAGAACCAGTCCCTTATATAAGGAAATCCAGGAGACTTACAGAAAGATCTATGGCCTGATCCTCCACTGCTTTGCTGCGTCTGTCGTAATTTGCACCTGTGCAAAGTGGGCATGAAACATGATCAAATCAGCAAGGTAGTGACTTACCACCAGTTCGCACTCCATCCAGGTAGATGTAAATGGTGATACGATTTGCTAGGCAGTGGACAATCAGGCCATTGCTGAAGCAGTGATGCTGAAATGACAGGAATAGGAGGAGAGGATTTGCAATAGGGAGTGTCTAAGGAAAAACTGGAATATCCAGCATGAACTCAGACAGGATCAGGGAGTCCACCCACCAACGTGGTGATGAGCAAGCTACATTGTTTGTCCCTTGCCCCTCGAGGAGTTCCCTTCTGCTTTGTCATGTTTAATTGCCTAACCCGTCTGTTTCAGGGATCCAGCAATATCTCTTCATAGGGCCAGATGCTCAACTGGTGTAAATCAGTGTATTTATTCATTTGGATTATAGTAGTGCCTAGAGGACAGAACTAGAGCCTCATTGTGCCTAGGTGCTGTATAGACACACAGGGAGAGACAGTTCTTACCCTGTGGAGATTACATTCTAAACAGACAAAGGGTAGGAGCAGAACCAGGCACAGAGAGGTTAAATGACTTGCTCAAGGTCACACAGCAGGTCAGCGAGAACTAGGATAGGATCTATGTCTCCTGAGTCCATCCAAGTTTACTGCCTAATGGACTGGATCATACTGTCTGGCCAAAGGCATTTTCTTCTCCTCTTGAAGTCAGTGGAAATGATATTGCTTTATTCCAACTGAGAATCTGGCTCCACGTTTTTGTATAAGTGTACATTAATATTGCGTATTTTTATTGAAACAACTATCATGCTGTATATACACTCCCTATAAAATTAAATCAAATGTAAGACTGAAAACCTTTAAGAAGGAGACATTATTAAAAGAAAATCTGATTCCAATTGTGCATGTTACATAATGGCAGTTTCACAAACGTGAATTGCAAGTGCTAACTTTTTTTTTTTTGTACTGCAGATGCTAAGGAGATTTTGAGGTAATTACAATGGGAAAAGGAGTCATTTAGATAGTGTTTTCCTTCTTGATTTGTTCAACAGAAGTGAACAAATAATTTGAGCTATTTAGGGAAAAAAGTCTGGAAAGCTCAATCTGAAATATGGGTGGAGGTATTAGGTAGGATAGACCGAAGAAAAAGAAAACTGAAGAGTGAAATATGTGAGCCATTTCAGCTTGTCTTCTGCTTGGGATACCCTTGACTTAAGCAGTTTTTTGTTTCTGCCGTCTCTCTTCTGAAATTCAGGGCAGAATCCTGCTTCTGTACTACATTTATTTCCTCCATAGAAATGTAAAGATCTTTAATACTGATTGTCTGTGAGTATCACCCCTTATCTCCCCCAGCACTGTCTAGAATGCTGCCCAAATATTTGACATTTGACCCTCCCCACCCCACTTGATATCCTGGCTGGACAGGTTAATACTAAAATAGTTATAATCTGGAGCTGGGAGATGGTAATGGGCTTGATGGTCATGGGCATGGATTTCGTTTTATCCAGATTTATAACCAGACCAATGCTTGCTGCTTCTTGTCTGGCCAAATAAGCCATCAGCTGCAGCGATTCACCAAACTGAGCCAACAAGACAATGCCATTGTCATATTCAAGATCTCAAAGCAGAATAGAGTTCAGCTGAGTCCCACCAGTAGTCACGCCTCAATCTTATGCCTCAACGAATCAATGCTGATATTGAGCACCTATGGTGAGAACGCAGCCTTGTAGAACTCCCATGGAGACAGGAAGCCATGCCATGTATCTGCCATTCACTCAAACACAGCTTCCTGTTCTGTTATAGAGCTGGAGGATGTTTGAAAATTGTGGACACTCACATAGCTGCAGATGCTGCCATGTTTCGGACCCTTCAGCGCTTCAGGGATGTAGCGACATCAAGCTTCAAGTATATAGAACCTGGGTTATACCAATTCTGTTGTACAGAAGTGGAATGTGGGCACCGAAGAAGGCTCAAGAACACTTAGTTGACATTTTTTATTCTTGCCGTTTTAATCAGCTGCTTCATATTAAGTAGCAGGACAAGATCAGAAATGAGGATATTCAAAGCCAAACCTTGCAACCACCTCTATCAGCACAGTGATGGTTTTGGTGGCTTTCTTGGTATGGACATATAATTAGAATGGCGCCACATGGTCAGCAATCACATGGACACCAAAAGCTTCGGTGGCAGCCAGATGACCTTTAGGACCTAGCTGGGATTTGATCTGGATGGAATCTGATCTGCAAGAAGGCCACATCCCTTTGGGATTTGCCATGATGATGAGGGCAGCCCCCTATCCCAGTTGCCTATAGATATGACATGCTAAATTGTCATCAAGATATTAGGGGTTCTTTCTGGCTTACCGCTGAGGCAAGTGGGATAAGTAGGCTGATACCACATCTCCCTGTTTGCAGGTTCTTGCATATTCAGAGATATTCAGAGCCTGAAAAATACAATAGCCTGTGCTAAGTCTGTGCGACTCAGTAGATTCGGGTTCAGTTCCTGGTTCAACCACAGACTTCCTGTGTGAGATTGGATAGACTCCTTGTGCCTCAGCTCCCAATCTGCCAAATGGGGGTAATACTTCCTTTCTCCCACCGTTAGCTAGTCTCTAAAAAGCTTACAACCTAGAGTGGAGAGAGACAGATGGTTTTTTTCCCCTTGGGTGAAGATAAAGTAAGGGGATTTTTGTTTTAAGCTGGCCAGTGTCACAGTGTTGCAGCACTGTCTCAGAACACACAACCTTCATCTGCCTCAGAAAGATGCTACAGAGGGAGCTGGGGACCTCGGGGAGGGGCTACACCAGGGTTTCTCAAACAGGGGTCGGCGCTTGCGTAGGGAAAGCCCCGGCGGGCCGGACTGGTGTGTTTACCTTCCCTGTCCGCAGGTCCAGCCGATCACAGCTCCCTACACAAGCGGCGACCCCTGTTTGAGAAATCCTGGGCTCCACAAAGAATAACAAGGTGTGCAATAAAAGGTGTACAGCGAATTAATTTTTGTAGTGTTAAATACTTAAAACTTACATTGAGTTTTTAGGTAGGAATATGCATTCTGAAATTTAAAGGAAAGCTTCAGGGTAATATGAAATATATTCTAACCACTGTGTCTGATTACAAAGAAGAGTAAATCACGTACCTGCTTGCATAAAAAATTCAAAGCCTCAGGTGCACTCACTAACGTGAAATAACAATCAAAGAGAGAGCTTCCCTCTTGGCAGTCATTATTTGAATGTAGGAAAAAAGAGGGGAATTATAAAGTTATTGCAAAAGAAGTTCAGATCTAAAAAATAATTATTTGATAAATGTAATAATGGATGAGCAGTCTCATTGCTAAAATCCCTGAGATATTTAGTGATCATGGTAGGGCCTGATCCAAATCCCATTAAGGTCAATGGGTGTCTTTCCATTGACATAAATGGGCTTTGGATCCAGTCTCTGGGACCCTGATTTTACAGAGATCTTCCAAGAGCACAATAGTTCTTAAAATCATGAAGCAGTAACCCAGGGAAAGGTCACTAGCACCTAACATCTGTGCTGTCCAGGTATCCACCTCCTTATTTTATGACATTTAACAAGATCACAGCTCAAAGTGGTTTGGTTCCATTCTGAAACTATACATCAAGATTCAGCTCAGATATAGAACACTATTGCATGTCTGTGCACGACAGCATGTTTTTAATCTCTGAAGAAGGTGTGCGGGGAGGAGAGAGCTTTGGTACTCAATCACCCAGCCCACACAGCATTTTTAAAGTCAGTACTTAGTGGTATTCTTTCATCGGACAGATCGATCAATGCGCTTGGAGGTGGCAGATTGTCTAATACAAGTGGTGTTACTAGTGGTTGCTGAGAATTCCCTTATTGCCAAGAATCATATAATTATTTTGACTCCCACCAGCAAGATTTGTCCATTAGTTTACTCTCTGATTTATTTTGTACTTCCTTATAGAGCACGGATAATTTGTCAAACCTATATTCCTCTAATCCTGCTTTGTTGTTATCAGTGAGAAAGGAAACTAGATCTGCTGGGATAGATGCTGTTCACAGGATTCAAATTGCATTCTCTCCACTGTCTCTTGCTGCACAGGAAACATTTTTACATTGGCATTGAAAAGAAAGGCTTGCTTTGTGGCGTAAGCTAAATAACCGAAGCAGGGTATGTTTCACCAGGAGTAGAATGGGTTCTGTTGGCACCTATATTTTTGTTAAGGGCAAGAGGTGCAAAAAGGAACCACTCTCATAATGTAGAAGTTGGGTAATATGTAAAAATCTGGTACCTACAGCTGTTGTTTTCCTATCTGGTTTATGAAAGGACACCACTGACTGATAGGAACAAACGTGATTTCTGCAGTTATGTATATTAAGCTGCTAGTCAGCATTTTCTAAGGCTACAAGCTCATTCTGAGAAGTTCTTCCAGAATAATAATTTCCAAAAGTGAACAGTTTTGGTCCAAGTTCAGCACAGTCTCACTAGGTTCGACACGGGATTGCTAAGCTCTCACTAATGGATTCACTTAAGACTGAAAAGAGAATTGAGGAAATAGGTTGGGCAGCAGGTGCAGATTTTCAGCATTTATTTAGCAATATTCAGTGTTTTGTAATGGTGATTGGGGGAAAAAAAATCAAAATTCTCTAACACTTCCGTGTATATTTACATACTGTGTATTCATACATGGCCTAGGTTGTCTGTTCATGCACTTAATATAATACAGCTATGTTGCATGGGAATCTGAAAACTGCCTTGAGAATGCTCAGGAGATCACTAGGGAAATTTACAGCTGGGCTCACAGGGCCTGATTCTGAGTCCATCTCCATAAGTGTAAGTCAGGTGTGACTCTGCTGAAGATAATGGTGTTGCAGTGTTGTAAAATTGGTGTAAGTGAGAGCTGAATCTGGACCAGTGTCTTTAACTCGCACTGAATCCCCAGGTACCTTATGCAGTTAAACAATACGGTTGAACAGTTATGATCAAACAGTGGCTGAAAGAGAAAAATGATGGGGTTGGAGAGGAGAAGTAAAATTTACAAAAGTACCTAAATGATTTAGGTTCCTAAATCCCATTGACTTTCAAGAGCTATAATCCATGAATTGGAGAAATGCCAGAAAAGTTTTCCACATGGCGTGTAAGGAAAAAGGTCGAATGTAGCTGAAGTTTCCCAGCTCTTTAGCCCTTACCCAGGGATTTATTTAGTAACAGTGTTTTGAAACTGTGATTCTAAACCTCATAATTATGTAACAGTTGAGTGTATATATTTACATGGGATATTCTTGGAAATACCAGCTCCAGGGTGCAATTTACTCAGTAAATCCATGGGCCAAGTGCAACCCTGGAGCAAGTGAGTGCATTGCTGTCAGTGGAGTTGGAACTACTTGTATCTGTGCTGAATTTGATCCTGTATTTGTTTCTCAGCTACTCTCTACACCTGAAGTATAATGGGCCAAATTCTGGCCCCTTTATTCTGTAAAGGGGGCAGAAGGGCTGCTTGGGGAATTTCCCCCAGTTGTGAGCAATGTACAGCCAATGTAGGCAGCCCTATGCTGCCTTCCCGTTCTGCCCCAGCATAGGGAGGCTTTCCCAAGGGGTGGATTGTGGATGGGAAAAGGAGTGGCTGGAGCAGCCCATGGACAGCTGTTCAAAACTATCACAGATTAGAGTAGCCTCTGTGCTGGCACCTAGAGCAGCACAGAATCTTTGAAGATGTGAAGGTAGCTTAAAGCCACCTTTTCACTGCCCTCACCCCATCTGCACTTTCTATACTGTGCCTCGTGAGAGCCACAGCTCAGACGTTGCCCCCTTATCTTTAAAGACATAATAGTCTATTTTCTGAAGTATATAGTCTATTATAGCATAGCTGAGATCCATGACCTCCAGGGTGCAAAAGAATTGGTACGGCCAGTTGCAGAGAGAACATTCCTGTATCCAAGACAATCTTCTGCAAAGGTACTGCTCAGTTTGTAAGGTGCTTCTGGATCACTCTTAGCTAATGGAAAAGACACTTTATCTTTTGTAAAGGAATTGGGCAAAATTCTGTTTCCCTTTGAGCCAGTGAACATTCAGCATAACTTCACTGGAGTCAGTAGAAATCTAACAGATTTATGCTGTTCTAACTGAAAGCAGAATTTCCCCTCTGTATGCTCACTGCACATGCTAAAAAAATATTCTCTCTCTATATTTAAAAAAAACAAGCCAGATGACAAAGAGGGGTAGAGTGAAAAAACAGAAACAAAACACTGGAAGTGGGGGGTAACTATTATATTGTATTTAGACTCAGGAATCCAATATGTCTGCAGATATTTGGTTGTGCATGTTCACTGGGTTAAATGAAATGGAACTGTAGTAGTTCCCTGCCATTAAATAGTGTCACTTTCCTGTAGTGCCTTCAGTCAAAATAGGAATTTATTTGCAGTAGTTAATATTTAATTTCCATACAAAATCCACATGTAAATATAGAGATTGCTAAGCATGTTTAAGGTATTTAATTAAAATATCGCCAATATTTTTAAAAGATTTGAGGTTTTTCCATTTTTTAAAAATTGTCTATAAACGAAAATTAAACCAACTTTATTTATATGTTACAAAACAGCCATCAGGTGATAATTGCTGTTGGCCACTTTGGCTGGATTTGAACTGATGACAGAGGTAAAAATAAATACACTGTAGAATTAGAGAATGATCCTGCAGAATGCTACGGGGCACATTTTAAAGGTGTTTAAAGGCCTAACAATGCAGATAGCCACCTCCTGGGACTTTCAAAAGGTTAAAGATTGCCTAAATAAATACCTTTAAAAAAATCTGCACCTAAGTGCCCACTTCGAGGTACTGAGCACCTCAATTATCCTCGACTTCAAAGGAGTGACTCACATGAATAAGGATTTACAGGAGCAGTACAAAGGGGCCAGAAAGTAACTGGATCCGCCCAGCTGGGAATTCCTGATGTAGGGGAACATTCAGCTGGTGCAGAGCCAGCATAGCTGGCCCTTGCAGCATCATCCCTGACTCCACCTTGATGCAGTGGCTATGCTGGGGTGGGAAAAGAGCGCCGCTGGAGTGGATTATGTTCCAGCTATGGTCAGCTGGCACATGGCCCCACAGAGATCATAGCCAGCTGGCAGAATTTGAGCAGCCTCTAGAAGGACTGAAGGAGCTGTAACTAGTTCCCTTACTGTTCTCCCTCTTTGTAGAGCCCAGTGTGGATACAAAAATGTGGATCCGTATCCGATCCGCATCTGCCAAGATCAACCCATGATCCACCCTGCAATCTGCTAGCCATCTTACCTGTATCCGCATCTGCAGCAGCAAGCTGTCTCACCAGGGCTAGCAATGGGGAGGGGAGGCAAGAAGGGAGCGAGTGTGGACGTGGGGTCTTGCAGGGAAGAGGGAGGGTGGGGACTAGGGGCAAGGAGCACCGTGGGGGTGGGGTTTCGGTGAGAAGGGGGAGCACGAGGGAGTGGGGGTTGAGAGGAAGGGGTGTTGCTAGGGTTGCCAACTCTTACTGAAGTTATTTCGGGAGATTTTTTTTTTCAACATGACGTAATGATATTTTAAGAAAATGACGTATTAAAATCTCCTGTATTGCTTTCAATAGTCAGCGGGAGCCCAATGCCGATTTCGGGAGACTTGAGGCCAGTCCCCGAGGGTTGACAATCCTAGGCATTGCATTGCGTGCTGCTCCCGGGGGATTGCGAGCAATGGCACATGGCAGCAGCAGAGCGTGTTGCATCACAGTGGCGCGGAGGAGTGTGGTGCTGGGGCCCCACCCGCGCCAATCCCCGTGGCCGCGGCGGGCCCTGCTGTCCAGGAGCCGGCGGGCCAGGCCCGGGACTGGGAGCACGGCCAGGGCTGCCAGGCTGGGTCATGGTGGGAACACTGGTGCTGCCCAAGAGGCCTGAGCTGCTGGACAGGAAGCAGCATGGCGAGTTGGTGCTGGACAGCCCTGACTCCAACCTGCCACCCAGCCCCAGCCACTGGCTGCTGCTGCTGGCCCCGAGTGTGCTGAGCCCCCCGGGCTGCCTGAGCCATATGCTGCGGGCTCGGTGCCACTGGTGAGTAGAGCCCTGTACAGTTGTATCTGCATCCGACCCACTATCTATATAAATGGTCCGCACATATCTGTGGATACGAATATCCACAGATATGAAGCGGCTATCCATGGATTTGTAGGCTCTACCTCTCTGCTAACCCGCAGTGGAAATTCTGCACCGTAAACAATATGAGCCAATACCTCTGTATTCTGAAGCTACTAACTCCTCCATTTTGTACCCTGTGTTTGTGCTCCATCAATTTATTTTGGCAATAAACTAAAACACTTTTTTTTAAAAGACATTATTTCTGATGGGCGGGTGGAAGAGAAGTAGGGTGTGTGTGTGTGCTACATATATATATAAAAATAGTCACAGTAAAAAAGCAAGGGGATTTTCATTCCAAAGCACGTGGCAGAGCTGCCGTGTGTGATGATCCACTGCATTGTTGAGAATAGAAGGTATTTGCAGAGTAGCCTTTGTTTAGTGAAAACGTGTTGATAGGATTAATGCATAAATAATTGTTGATACCTAAGTAGCCTTTATGAATAGAAGCAACTTGCTTCTGAGAGCCATAATTTCCTCTTTTCTGTCTCTCTCCGTGGTGCTTTGACCCCAGGTATCTGCTTTTCAAGGATGTAATTTAGCTTGAAGAAAAATGAGCATGTCAAATTAATGGAAAGAAAAGTATGGAATTGATCCAGTTTTTTGTGTGTGATGTAATTCTGTGTGATATAAAGTTCAGTGGCCATCCCTGCTTAAAGGTATATATTCCATTTGTCATTTCCAAGCATTCAGTAAAGAACAATGCACTTTGAGGAAGAAAGGAAAAGGTTAGAGTATGCCACTGGGCTACAAAAGAAAACAGCTCTATTTTTCTTTGTTAATCAGTTCTTTCTGAAATCAATTAGCTTACAGAAGCTGCCCAGTAAGTACTTTGGTTACTATGGAGACTAATATGGGAGCTTTGGGGAAAAAGTAAAATTTTGTTTTTAAAAAAGTCAAAAATTTTGTGTTCTATTTTTTGAATCTTTTAAAGAAAATTGCAAACTGTTTTAATTGTTTATCACCCACTATGAAACAGTTTTGAGTGTTGTCGAGACAGTGTCTTAAATCTGTGGGGTACTGTACCAAGAAAAAAATGTATTTATTTTTCAGCTGGCAAGGAGAAGTTCTAAAAGAATCGGTTTCATACTGACAGATTGACAAGACAAAGGACACTTAGCTCTGTCCTGTAGTTTTTTTGCCCACATACGAAAACAACAAGGTTAAGTAGAAACTTAAAGGTCAAAATAAAATAAAAAAATAGACAGGAGTAACTGAATATGATTTATGTATATATTCCATTTTTTTGCCAGATTTAATGTTTCTTTCAATAAAGGTCAAACTAGAATTTATGCATATAACATACTTAATACTTCCCCTTGATTTTAAAAAATACTAAAGCTATAGCTAAATGAGAAACTGGTTGTTTATGCATGAAGCAAAATGACTTAACATCTACCGGTATTTAGTATAATTTTCAGTGTGGTTTCCTCAGCTCCTAAATCATGACCTGTAAACTCATTGCCTATCGTTCTCACTATAGTATAATCTATAGTATAGGGAGAGATGGCAGTGCTGCCTATAATTTAAAGTTGCCTGATACTTCCCGTTTTAAGAACCTGTTTTCAGTTGGAATTGAAGATCTGAACCCTGCTGACGACCCGAGATTGGGGTCATTATGGTTCTACATGATGGAACTTTTTTTTTCCATTTCAGTTTGCCTTTTGGAAAAAAAAATAGGAAATTACTAGGGCTCTCAAGCGATTAAAAAAAATCAGTCGCGATTAATCGCACTATTAAACAATAATAGAATACCAATTATTTAAATATTTTTGGATGTTTTCTACACTTTCAAATATATTGATTTCAATTACAACACAGAATACAATGTGTATAGTGCTCACTTTATATTTTTGATTACAAGTATTTGCTCTGTAAAAAACAGAAATAGTATTTTTCAATTCAGCTCATACAAGTACTGTAGTGCAATCTTTTTATCGTGAAAGTTGAACTGACAAATGTAGAATTATGTACAAAAACACTGCATTCAAAAATAAAACAATGTAAAATTTTAGAGCCTGCAAGTCCACTCAGTCCTACTTCTTGTTAAGCCAATTGGTCAGACAAACAAGTTTGTTTACATTTGCAGGCGATAAGACTGCCCGGTTCTTGTTTACAATATTCACCGGACAGTGAGAACAGGCATTCTCATGGCACTGTTGTAGCTGGAATTGTAAGATATTTACATGCCAGATGCACTAAAGGTTCATATGTCCCTTCATGCTTCAATCACTAATCAAATGTTTAACATATCTGGCATGTAAATACCTTGCAATGATGGCTACAAAAGTGCCATGCAAATGCCTGTTCTCACTTTCAGGTGACATAGTAAATAAGAAGAGGGCAGCATTATCCCCTGTAAATGTAAACAAACTTGGTAGTCTTAGCGATTTGCTGAACAAGAAGTAGGACTGAGTGGACTTGTAGGCTCTGAAGTTTTACATTGTTTTGGTTTTGAGCGCAGTTATGTAAGAAAAAATTTGTAAGTTGCACTTTCACGACAAAGAGATTGCACTACAGTACTTGTATGAGGTGAACTGAAAAATACTATTTCTTTTGTGTTTTTACAGTGCAAATATTTGTAATAAAAATAATATACACTTGTATTCTGTGTTGTAATTGAAATCTAATATATATGAATGTAGAAAAGCATCCAAAATATTTAATAAATTTCAATTGGTATTCTATTGTTTAACAATGCAATTAAAACTGCAATGAATCGCAATTAATTTTTTTGTTAATAACATGAGTTAACTCTGATTAATCGACACCTCTAGAAATTACATTTAAAAAAAATTTAAAGAACAGTAAAGTTGAAAAGTCAAGCACTCAGAAGTTAGAAATATTAGAATTAAGGTTGCCCGTGTAATCTTAATTTGGTCCCCTGGTATGTGTCCATTATGGTACTATCACTTATTACTTAGAATTTTCTTTTGCACACGTGATATGCAATTACCAGCAGAGTTTTGGGATCTTAGGTTGTCATTTTGGAGTCCATTAGGAGAAAGATAAACAAACGTTCACGACAACACACATTCTCTGTTTTATATCTCTGTGATATAGGTATGAGTCTCAACTAAGCTTTATGGTGCCCTGCCCTCTTTTGGTGATGCTACAGGTGGAAGTGATTTTGAGGGAATCTCATGAGCCCACACAGTTGGAAGCAGATTAAGGGTTTTTCTTTTGTAGTTTCCTCAACCCCAAAAGAGGTTGCAATGACACCCCTCCTGTAGTATATTCTCCAGCTTTCACTGTGGGCCAAATTCTGCTTTTAGTTACCCTGATCAAGCTCATTGGCATGAATAGCAGGTATACCTGAGGGCAGACTTTGATGCTGTGTCTATACCTCAGACAAATTGTTATAATGAAAATACACATTTTTAAGGTAGCACCAGGGTTCCCAAAGTGTGGTACATGTACCACTGGTGGTATGGGAGTTCGTGGGAAGTAGTATGCCAAAAGTGCTTTAAAAAAGAAATCATTTTTCAGTTTCAGCATAACATCCTCTGCAGCATGCTGGAGAAACAAAATGCACTCTCCTGGCTGCTTTTAGCCATAATAACGAATAACATTCACTAACCATGCCAGCATAGTAGTTTTATTTAGTGGTGTATTGTGCACTATGGCTGTGCAGATGTGTGCTGTACTCTCATCTGAGTGGCTTTCTGCTAGGTCTAGTCTTCAGCTCACTCCCAGCTGCAGTGTAGACATACCCCCATCTACATTTTTATGCTAGGAATGTGTGGTTTACTCTACCACAGCATTGTGTGTGCTGCTATTCCCACCATTCTTTAACCTGCTGTTTGTCTGGGGAGAAAGAAGCCAAGTCCTTTCTGTGTCACACATTCCTGTGAAGCCTTCTGGATATTCTTGTTCGACAGGAGACTCTTTCAAAAGGGAGAAGCCAGTGTCCTTAGCACTGCTGCAAGGGAAGGCTCAGTCAGTATAATGCTTCCTTTCTTGCCCATCTTGTACTTCCTCCATAATTTAGGAGAGTTTTTGTTATTGCAGGAGTCATTTGAAAGTGCAGTACAATTAGAAGAGTTCAAATAAGTTTAAACCTCCTGGTTCTGTTGATGTTTTTACCTCAGGTTTTGAGTGTGAAAGATTTGTTAAATCTACAGCTCTGGCATGTTACCTCTAATGTATTTTCAGTGTTAACATTCTAAGGCCCGTGGCTTGTAATGAACAAGTATAGGACACATGCAAAGCATGGTGTCTGCCACTGTTCATGACACATTACAAGACTATGTTGGCACAATTGTCTGATCCAAGGGTAGAAGGATATTTGAGGTTGAGTGCAGTATATTTCTGAAGTATTTATATGTAAAGTGCAGGTGAGACGACAGTAGTGTACACACTACTTCCTAAGGATGTGCATGTACTGTAATAACTACTACCCACCAGAGACGCATGCAAGAAGGGACTTGAGCGTTCCCAAACAGAGTTGTTAGATATTTCTGATCCATCTGCCTGTCCTATTGAGGTGCAGGTGGCAAACCAAAGGACAGCTGAAGATGCTCACCTGGGCAGTTATTGGTGAGAAGCAGCAAAGAATCCTGTGGCACCTTATAGACTAACAGACGTATTGGAGCATAAGCTTTCGTGGGTCTATAAGGTGCCACAGGACTCTTTGCTGCTTTTACAGATCTAGATTAACATGGCTACCCCTCTGATACTTGGCAAGCAGTATGTTGACTTCAGACACCACATTTTCTCTGCAAGCATGGCTGAATGCAGCATCTCTGTTTTAAAGGGCACTACATTAAACTGCCCTTGTTCTTCTTCAGACCCCTCTGTACAACTGTTTTTCCACATCTTTCACAGATGGCATCCCCTAAGGGCTTGGCTACACTTACAAATTTGCAGCGCTGCAGCAGGGTGTGAAAACACACCCTCTCCAGCGCTGCAAATTGCGGCGCTGCAAAGCGCCAGTGTGGTCAAAGCCCCAGCGCTGGGAGCGCGGCTCCCAGCGCTGTCCGTTATTCCCCACAGGAAGGTGGAGTACGGACAGCGCTGGGAGACCTCTCTCCCAGCGCTGGTGCTTTGACTACACTTAGTGCTTCAAAGCGCTGCCGCGGCAGCGCTACCGCGGCAGCGCTTTGAAGTGCTAAGTGTAGCCACAGCCTGAGTGTCACCACTCTTTGAGCTTGCACTTTCACCAGGTGAACTATATGCCATCTGTATTGTCAATGTCAGATTTAGATTGTAAACCTTTCCCCTACTTTTTGTACCTTCAGACAGGACGAGGCACAATCCAGCCCATAGGGCCACATCCTCAGCTGCAGTAACTTCAGTGAGCAATGACGGTTTACAGTAGCTAAGGGTCTTGCCCTTAGTATTGCCCAAGAGGACAATTAGTATTACCTGTGTGGTATTCCCTTGCCAGACATATCGTCTATTCCAGGGGTGGACAAACTTTTTGGCTTGAGGGCCACATCTGGGTATGGAAATTGTATGGTGGGCTATGAATGCTAATAAAATTAGGGATTGACGTGTGGGAGGGGGTGAGGGCTCCGGCTGGAGGTGCAGGTTCTGGGGTGGGGCAAGGGATGAGGGGTATGAGGTGCAGGAGGGGGCTGTGGGGTGGAGCCGAGGGATTTGGAGTATGGGAGGGATCTCTGGCCTGAGGCAGAGCGTTGGGGTGTGGGAGTGGGTACGGGCTCTGGATTGAGGGTGGGGATTCCAGGGTGGGGCCAGAAACTAGGAATGTGGGAGGGTGCTCCAGACTGGGGCCAGGGGTTGGGGTGCGAGGGAGGAAGTTTGGGGCTGAGGGATTCGGAGTGTGGGAGGGGGCTCTGGGTTAGGGTCCGGGGGGATGACGGTGAGGGCTCCCGCTCGGGGGGTTGGGCTCTCAGGTGGGGTTGGGGATGAGGGGCTTGGGGTGCAGGAAGGTGCTCCGGGCTGGGACCGAGGGGTGTGGAGGGCAGGAGGGGAATCAGGGCTGAGGCAGGGGCTTGGGAGTGTAGGCTCTGGGTGGCGCTTACATCAAGCAGCTCCCGGAAACAGGGGCATGTCCCCCATATGGCTCCTACGCAGAGGCACAGCCAGGTGGGTCTGCGCGCCACCCTGTCTGCAGGCGCCACCCCTGCAGCTCCCATTGGCTGGGAAAAACGGCCAATGGGAGCTGCAGAGCCAGCGCTTTGGGTGGGGGCAGCATGTGGCACCCTGTATTATAGTAGTGCTGAGAGCCTAATGAGGCCATTGTGCTATACACTGATACAAAGACAGCATCAAAAGAGAACTTAGTCTGACTTTTAACTGTTAAACACCAATTTCACTTTATGAAAGGATACACAGATTCACAGCCCTGCAGACTGAAGTGGTCCAGTCAATGAACAGGTTTGTAAACCTTTCCATTTTCATGAGTCTCTCAAGATGCAGCTGCTCTGACTCAGATTGCTATAAAAGCAGCTGTATTGAACTTTTTTCCAAAGTGTAATTTTCAAACTTTTCACTTTCTTGGCCGTTGAAGTTTTTATTTGTTGATTATTTGCTGTTTGTTTGCTACTGTTCACCTGATTACTGGAAAGCGCTTTGATACTTGTGATTAGTGCTTCTGCAAGCTGCTGAGAAGGGCCTGAGTACCCTAAACTCCCACTAATGTCAATGGGAATCAAGGTCATTCATCACCTACTAGGGCTGAGTCCTAGTTCTGTCCTAAGATGATAGTAGCAGCAGGAAAAATGACGCTATCAAAGGAGGAAACAATGTAAATGAAGTGATGAGGTGATCTGCTCTAGCAGATGTCTGAAGCTGTACAGACAGGCCCTACAGAGGCCCCACTTGAAACATTTTTAACACTATACCCTTTACAGAAAGCTGTATTAAACCCCACTCCCTCTTCCAAACCTCCTTTTTATCTCCAATGAAGTAAAGCGGGAAAAGGCGAGGAAAATCCCTCATTACATGCACTCAGGAGACACTTTGGTTCTCTTCTATGGGAAATGGTCTCCTAATCCTTCACTGGCTTTCACTCACTTTATTGTGTATGAAATCAACGCGTGACTAGAAGACAGTGGGGCTGGTGATACCCGAAAGTGGGTGAGCAAAAGGTGCACTCAGAGCCATTTAATTGCTGTGTGTAAGGATCATATTGTAATGTATATATGTATCTACCCTGAGGAGCCACCACTTTTACAAGTATTAGCAACCAGCATAAACTTTTACTCCCCCATCATCTCAGATTTCTTCAGATTAATATACTAGTAAAATTGAACTGCATGCCTTCTCTTTTTAACCCACTTGTTGCCGGCCCAAAGGGCCCGAGGGGGGGCAACAGCGGGGTTGGTTGCCCGGTGTGCATCGCACTAATTAACACACCAGGGTGGAGAAGCAAACCAAGTTTATTTGAGCTCAAAAAAAGGTGCAAGGGAGAAATAGCAATCTCAAATCCTGCACACCCGCACGCAGGCGGGGTCCCAGTATTTATACCCCCTTTATTTTTCTTTATCTGTACTTTCCCACTGTGTGGGGGCTACTTTCTCATGCATATAACTTTGATTACAGCATCTGCTTTCCGCCTATTTTATCTAATATTGGCTGTATCTAGTACCAACCGGCCTTGCAGCTGCCAGTAGTCAGCACATAGCACAAGAGGTTACAAAAGTTTAGTAAGGCTAACAAAAGCGCTTCACATAGAGGTACTTTGGTTCACATAGGCCCGGAGCCATCCTCCTGAGTTACCTAGATTGATGCCTAGTGACACCAACACACTTTATGCTGGTAATTTGCCCCTGCATTGCTGGGTTCATTCTATACTTCTATCAACAGCTTATCGTCAGCAGCCCTTTACATAATGAACACTGCTAGCACACGAGCAAGGAAACATTCGTTGCTTGTCTCTGCAGAGTGACTCCAGGATAACGACCTGTGATTGATGTCATTGGGCCCTATACCATAAGGATCTGAATGACTTTCCAGAGGTGTTCAGCACCCTCAGTGCCCATTCACTTCAACAGGGACTTGAGGTGCTTGGCACATGGGAATTGCCATATGGGATCAGACCAGTGGTCTTTCTGCTCCTGTGTCCTGTCTCCATCAGTGTTCAGTTGAATGGGTTTCTTATCCTGTTAAATGCAATTAGGTCACAATCAGACAAATATTTCAAAAACTGGGCTTAGAGTGTAGACGGATGTTCAGCTACGTGTTCTTCTTTTTATCCCCAACGCTGACATCATTGGATGAGGTTTCCAGGAGATCATTCCACACTGAAAACATTTGAAAATTTTTGTTGTCAACTTGTGACTTCCAAAGATCTGCTTTTTCAGCAAAGGCATTAATTTTGTTGTTGAGTTTGAGAATGTTTGTTTCTTTTTCTTGTAGTGATTCATTTAGTGAATTTAAATAATCAAAAATATCTGCTAGATATGCGAGTTTGGCCAACTGTTTGATGTCACTTAAATGCTTCTTCAGGGTAGAATCCACTTCAATCAGAAACAAAGGCATTTCGTCTCTCAATTCAAACAGACAGGTTAGAACTCTTCCCCACGACAACCAGCAAATCTCTGTGCAGTGATATATGCTGATGTGCCAATCCCATTTCTCCACAGAGACTTGTAAAAAGTCAGGAATTCCGCAATTTTGCTTTAATAAAATTAGCAATGTCTACAGCTTGACTCAAAATTGATTTAAGATAGGGATAGCCTGAAACTAGGGTTGTATTAATTTTGATGGAATAAATGGTACTAGAGAGGCAAACGTGTTAACATGGCCCTGTCACTGTACAACATTAACAGATTTCAACAAGCTTTGGAATTTCAAATGGAGATATTGGTCAACTTAGTCCCATGGCAAACACACTGTTAAAAATCCTTTTAATCCATTTAACCATTTTTATTAAAGATACAGAAAAAGAAAGAAAAACAGTTTAAAGCATTTGAAATGTAAAGTATTAAGTAAGGCTTTTATTTTAATAAGATCTTTTGATGCCTTTTCCTTTAACTGTAGAGAGCCTTTAGAAGGGGAAAAACCTTGCTTGACAGATGGTATAAAGATGGTAATAACTGTCCTTTTTGGGGGTAGAGAAAAAGGTATTTGAGATGGGCTGGCACTGTTAAAGTTTGATTCCATTTCCTAAAAGACAAGCAAGACAAACACGCACAAGGCTGTTTAAGACATTGCTTTGAGCTGCCCCAGTCACAGTGTTGCAAAATATGCAGACTTGACCACCTAACCCAGATATTTTTTTTTTAAACAAAAGGCAAAAGGAAAGAGATAGGAAAGAAGAAATAAGGTGGAAGAAGGAAAAGCATGACAAAGGGGATGACAAAGTCTCTTATCTCAAGTGATATTTGGGAGTTAGCCAGAGCTGATGACGGTGGTGATTGCATCTGACTCCCTCTCTCTGGCCCAGTCTGGTCAGGACATCTCAGGATTAGGGTGACGAAGGCCCAACAGTCTCACCATGGATCCTGGGGTCCCAGGAGATGGTGGGGGTGGCAGCCTTGATGGTGAAGCTTATTCTGTACACCTGGCTCCCACCCAGCATTTGTGGTCAAACAGACTGCTTTCCCCAAAAAGTATTTTCTTCTAAGGACTTCAGAAGGGAGTGATGGGCTCTCATCATTTTATTCACCAATTAGGCCTAATTTCTGACACACCAATTTTGGTTAATTGATTTCTGCTCTTATTCGCCTCTTGTTTACCAGACATGATCGTAACATTGTCCTTGAGTTATATCAGTAGACCTTTTTGTTTGGACTAATTCAGTCTTTGTCTCTCTTTTGCACCTTTTCCCGTCAACATTTGTTTGAATAGGTTATTGTGACAGTTCATGACCTTTTACTCCTGACAGTTGCATTCACAATTAGGGTAAATTTGTATGCCTCATTATTACAATAGTATGAAAACACTCTTGTTTTAAGTTCGGTTTGTGATATGCCATGTTGTTGGTAGGACTTAATACATTGCACCCCAGAAGTATGGGAATCTTGTTTTAAATATCTCGGACAGTGGTGTGGAGTATAAGGTGCCCTGGGGAGAGGGAAGAATGAGGCAGGGGCACTGCAGAGCCACTCCTGGTCACCAGGGGGTGCTTTGGAAGCAGCAGCCTGGCCACAGGTGCCAAATGGTATTATCAAAAACCTGTAACTCTTAAATCCTTACGATATCTATCCTTTGACTGCAAGACCACAGAGTAAAAAAAGGGTGTAAGCAGAGAACAGGGTATCTTAAGAGACCGAGGGTTAAATGTGATCCTCAGCATGCAAATTAAAGCGTTTACCTGCACGCTAATCTCTTTGGATTTACATCTGTGACTCGGCAGAAGTAACTTGGTGACCTTGCAGCACGTGATTCTCCTGCATGCTTTGTCCTGCTCATTACTTTTGACTAGAGCTAATCAACATGTCAGAATTTTTTTTAAATCTTTTTTTTGCCAATTTTTTAAAAATTCTAAATCATTCTATGTTCGTGACGGCTGGTAGGGAAAAAAGGATGAAATTTTGTGAAAATTGATCCCGTTTTTCATAAATGAATAAAAGAATCAAAATTTAATATGTTTTTCAACCAGCTCTACTTTCGATCTTTGGTGTAAACATGCAACATTCTGCACCAGGGGGGCAGTAGATCAAGCCATCAGGCTGGCAGTGATCAGAGAAAAGCATTGTAGGTTTAGGAAATGCCTTTGCGATTTTGAGAGGGTGAAGTGATGATTGATGATTGCTCTAATAATGCTTGAAAAAGATATTCCTGATATGTAGCAGACAGCAAATGATACCAGAAAGTCTCTGAACAAGGGTTCAATCCAGAAGAGGGGAGAGTGAGAGATTTTCAAGAGCCATTATACAACATGTCTACACTACAAAGTGAAGGTGTGGTTGTAACGTGTATGCCTACACATGCTACAATCACATCTTTGCTTTGCAGCATAGACAGACGTTGTGGGTCAGCATGCTCTCAGGAGTCTGTGTTTGCTCTAAAGGCTCCAAGATCCTTTCCATTCTTGGGTCAAGTCTTTGAATCTGTTCCAAATACTTTTGAGTCCTGTTTCTCTTTTAGCTCTTTGCATGCCCCAAGCCTTCACTGTCTTGGTATATCTAGTTGAATAAACTGTGTCTGTGTATATCTACGTGCATGTGTGTGTATAAACCTATATACTGTTTGCCTTTTATATAGTCTGGAACATTATTATAGACCAATTTCCAACTCATAAGAAATTGAATTACATGATGCCAATCAGTTATAACCTTATTTATTTGTGGATAGAATGTTTGGGGTTTTTTAATGCAATGTGTGCTATAGAGTATCTCCCAAGGAAGAAGTTTGCGAGTGACATATATCATTTTTCTGTCAACCATTTTTCATTTTGCTATCCTTGAATACATTTCATATTATATACTACACAGATCTGAGTGTGAAAGATCCATAACCCATGTGCGCCAGTGATGCATGGATACTATTAAGGTCTCTCAAGAGTGAAAGAAATATCATCGATATCCTTCTCTGTGAAAAATGTAATCTCTTTTCTAGGAAGTGTTGTACAGAAAAGTCACTGAGCCAAATTCAGACCTGGTGGAAGAGAGGCAACTCCACCTGCTTACATCAAGTCTGAATTTGGCATCATGTTTTTGAATAGATAAGACTTCAGATCAACTTCATTGGACAAAACTGATGTGCGTGGTAACTTAACATCAGCTTTTATAGTCTCATTGCAGATCATTGACTTTATGGGTTGCAAAATGAATTCCCCACAGAGCACAAATGTATATTGCACCAGAGAAGGCAGATACAAACATTTGCTGTGGGCTCTGTTAAATAAGCCAGTATCCACTGATTTCTGGGCCACACAACTAAAAGGTGCAAGATCCTGGCTCTGCAGGTGGAAGGTCCACTCAACAGCCTGGTCAGTCCGTAGGAAAGCCTTGAGTAAAATCAGATATAAATATTCTGGGGATGAAAACTGAGCAGCCATTCAGGAGACGGGAAGCTCATTTACATTGCCTTCTTCTCTGGTTACTCAAGCTATAAATTAGCTGTTTGAGAGAGCAGTGTTGGAAAGGCTGTAAGAGGCTCCTACGTGGCATCAAAAAAGATAGTCTCCATAGTATAGATTTATTCTTAGTGCCTAAAATTAGGTGCCTTTCCTCGCAAAGTGGGGCTTCACCAATAGTAACCTGTCATTTCCCTTATCTGATTGAAACTATGTTGGCATATCCCTGTAAGGGTAGACATAGCCTACACCAATATAAGGGTTTTCTTTGTTGGTGTAGAAACACTACCTCCCTGAACAAAGTTAGCAATTTTGACAGAAGCACTGTTCTCCTGACACAGCTGTATCTACCTAGGGAGTTATGTCAGCATAGCTACATAGGCCAGATGGGTGGCTTTTTTACGCCTCTGATCTGTGTACCTGTGCCAATATAACTTTTCAGTGTAGACCAGGCCTTTCGCTGAACATTTTGGAAACGGCTAAGTGTATGTGCCTATGGCCTGTTTTCTAATGGTGGTGTGTTCTGGAGCAAGGTGAATTTTTCACAGTCAAGAGTAAATTTGTCAAAGTGCATTTTTCATGGCACTGAAACTTAATAAATTTGGGTTGAATTCAGCAAATAGTTTTGGTCAAACCAAAAAAAAAAAAAAAAGGAAAGGTTGAAATATTTTATTGTGACACTTTCAAACTTAACTGTTTCAACACATTGTTTGGAAAGTGTTGATTCTAATTGACCAGAACAAAATATTCTCTTTTTATCTTTCAGCAAGAAAAACTGAAAAAAATTCTCTTCTTTTCCAGATTTTTTTTGTTTGGTAGCCAAACCAAAAATTAATTATTCGTGCAGCTCTATTGTTTACCCACAGCTCCCACTTGCTGGCTATTCATGTCAAGATTGCAAAAATAGTGGATGATTTTAGATGCCTCAGTTTTAGGTGTTCAAACTGAGCCTGATTTTAAGAAAGTGCTGAGAACCACCCTCTGCAATCAAGCCTCTTCTTGGGGGCAGGGGAGATTCAGAAATTGAGGCACCCAGAATCATTAGGCAGTTTTGAAAATCTTAGCCTAAGTGTGAAGAATTTGGCTTATGCTTTTCCAGTGGCACACAAACTTTAACTCCATATAACCACAGGAATGATTTGCAGGTCATAGGTTCCCTAAACTTCTTTGCTTCTGTCACATTCTGGGGTACAATTCAGATGAATGAGAGGTTGTCACTGCTTGCCCTGTAACCCTGGGTGCCTGGAATGCCTTGTAGGAGAAAAAGGGACCCCCTCTGGCCCTCAGTTTGGAGCATGTGCCCCATCCTGCCTCATGGCATGTTAAGTGCAGCATGGCCATTAGCTCTGACTGCTTCTGATCGGCTGCTGACAGGCCTCCCTGTGCACACAGCTCTTCTAACTACTTCTTAGTGAGCTCAGCATCCGTTTCTTTGCTCCTCCTGCCTCTTCTGCTGATTACTCATCTTTGCAGTTCCCTTTGTTCTATTTCCCTTACCTGAAATAGAATAAAACTGTAACCTCTCTTTGGCTGTTCCCAGCCTTGTCACTTGAAAATCACTTAAAACCATCTTACCAATGCTTAAAGTGTAAACCTCAGTTAAATTATCAAGATGTGTATAAATCCTGTACAACTACATCACTGTCACAGTCTGGGGTGCAGTTCCCTAGTGAGGGGTTGTGTCACTGCCTGTCCTGTAACCGTGGATGCCTCAAATGCTTTGCTGCTATGGCTCACAGCCTGGAAACCAGCAGCCAAGTACTGTATAAGAACGGACATACTGGGTCAGACCAATGTTCCATCTAGCCAAGTATCCTGTCTTCAACAGTGGCCAATGCAAGGTGCTTCAGAGGGAATGAACAGAGCAGGTAATCATCAAGTGATCCATCCCTTGTTGCCCATTCCCTGCTTCTGTCAAACAGAGGCTAGGGACACTTCAGAGCATGGTTTTGCATTCCCACCAATCCTGGCTACTAACCATTGATTGACCTATCCTCCATGAATTTATCTAGTTCTTTTTTGAACCCTGTTATAGAGTTGGCCTTCACAACATCCTCTGGCAAAGAGTTTCAGAGATTGACTGACTGTGCAGTGTATGAAGAAATACTTCCTTTTGTTTGTTTTAAACCTGCTGCCTATTGATTTCATTTGATGACCCCTTGTTCTTGTTGTGAGGAGTAAATAACACTTCCTTATTTACTTCCTCCACACCAGTCATGATTTTATAGACCTCAATCATATCCCCCCTTAGTTTTCTCTTTTCCAATCTGAAAATTCCCAGTTTTATTTCTCTCTCCTCATATGGAAGCTGTTCTATACCCCTAATCATTTTTGTTACTCGTTTCTGAACCTTTTCCAATTCCAATATAACTTTTTTTGAGATGGGGCGACCACATCTGTACGCAGCATTCAAGGTGTGGGCATGCCATGGATTTATATAGAGGCGATATGATATTTTCTGTCTTATTATCTATCCTTTTCCTAATGATTCCCAATTTTCTGTTAGCTTTTTTGCCTGCCACTGCACATTGAGTAGATGTTTTCAGAGAACTACCCACAATAACTCCAAGATCTTTCTTGAGTGGTAACAGCCAACTTAGACCCCATTGTTTTATATGTATAGTTGGGATTATGTTTTCCAATGTGCATTACTTTGCATTTATCAACATTGAATTTCATCTGCCATTGTGTTGCCCAGTCACCCAGTTTTGTGAGATCCCTTTTTTAACTCTTCAGTCTGCCTGAGACTTAACTATCTTGAGTAGTTTTGTATCAAATGCAAATGTTGCTACTTCACTGTTTACCCCTTTCTCAGGATTATTTATGAATATGTTGAACAGTACTGGTCCCAGTACAGACCCCAAGGGACACCACTATTTACCTCTCTCAATTCTAAAAACTGACCATTTATTCCTACCCTGTTTCCTATCTTTTAACCAGTTACTGATCCATGAGAGGACCCTCCCTCTTATCCCATGACAGCTTATTTTGCTTAAGAGCCTTTAAGGTAATAGGTAATAAGGTAATAAGCCTTTGGTGAGGGACCTTGTCAAAGGCTTTGTGATGTTATACAATAAAAACTAGCAGGATCTTATTAAGAGGGATAAGGCAAAGATGCCACATTTATTGTAAATATAATAGTAAAGCAAAAGATAAAAGCAAACAACGTTGTTTTACTACTTATTTCTATTACTACTTATTTCTTACACACACACACACACACACATATTCATTCACACAATCATTCATTCAGGTTCTGTATAGATGTTATAGTTACCAGCCTAGACGTTGCTCATGCCAAGTTACTGGCCAGGTATCTTGGTCATGAGGATGGAGCCGAGTCTGTGTCAGATACATCTGATGCTCCTGGAGGCTGGCAGCAGAACCATAGACTCAAAGTCCTCAGTCTTCAGAGTCCAGTTTTATAGGAATTTATTCCTATGTCAGTCCATGAGAGTTGCTTCATTCTGCTGTTGCTAAATCAATCAGCAGATGGCTGGCTCCATTCTGTCAGATGTTTGTTTTTCCTTCCTTTGAGGTGTGGTGGGGTGGATTCCAGTTTGCCCTCTGGGGGTCATCTGGTTGATCCTATTTGACACCTTCTTCAGCCGACACTGAATTCTTCAGGCTGGTAACTCCCTAACCATTCATTCATTATTTAAACTAGGCACTCATTCACATACATTCTCTATCTTAATTACATCTATTTCACTGTCTCTTTACCTTTTGGGGTGTTACCAATTTATGTGAGACTCCCTGTCTTTTAATAATCAAAAATAAAGTGAGATGAAAACTTACAGAGAGTGGGGGTCTCTATCTATATACTATAACAGCTACTGTTTTGGCTTACTTAGAGTTAATTAATCTTTAACAAGTTTTATACAAAGTATTTCTTTGAGCAGGCTTCACACAGACACAGCTGGTGGCTTGCAGGTTAGAGGCTAAATGTTGGGAATCACATTCACTTCTAATATAAACCTTCAGTTATAAAGTATCATTTAACAATAAATCATTTCTAACAATAAATCATTTTTCATATAAACCATGTCTAATATAAACCTTCTTTAATATCCCTACAGTGAAAAATCTAAATACATTATATCTACCCATGTCCACATGCTTGTTGACCCCCTCAAAGATTCTAGTAGATTGGTGAGGCATGATTTCCCTTTACAAAAACCATGTTGACTCTTTCCCAACAAATCCTGTCCATCTATGTGTCTGATAATTCTGTTCTTTACTATAGTTTCAACCAATTTGCCTGGTGCTGAAGATCACATGCATGCAGATCACACCCTGAGTGTCTGAAAGCTCTGCATCCCTGGATCAACAACTCTGACCCAGCAGCCTGCCTACAGCCAACAGCCTTTAACTGGCCTTGGTTACTACTTTCAGGGTGACCCCAACACACCCCCAGTCCTGAATTTCCCCCAAACCATGTGCTCTGAAAGGTCCAGCCCTCTCCTACACAGTTCAGAGAAATAATATGGTTCATTTGTTCCTCTAAATAGGCAAAACACACCTCACATCTTATTAACTTAACTGGGGTAAATACACCAACACAGCATTTAGTTGGTTTATAGTAAAAATAAAGTTTATTAACAATAGGACATGGGTTAAGTGATGCCAAGTAAAAGAAATAAAATTAGAGATGGCTACAAGCAAACAAAAATGAAAGCATGCATCTAAAAGTCTAAACCTTAATCTAGTAAGGCACAGGCCTTGTTCAAGATGTTTTCTTTCACCAATCTTCACAGCCATTGCTGACTTTCCCTCAGTCAGGACCTTCCCCAGAAGTACAAAGTGCTGGCTTCCCTTGTCTTCCTAGGTGAAAGATCTTTGCCTAAGCAGTTTTCTCAACTATATTCAGTTCCCAGAGTCTTCAACCCTGCCTTGGCTGAAGGACCCATCTTTCTCAGCTTGCAAGAGCTCTGGCCCCTTGTGTCTGTCTACTGATGGATGCCACAGATGGCTTCTGTCCTTTGCATATATCTTCCAAAGTTCAGTGACCCTGTTTCAAGAGGCAGAATGACCCCATTCTGTTCTTTCCTTTCTGTGGTCTTCCCATCCCCCTATTGATTTCTGTGTAAATTGAGCTTCCATTGTTTTTGGTCACACCTTGTTTCATTTCATTGGAGAGAAGTAAATAGCTGCCTTCTCTCCTGTCAGTGAGGAGCATGTCTCTCCATGTTTGGCCACAGACTTTAAATCGTAATATCATTAAGTATCCATAGTTCCTCATATCATTGTGAAATGTATGTATTAACACTGTATTAATCACCAGTGTGTCATTAGCTTGCAGAAAAGACCTTATTTGATACCTTTATAATACAGTAATAATATATACAATCAGATTCAATTGCTTATCACTTGTATTTTATCTGGACTGTGAAGACAGGCGAGATGAACCTCATCTCTCCTGCTGGGTGGTTGGTGCCATTCTATCTTCTCTCCCCACCCCATCACCCCCCATTTGATAGCTTAGTTTACCTAATATATAAATGGACTTTCATTGTCTTGGCCTGATGATTGGGCTTGTCAGAGAAGCTAACATGTTCCTTTGTCTAGGACAGACCTGTTTAACAACTCCCACTATGTGCCTGATTTAAACACATTTTAGTTATAATTCCAGCATATATCCATAACTCATAATATTCATTGTGTACATACATCACACAAGAGTATTAATAATCAGTGAGTTATTTGTTTTCCTGTGACATATTACATGACACTTTTTAGATACAGATTATAACCATAGTGAGTTGGGGTACACTGAATTAACCAGGCTAGGCGAAACTCATTATCTGATGCCAATGAGCCCCATGCCCTCTGAACTGGGATGCACTTAGGGTCACACCTCTCCCCCCTTACAAAGCTGCAGGAGGATTAGCCATCATCTGATCTGGAGGCAATAGGTCAGAGTCCTCTTTCCTGGTCAGGGCGTCTGCCACCATGTTTTCTTTCCTCTTTATGTAGAAGAAGCCTTTTTTTTGTCATCTTTGTCTGTTTACAATCTTCAGGACATAATATTGGAGCGTATTCATGATTTCACCTACTGAGCTGTTACAAAATTTTGTAGTGACATTAATGACCAGTGTGGTGGTAGGTTTCCAACAATATATATTACATGTCACTTTTTAAATTAATGTCATGACACCAGTGTGTGAGGTGTAACGAGCATGTTGGGCCTGACAAGAACTGCTGATGCAGAATAGTGAACCACAAATGGGCCTCTGTGTCGCAGCTTGAAAGCCTGTACATAGCTGAGTAATAATTCACACTCCTATAGATAACGTGGAGTGCTGGCACTTCTGGCTAACTGATCTTCTCTTTCTTTGCTGGTGTATGAGAAGTGTTAATTAATGAGTGAATGATTAGCACCTTACTTGAATTGTCTCTAGGAGGTGACACTCTGCATAGTCAAGAATTTTTCCCTTTGGTTTATTTAGTGTGAAGCTTCAGGGTTTTGAAATCTGTTCAACTGAAGGCTGTTCTTCTCAACCATGATTTCTTTAGCACCTTTTTGTGCTTTAGCTATTTTTCTTGCTTTTCCAGAGCTGGAATGTTCATGCCCTGCACTGAGGCACCATGTAGAGAGTGGGTGTAAAGAGTCTCCCACTTGTGTTGTACCCTCAACAATCCTCTTGGACAGTGCAGGTTCTGCACCTGTTAGAACCATCGCCAGCATTATTTACTTGAAAGGAGAGCACCTCTAGTCTCCTCCCCGCCACCTCCCGACTGGCTAGCAGAATGGAGGATTTTACTAAAGAGTTCAGACTTTAAAACAAATTCTCTTCTGGTATGTTTGCACTTGTTTTTTGTCTGCTTTCTGTGAATGTGCTAGCTCCTGGGTTTCCTGGCAGGAATGTTCAGTGAATTTTCAGTTTGCTTTCTATGAGTATTTGTACCAGAAACTTGATTCAAAGAATTTCCAGTGAGCGAACAGAAGCTTATCATGTGGCCAATTACACAACCTGAACTTCAGATATTGAGCTACAGAGAAAAGAAGCTACAGAGTAAGAACCTGATCCTGCAAAACTGCTGTGTGTAAGCCCCTGGGAAAAATTCTTGCAGGCTGACCCTGCATGCGCACACAGCCATGGGTATTCTTATGCTAGTGTGTGGTCCTATTTACTTCAAAGGAATCATGTCTAGGAATAAGCAGGAATCATATGTAGAAATTATTCAGCAAATAGTTTTGTATAATGAATAAGTTAGCGACTTCCTCTGTCTCTTACTAGACATGTGAATAGGAAAAGAGAGGCAAAATTCATTGACTAAACTGACTAAATAAATAATAATTCCGCCAGCTCCAATAACCGTATGGCTTTCATGAAGTAGTAGAGGAGCTGGTTTTCCTGCACAGACCACCTGCCTGGCAAGTCACAGCACAGGCAGGGGAGCAGCATCTGTCGGGTTGCTATTCCCTCTCATGCACAGGTGGGCATGGAGTGGTCGGGCAGTGAGGGGCAATGGGGTGGAGCCTTGGCTTTCCCGCAGCCCCATGTACTGGCCAGCAGAACTGAGCTGGTGCAGGGATAAGTAAATTTACTACTGGTGTAGATGAGGGCAGATTACTTGTTCCAGTCCCCCAGAGTGAGGGGGAAACTGTCGTGAATTGTGACTGAATCACAGTTCTCTCACTCATCTGCTCCTGGACAGTGCAGCTGTGTGCTGCCCCTTATTCATAATAAATTGTAATCTTAGTCTAGCCCAAAATAATTTGGAAACTGCATCAATATCATGGAGAGTGAGGGAAAAATTATGGATTGCAAGATCTGAAGTGACCATGCTGGATAATTCCGTAGAAATAAAAAAAAATGTGGTGATTTTACATTTGCAGAGTGTGTTAGTGAATTAACTGAGTGCTGTTGGCTGTCTGTCAACATTTATAATAGAAACAGTTCCAGTGTATTGAAAGAAGAGACCCTATAAAATAGGTTAAAAAGAATCTAAGAATTAGTTATACGTCACATAAGATGAACCATTAGAAATGCTGCTGCAAGAAAATTTCAAGCTTTTTCTTAATATTTGTGAGATGTCTAAATGTTCTTGCAAACCTCAGGGCACTTGTAGGCCTGGAGATGAAGCAGATTCTTTGCTGTCAAACACTGCTGGGTAATTTATGTTTCTGTAGCACATTTCATCCCAAAGCAAACTACACACACATGCCGGCTGCCGCCTCCACCACCACCACGATGCAGCCAGTTCCGGGGTGCAGAATTTATTTTTATAATTTGTGTACATTACTGTAGTATCTAGACTCCTCATCCTGAATGGGCGCCCTTGAACCTAGGAACTGTATGAGCATTTACTAAATGACACCCCCTACCCCAAAGAACTTGCAGCCTGGAAGGATGACAACCAACCAGTGTGTATAATACAATAGAGTTGGGTAGGGGGAGAGAATTTTTTCAAGGAGTCTAGGAGAAAAGCTTTGTTTTATTTACTGAAGATGCAGGGGCTCTTTAAGGTCACTCAGGGCACAAAGGATCTAGATTGTGACGGTCTCATTCAAATGATCTGCTGGGGTTTAGCTATTTCAGAGGCTGAAAGGCTGAGTCATCCCTGGATGGGTTGGAACCTGCATTTCTAGGGAATCTAGCTATTTTAAGCCAGAGGCTTAAACCATGAAACCAGAATGTACAAGTACTGGAGCTCTATTGGACTAATTTGGATTCTTGCAAAAATAGTAAGCACAAAACTTCTCATAAAATGAATGCAGACAGTCAAAGCGTAGTTTTTAAATAAAATTACCATGCACATAAACTACTGTATATACTCGTTTATAAGACATTTTTTTAGTAAAAAGGGGAAGCACCAGAGAAGGGGGTCGGCTTATGAACAGGTATAGAGAGGGAGAGGTGGGTCACAGCCCCTTCCCCCAACAAAGGGAGCAAGGAGAGGCAGCACAGCCAGCAGAGCCAGAAGGGAAGAAGCGGGACCAGTCTCTCTGATTCTGGCCATGCTGCTGTCCCCGCAGCCTCCGAAGCAGCTGCAGCTCCGGGGCTGGCAGGCTGCAGCCGTGCCGCTTGGCCCCGCCCCCCAGAGCAGGCTGTGGCTGTGCCGCCCGGCCCGCCGGAGCATGCTGCAGCCATGCTGCCCGGACCAGCCTGCTGGAGCATATTGCAGCCGCACTGCCCAGCCTGCCGGAGCAGCTCCAGCCAGGCCAGAGACATCCTCCCCTAGCCCTCCCCAGATAAGGTGGGATGGGATGGGATGGGAAGAGTGTGGGGGTCCCAAGCTAGGGGTGGGGTCATGTGGGGGGTGGTCACAGGGTTACCCAGCATCTCTCCCCCCCAAAAAATTTCCCCACCAGTTGCTGTCCTGGCCTGTCAGGGTAAGCAGCTGGCGCGCTGGGACACTTTGTTTACTTCGGTTTACCTCCATGCCTGCGGACGCTCTAGGTAAACAAACCATCTCGGCCCACCAGTGGCTTATCCTGATTGTCCGGGAATCAAGGTTTGCTGATCCCTGAATTATAGGGTCGGCTTATGAACGGGTCATAAAAATTTTCTATTTTTACTTATCCATCTTGAGGGGGGCGGTCCGCTTAATAAACAAACCAGCTTATGATCAAGTATATATGGTACATGCCCAAGTTGAAGACATGAGACATACCTACCACCACTGTGCGCATAGTATATAATTATGTATACTGTTGATTAATCGATGGTCATTTGCGTTGGCACTCCAGACGCTAACTTGTTTGTCTTTGGTATGAAAGAATAAAGGAGACTTACTAATTTTTCCCTCACCTGCTAGTTCATTCAAATGCCATCTATAGTACTCAGTCTTTTTTCACATAAATTATCTCTTCTTCCATCTCCTTCTCACACATTCCACTGAATGTTACTTTAGATAAATTTAGTCAGCTGCTTACATATCTCAAAGTTATCTGTAAACATTGCACCTGATATGCTGAGGGTTACCTTGTGATGAGCATATTGTGGATCCAGAACCACCAGCACATTTTTATCTCTTCATGTGGGGCTAAATTTCCCCCCTATGTGGCATGCACAAGAATTGTGCACCATTTCAGTTAATTTTAAGCCACAAGAGGACATAATGTGCCACATGAGGTCTTTGATGACACTTAAGAGGTGTATAACCTTTGGCAAGTCATTTCAAAATACAATGTGATTATGTTCTCCTATGTGAATTTTCCCCTCCAAGTGTTCGAAATGCCTTCTTTGTCCTTTTATAATTGTATTGGGAACATCTTGAAAACATGTTATGCCTCTGTTTAAAAGTGTGAAATGTAAATGCAGAAAGAAATAAGCATAACAGTGCCTCTCAGGCAGTGTAATTATAAAAGGGGGGGGAGGAGTCCTTCATAAGGTCTTGAACTAGACCTGATAATTTCTACATGCATTTTAATCGGGGCCCAGAGAACAATGCAGCATTTTAATGCCAATTTCTAGGGCAAGAGGTTTCTGTGGTATTTTTGCTGTAGTTACATAGCAAGAGCCCCCAGAATGAACAGGGACTTGAAGAGTTCTGCTTGAAAGCAGCTTCCTCTCTTTGTGCATGTGTGATTGTATATATTCCCATGCATGTGCATCTGTATGGTACTCTCAGAAGGAGATTATGCCGTCAGACCCATAACTAAATAGCGTTTAAAAAGTCATATTTTACTGGTGTTGTCTCAGCCAAGACTGAAATAAGGCTTTCATCCTCCTTCATAATTTGGGTTGGATCGCACTATTTAGGCACTGCTCGGAGGAAGGAGAGGTGCAGACTTGCAGCCCCTCAAAGGCAGGGGAAGTGCACTTGCTAGGACACAACTTTGTAAGGTGCATCTCACTCTCTCCTGTGTGCGAATCCCGCTTCATGAACTGGATCAGAATGAGGTGAGCCATGGCCCCAATTCCCCTTTGACCCCTGCAGAGAACTGTGCAGCCTGAGGAATGGGAAGGGAGCAGTCCCTGTGCAACCCTAAGTGCAAGGACTGAATTTTGCCTGCCTTACATAACCATCCAAGGAGATGGGTAGGCGGGGAAGATCTAAGGTGCCCCACCCCCTCATCCCATGGTGTGGACCCACAGCCCCTTGGATTTAAAATAAGCAAGGTCCCTCATTTCAGAAATACTCACAGTTGTTTTGAATGTCACCTTTAACTTAAACGAAATAACTGTGAGCTTGACAACCCCCTGTTTCAGCTTGTCATAAATAAACAGATAGTTAAGGGTTAAAGTCTGTTTTACCTGTAAAGGGTTAACATGCAGTACCTGGTGACCACCTGACCAGAGGACCAATCAGAGATAAGATTTTTTCAAATCTCTGTGGAGGGAAGCTTTTGTCTGTGTTGTCTCGAGAGAGAACTCTTTTTGAATCTAAAAGAGGACAGTCATGTCTCCAAGTTCTCCTGGAGTAGTTTCTACTAATTAATAGTGAGTATTAATTAGAAAGGCGAATTAGTCTTATGATTTAATTTCTATATTTGCAATTGTGTGTTTGCTAAAGGAAATGCTTTATTCCTGTTTGCTGTTACTTTGCTTTCACTGAGAAAGAAAGGGGGAGGGGCGGATTCTCTCCAGAGATTGATAAGGTTAGACCCTATGAGTGTCCAGCTTGGGCTCATAGAGATTCTGTATTTTCTTTTTGTTCTCTTAATAAATTCTTTTCTTTTCTTTGGACTTGGTTAATTCCTTCTTCTGTGGAAATTCAGGGGAAGGGGAGGGGGGAAGAGACAGTTCCTCCTGGGTTTGATTCAAGCAGTTTGAATCAGGTATCTCTCTCCTAGGAAAAGGGAGGGGGGAGGAAGCAGGGGGAATGGTTTGTTTCTCCTGGGTGTAAGAACTCCATGGATTTGGGGCTCTTGGAATCCCCTAGGATTTTGGGGAAGGACTGTGTCTCAATCCACATTCCTGATTGAGTGGTGGCAGCTTACTAGATCTAAACTAGGATTTTAGTTTAGAGGGAAACCAAGTCAGGTCCCTGTTATATCCTTGGGGCAGCCGGTGTAGGAAGCAATCACTTGAGACCAGAGAGCAGGCAGCTAACCAAAACCTCCATTTTATTTACATATCTACAGAGAGCTTCTCAGCCGGTTGAAACCGGTTGAGCTAACCCATAATAATCTAACTCAGTTGCCATAGCAACAAAACCATGACAACCAAATACACAACAGTCCCCACATTGGAGCCCAACAGTTCCAAGTGGGGGTGAGACCTTTGACACAGCTATTTAATCTAAATCTGTTAAGGTGAGAAGTCTGATGGGTTTCTATAGGAGGTCAGGTTTTAAAATCCCTAAATTGTTATAAAATTAAATATATGGTTCTATTCTCTCATCTCCTCCTCCTCCTCCCCTCTTCCCTAATCCCTCCCCAAACGCTTTGTTCTTTTGAAAATGCTTGAAGAGCATTTGTATGAATGAACAATAACCAGCATCTCCTGAATGACAATGGAGGACTGAGGCTAGTGGGAAGAGCTGAGCGCTGTTGCCAGTTTTGAATAAGTAATTAATTTAAGATACTTTGTCAAATTTGTAATTTGGAGGCTTGAGACAGAGACATTTGGTTAGTGCCCATTAGGGGAGAAATACGTGATCCTGACTAGATTGATCTCTTGGCTTTAGTGCCATTATTTCCTTTCTTTCAACAGTCCAGGATAAAGAATTGTATCCACTTTGTTCTGAAGACTGTGTAAATGTGATACATGTAGGCTAAGAAATATGTGACTGGCTTATTTTTCCTTCTTTTTTAAATGTAAAGCCGCCTAGGACATATGTAGGATAAAGAAAGTTTAGCTACAATTATCTGTCAGCGGAATGTTCAAAGATAAGTGCTTAGTAAATCCATTATCGTTATGTGGTTCAGCCTCTTCTAAGGGCACATCTACACTACAAACGCTACAGTGGCACAACTGCAGTGCTGCCTATTTGCCACTATAGCGCGTAGACAGGGCCGGCGCTTCCATTAGGCGACCCTAGGCAGTCGCCTAGGGCGCCAGGATTCGGGGGGCGGCATTTTGTGCGCTCCCCACGGGGCGCACGGGAGCTTCCGGTTCCGCTCCCGTCGCACCACCGAAGAAGGACCTTCTGCCAACGTGCTGCGGAAAACAGCGGCAGGCAATTGAACAGCTCAATGACTGCCACTGTCACCTGCGGCATTTCAGTGGAGGGTCTTTCTTCGGCAGCGTGACGGGAGCGGAACCAGAAGCTCCCGCGCGCCCTGTGGGGAGCGCACAAAATGCCGCTCCCTGAATTCTGCCTAGGGCGCCAGAAACTCTGGTGCCGCTCCTGCGCGTAGACCCTTGATACAGCAACAGATGAGAAATTTTCTTACCACTGATTGAGATAACTAGGTAACCCTTGTTTTAGGTGTAGACCAGGCCTCAGGGAAAGAAACCTTCTCCAATCCTTGCTTTGTTTGTATTTAGACAAACACCTGTCAGAGATGGTCTAGACAATACTTAGTCCTGCCGTGAGTGCAGGAGACTGGACTAGATGACTTCTCAAGATCGCTTCTAGTCCTATGATTTTATGATTAACGTTTCCTCAGCCATTTAGTAAACAGTTCATTCATACATCCCTTATCACTTCAACTGTGGATCCCGCAGCCAGTTTTAATGGCAAATAAGCATGTATCTTTCATTAATGTTCAGTAGTGATCCAGTGTAGATATGGTTGTCTGGATACCATTTCTCTCTCCATTAAGAATTATCTGGAGCAGTTATTTGTCTTTGGTTTTTCCTATTTTAAGATCTGCCTGGGACGGTGGTGCAATCTCCCTTTTAAGACAAATCTCATTGATTACTCTCTCATTTGTGTTTTTATGTTTTTATTACATAATGTATGCTGTGCAGGTTCAGTGAATTGTTACTGAAGCCAGATCAGTGGGAGTTACTGTGCTAATCAGTTGCTAAAAGCAAATACCCTTTTAAACTAAAGTTTTGAACAATTCTATGCAAGCCTTGTTTACTACTCATAAGAAGGTTAAGCATTCTGCAGGGGTTCAGCTCATCAATATTTCTAAGTGAACTAACCCCTGCGGACACTAGGAAGCACTCACCTCTCTCTGGGCTCTTTATTGAATTAAACTACTGCTGCCTGTGGACCTGAGTCTGATCTCTCTTGCTGTGGCTTTACATTAGTATAACTCCATTGACTGCAATGGAGTTACTCCTGACTAAGAAATCCGTTGGAATTGGGCACCTAATGAAAGATGCTAGGAGTGGGTGCTATGCATGTGACTCAGCTTTCACTAACTCAAAACCTTAAGGAACAAGTTCACCTTTTATAACCTTGATTTGAAGGAAGGTGGTTCCTGAGTATTCCCCATACCCACCCATCACAAATAGCTCAGTCTGATATAGAGAGTTTCTTAACATTTATCTCTGGGGTTTATTGCCTCTGTGTTCTAATACTCATTTCCATCCAGCGAGTGAAAGCGTATGTTACCTTGTGTAATGCAAGAATCAGACACTCCTGTAATTTGCTTTAAATGGATTAGTAGCTGAAAGTGGCATAGCCTCTCATCTATATTTAGGTTTTTATCCATTGTGGGGGAAGAACCATACAATTGTTCCTGATCAATCTTCCCATTATGGCAGTAGAGCCAGCAGTAGGGTAGTTCAGTTATGGGTTCCCTAAGTGGGGCTAACTTCGCAGCAGAGCAATGTCCAGAAATGTGAATTCAGGAGACATTTTGTAATCCAGAATGGTGTTAGCAATGTGTTACTTTAGGATCTATGGAAGCAGTTCTTGCTCTGTACCTTTTGGACTATGATGCTATGCGTTTCTTTCTTACAGTAGTGTAAGTTCTCTCTTCCCCAGACCTTGCCTCTCTGAGGCTTAGGTAACAAGTGCCTCCTCCACAAAGCACGGCACTGTTCTCACTTTCTCAAGTTCTCTGGTGAATGATTTCTCTTGGGTGGATGTTATAATGCTGAAGGCTTTGAACGACACTAGAAAAGTTATACCAGTATAACTGTTCCTTACCAGTATAGTTATACCACTATAAGCCCTAGTATGGCTTTGTACCAGTATAACTTTGTAATGGAGTGGAGGTCATGCTGGTGTGCCCCCTGTGGCATTGCAGGTATACCCCTGCCTCAGTTTCCCCTCACCCAGGATATAACATCCAAGCAGGCCTTTTGAGTAGTCAAGAGTGCTCTCTTTTGGAGAGTCTCATTTATTTAACAGAAAAGGACAACATGAAAACATAAATGAAAGCTTCAGTCAGCTACTGCACCAGAAACTCTCTGTCCCTGGGTTAATCAGTCTTATTGTTTGTCCCTCTAGCCCTGGAGCACTGTCAGACTGACTTCCCTACCTAGAACTTGGGCTTCTGCCGGGTGTTTGGCTGAACGCCACTTTTTCCCTGACAGTGAGCTGCTCTTTGCTGAGCCAGGCTCTAGTACTCCCCAGGAGGTCCCATGCCCAGTATGTTCTTCTGGAATGCTCCAGTCCCTTGGCTGGGGGCACTCATTCCCTGGGCCTGTTCTTTCTTTCCTTGAGCCTCTGCTCTCCAGGAGACACCAGTGGGAGTAGCTTCCTAACCAGCAACTCTAAGGAGTCTCTCATTTGGAGCTTCTTCTGTTCTGGGGCTTCCTGACTGAGCCCTCATAAGCCTTTATTAGGCCCATGTTCTCCTTATCTAGTTAACTGCCACCCAGCTACTTAGGCTATTAACTATCCTGTGACACTCGCCAGCTGGGTACCCAGTGTTATGAGGCACTTCACCATTACTTGCCCTTAGCGCGAAGCAGCCTTCTATGGCTCAGCTCCCTGATACCAGCAGCCTCTGGCCACACCAGCACCGACTTCCAAATCTCCGCATACCTCACCTTCACTGATAGGCTCACACCAGCCCCTGAGTCTTTGGAGCACTCCCTGCAGTATCCATCCCCTGACACTTGACACTCATAGTAATTACCAGGTTCACTGTTCTCAAGGGGACAGTATACGCACTGCTTGATTGGTACAAGTCAGGATCAGGCCCTTTATAACATCACAGCACTAATATATTTATGATGAAACAATCGTAAGTTTATTATCAAAGGAGAAGATTTAAGAGACAGAGTAAGGATAATAAGTGGAAACAGAACTGGTTACACATACACCTCTGCCCCGATATAAAGCGACCTGATATAACACGAATTCAGATATAATGCGATTAAAGCAGTGCTCCCGGGGTGGGGGGCTGCGCACTCCGGCGGATCAAAGCAAGTTCGATATAACGCGGTTTCACCTATAACACAGTAAGATTATTTTGGCTCCTGAGGACAGCGTTATATTGGGGTAGAGGTGTATAATATAAAATGCAATCCTGGGTTACCATTCTTATTTAATAAAGTAGATTTTCTCCCAAGGATTCAGTCTTTGACAGAGCAGCTGGTTTTCAGTTAAATCCAGGATCCAAGTGTTGATGAACACCCCCCACCCTTCACAGGATTTCCTCAGTGAATGAATGACAAAATGTCTTACTCGTCCCCTAGGGATAGTCCAGGAAACCTTTTAAGTGCATCCCCCAGATCTTCTCCTTCATAGCTTGTTTTTTTCTGTTGACTTCATGTGTCTGCCCTTTATTAACATTCAGTTCAAACTGGTGATGGCAGGCATTGTGAAACAATACAATCCATAATTTACATGTCAGCTAGATGGACAAACACTCCTGATCTGAGGTAAAACGTGTGTCTGCTAGTGATTCATACTTTGATACAGACTCTCGATATATTTTCAGTGTATATACATAACTCTTCACACATCACCTGTGCATACATCTCGCAATGCTTGTGGTGACTAGTGTGTCACTAGCTTTCATTTGATACCTTTCAAGACCTTATTTATGGATAAATACTATGAAAACGGTGTTTCTGGTATAGTGAGTTTGTCAGGCCTGACAGGAGTTGCTGACACAGAATAGTGAACCCTTTGCCAGTTGGCACCAGTGGACCTCTGTGTGGATCGGGATTGGCTCATTCTCCTTATTAGAGACTGTCTCAGCTAGGCTGGGTGCCTGATTTCCTCCAGGCCAGCCCCCATGACAAGCTAATTTCGCTTCCTGAACTGGAAGAAGCTATATCTGTATCAGCACTTCTATAACTGCATCCACACTAGTTTAGCTATATATTGGTAAAACAGCAAAACTTTCTAGTGTACAGCCCTAAGGCTTAGATCTGAGAGTTATTTTGCCTAGACTGGAGCATTCTTGGTTGATTGAATATAGCTACAGGACACACACAGCATCTGACTATGACCAAGGCTATACAACAACATTTTGTCAGCATAAGTGTCAGTGAGGGGTGTGAAAAAACCACATCCCCTAGCCGACATAGCTATTGCAGCAAAATGGCCAGTGTAGATGCAGCTGTACTGACACAGGAGTGCTTCTGTCAGCATAGACAATGTCACTGGGAGAGGTGGTGTTACTGTCCCAGCAGAAAAATGCCTTTTGTCAGCAACTGTGTCTACACTAGGAGGCTCTGCTGGTATAGCTGTATCGACAGAGCATTTGTAGTGTAGACAAGGCCTTATTTTCAGTGGGTTGGCAAGGCTAACTCTGTTAAAACAGGTCTCATTCCATACTAGGAAAGGTATTTCTTTGTTTCACAAAGAAAAAGCTTAGGACACAAGATGGTCTTGTACCAATTGTGGGTTTCTCTAGCTTGAAAAAACTATTTGGGAAGTTTGCTGTTGTTGCCTGAAGAATATCAGTGGCAGAGATAAGCCAGCTCTGTCCAGTTTTAGTGTTATCTGCACTTCTTAGATATGGCAGCATGTATTTGGAACCTGCAGTTTCCAGGTACATGCTGCCATTATGGCAATCTGTTTGTGGCAGCAAAAATATAGAGAGCTTCCGAAGTTGTGTGTTTTATACTAAGTCCTGACAAACTGAGCAGATCTACAAAATCTGTACTGATATGGAGAGTGTAAGTAACTGAAGAATGGGGAGCTAATGTGCCTTTTACTAAGGGGCCTGATCCTGAAACACTCATGTAAGTGAGTCCCAGTGACACTGCACAGCCAAAGGGGATATTCACATGAGCAGGGTCATTAGATCAGGGCATTCATATCACACAGCCAGGTGCAAATGTAGTAGTTGTGGAGATTTTTCACTGCCAGTTTATCTGATTGTGAAACCCTTAGTCCAGCGTTTCCCAGCACTTTAGGCACCCCTGCATGGGGGTGGAGATGTGTGTGCAGTGCACTAGCCAGGGGTGTGTGGAAGATGGATACATCAAGAATAATAATAATAATAATAGGAGATATACCAATCTCCTAGAACTGGAAGGGACCTTGAAAGGTCATTGAGTCCAGCCCCCTGCCTTTACTAGAAGGAGGAGGGAGACTTTAATAACACATGGTTGAGTTGAAAGGGATGCAGTTGTTTTCAGTTTCTTGAAGTGGGGTCAGCATTTCAAATGTGTAGGAAATGCTGTCTTACTCATGTGAGTAAATTAATTTTGTTCCCTATGGCTAGTGAGTTGTTTGGTGTGTTTTAACTTTTCTTTTAATTTAGAGTTCATTGGATTATAAGTAGGAAAATAAACATTTGAAACCAGACTAGCTTCAAGGTAAGGAAAATTTTATCTGTCTGCTCTTTCTTGCAGGGTATTATAAGACTCTGATCTACTTTCTGGCAAAGTGTTCTTATTGCTGCAATTTCTGATTCAGTATGTGGCAGACCATGCAAAGTCTGAAACTGGCAAAAGCAAGCAGCACTGGGGTAGCAAAAGACAAGGTATACTGCAAGCTCTTTCAATGAATGTTGCATCTCTAAAGTCTGTTCCCCAATGCAAACCAAACCTTAAATACATTTTTTAAAAACATTTGAAAACAAAAAGAGAAGGTCAGCTTTTCCTTCCTTTGTGACCTGTTCCCAGGGAGCACAAACACCAGGAATCTACATTTTTTTGAGTCTTCCTCATACTAAGTGATAAAATTATCCCAAAAAGGGCAAACACTAACCGCAGCCTATAGTTCAGGTGGGAGCTGGAGAAATCTGCAGTATGGATGGAGATGATAGTTTCTCCACCAAGGTCTCAGACCTGCAAGTGGAACCAGTGCATAAAGATTGATCCAGCTAATGGATGAAATACTGTAGCTCTCTGTGGCTCTAGTTCCCCTTCTACGGGAAAGAAGGACTAGACAATCTGTGCAGCAGTGGGTTCTGTGCCCCACCCCATTTGTCTGACTTGTACCCAAATACTTCCAGAATGGAACTAATACAGGGCCAGGACCCTTGGCACTCAGGGGCATCCTGACCACACCTGCACAATGAAACTCCACTGGTTCTTCTGCTGAGATAAGGGTGAGAATTACCCATCAGTATTACCACTGGGGGCGGTGGGGAAGGAAATAAGAATATCTGAAGCCTAAAATAAATATTAAAGATGAATCCAAAGCAAACCAGCACCCGAATATCTCAATTTTGGAGTCTTATCTGAACCTGGATCTGGGTCCAAATTTTCCAAATAGTCCATATCTTTATAACAGGCTGAATTCTATCTCAGCATTACCATCATTTTTGCCACTGTGAGCTGAACTGGTGGTAGCTAGGGTGAAAAATTATGGCAAAAAATTAATAAATCCTACTGTAAACAAGTCCTTGGCATTGTACCACTGGCTCACTGGGAGCAGGCTCCTGCCTGAGAGAGGTTTCAGCAAAAGGCTTTGCTAACCTCATATTAAACTTAGAAAAAGAAGGTTTTCACATGACAGTGGCAAAATGACTTCAGCAAGTGGATCTCCTGCTATGTCTGTAGTGAGAGTTTGAAAGAGAGGTCTCAGCAAATTTATTATTAAATTTATTAAATGCATTTAGTTCAACATTCTATAGCAAGGAGAGAATGTCAGTTATTTCAATTAATCAAAAGCTATCACCTTGCTTCCTTGCTGCATTAGATGATAGCAGTATAAATAAATCATAACTTTTTCAATGATTCCTGATAAACTAGTAATTTTGATACAGCACTTTTTTTAGAATTTTAAGATTACAGATATGCTTAAATTACCCTCCATCATGTAAAATGACATTCTTCCTCCTGTATGACACAACAAGAAGGAAATGAACCTGGAAATTAATTTGAGATTTGCAGCTGATTGTGGAACAAGAATAAACAAGCCATTAAAGTGAACAAAGATACTGATCTAAAAGGCAAGCCAATTGCACAAACTTCCTTGCTTAGTATGTGAAGGAGTAGCACCAACCATTCAGGGAGAGAGCCAGAATATTAATAGTTTCTCTTAATCTCTGTAATCATCCTGGCTTGAACCTGAGACTTTTAGCACTAAAAATGTGAGTCTTTACCATTCCCACTAAAAGATTTAGACCTGCATCTGGAAGCACTAAGCAGACTCCTACACCTCTGCTGTGGGCCAATTCTAGAGGGTAGGGTGACCAGGTGTCCCGATTTTATAGGAACAGTCCTGATTTTTGGGTCTTTTTCTTATATAGGCTCCTATTACCTCACACCCCTGTCCTGATTTTTCACATTTGCTGTCTGGTCACCCTACTAGAGGATGACAAAAACCTCACTTTAAATGTGGGTTACACGTGTATCACTTATTCTCATGTAGCTGTATTTTATCATATGTTGTGATTGATGCAGAATAGGCTAATGGTATTTGAGTACTACCAATTGGGTTTTCTCTCTACTTAAAAATCATTATAAACTCAGCAAAATTCTTGCCTAATATTTGTGTGTTGTAATTCAGTGGTGGGAAGCAGCTGATGTCCCCAAAGCTGCTGGAGTTTTTTTTTACAGAAACAGAGAGTGAAGGGAAGCAAAAACATACCATGCATCATCTCTGTAGTCCTCAGAATATCTCCAATCCATATTTCTGGCCCTAAGAGAAGAGGGAATTTAAACATCTTTCTTAGGGGCTACTTCCTCTGGACTCAGTACTATTTAATGTAAAAGGGGCAAGATAAGGGTTGAAGACCAATATAGTGAGCTGAAACAATAGTATGTATGTCAGCTTATCCCCTTCTGGACATGTGAGTGTTGGAAAAACTTTTCCCTTCCATAATTCCCCCTCCTACTTGATTTCCATAACCACCTATGGAACTCAATTCAAGAAAGCATCCCTATATAGGCAAGTACTTAAGCACATGCTAATCATTATGCATGTGCTTAAATCCTGTTGACGTTAGTTTTCCTGAACAGGAATGGACCTAATTATGGACTTAGTGTCTTCCTAAACTAAGGACAGAGAGCTAGATCAGTCCTTTAATTGTACTGATAGTTTGAACAATAAACAGAATTTCCAGTCTCCTTTTCCTGGGCTTTCTGAAGTGAACCGAATCTGCCAATTAGAATAGCATAAAAACAGATTACTACTTTTTTATTTGCTTTGTATGCATGATGAACTACAGTCTGTGCCGGGGTAGGCAACCTATGGCACGCGTGCCGAAGGCGGCACACGAGCTGATTTTCAGTGGCACTCACATTGCCCAGGTCCTGGCCATTTAATTTTAAATGAAATTTCTTAAACATTTTTAAAACCTTATTTACTTTACATACAACAATAATCTAGTTATATATTATAGACTTATAGAAAGAGATCTTCTAAAAACATTAAAATGGATTACTGGCACACGAAACTTTAAATTAGAGTGAATAATTGAAGACTCGGCACACCACTTCTGAAAGGTTGCCGACCCCTGCTCTATGCCTTGCTACTGCCCCCCCCCAAAAGTCAGGAAAGAGGCTGGAGAGGGAACTGAACAAGCCTCAACTGTTTGTAACAGCTCTAATACCTTCTGAGCAAATCCCCAACTACTCTTTGGGCCCCAGACAGATTTTCCCAAAGCAGGCCTTAAAGGTCACCGGTAAATGCAGCAAGGGGATTTTGCGCTCCTTTTTTGCTTCTTTGATGCAAGTCAATAAGGTCTGAAAGCTTTTTCAAATAAGCTTTTGTTTGCATTTTATAATGGAAATATCAGGTCTTGTCCCACAGGACTTTATGGATAACTGGAAAATAAGTGGTAGGTTGACACCAACAGAGAACAGAGGTTCAACTCTGAGCAAGTGAGAAAGGAACCTTTTTTTAAAGACTAGTCGCAAAGTCTTTGTTTTTTGTTTAACACTTATTTAACTCAAAAGCCGGACAAATGCTCATGAGAATAGCTCTTTCTTAATAACTCAGATACCAGGGTCCCTGGGGTGGAGGGCTTAGAAAGTTCCCATTCCATTTTTTAGGTCATCCATGGAAACCTCCAGCAAAGAGGACCCTTGATATTCCTGATATTTGTATGATAAAACATAAGAAACCTCTTTAACCCCCTTCTCACACTCCTCCCCCCTCCCACTCTCAAACATTTAGGCCTTCTGTATACATCACAAAGAATCAAAAAGAGGTTATAAAGCATGTTTTGGGTTTTTCCCCCTGTATAGGTGACCTTTAAACAGATTCCCCATCAGCTCTAGAAAATCTATCTTTAGAGAGGCAGCATGGTCTAGTCTAGTGACTAGTGCATCAGCTTGGGAGTTACAAGACCTAGGTTCTATTCTTGGCGCTGCCACTGATCTGCTGTGTGACCTTGAGCAAGCCACTTCATCCTGCTGTGCTTCTGTTGCCCCTCCGACTGTGTCTGTCTCATCTATTTAGATTGTAAACTCTTTTGGGCAGGGATCATTTGTCCCTATGCATGTGATTAGTGTCTTTATTTTTTAGGGCTTAGCACAGTGGGATCCCAAACTCAGTCAGAACCTCAGGGAACGACTTTAATACAGATGTTAAATTATCATAGTAGCAAATAACCGCTAAACACCTCTAAAAAATTCAACTCCCCGAACAGCAGTTTTCCCCACTCACTCAAAGTAGAGAATCTATAGTTGCTTTGGGCAGGTCTACACTTGAAATCTGCTGTGGCACAGCTGCACCGCTTCAGTGAAGACGCTTCTCCCGTCAGCATAGTTAGTCCGCCTCTGCAAGAGGCTGTAGCTATGTCGACGGGAGAAGCCCTCCCATCGACAGAGTGCGGTCTACATCAGGGTTAGGTTGGTATAAATACATCACTCAGGGGTGTGTTTTTTTCATACCCTGGAGTGATATAGTTATACTGATGTAAGTACAGTATGGACTTGGCCTTTGTTTCTTTTATCCCATGGGAGTAACTTTTTCAAGAGTTCCTCTGTTTTCTGTCTCCCTTTTTCTGGTAATCAGTTACGCTTTCTCAAGATACTGGAGAAAGTCTTGATTCCTCCCCTTCCCCATCCCCACATACCATATAGTAAGGAGATTGACTCCTTTAAACAAAATATTTTTCCTAAAAAGCTATTTTATCCATAGTGATAAGAATATTAAGCTGCTTATCATGGTGCACCACACAGTATAAGTGTAGTTTTTTTCCATTGTAAATTTATATTTTCTTCTAGATTAGAAGCTGATTGACTGATTTTATGAAATGTGCCCAGTTACAGAACTCAGAGGTTACGTGCTCAGCATGAAATATAAAAGTACAAAATATCATTTAAAATGCGTTTACTTGACCATGCCATACATGCCCCTTTGAAATTCTAAACGTATAGTATTATATTGCCCAGCTGTCTGCCTTAGAAAAGCAGATATTGGATCTGCCTGGCAGCCATTTATATAACCATTCATAATAAATAGTAAGTCCTATTTAGCTCCTCAGTTGGTAGTTGCGCTACCTAATGTTCTTAGCACCATAAAAGTTAACCATTCTAGAGAATGACGCAATACAATTCTAACTTGGCCGAAGCTTGTAGCAGCGTTTATAACAGGCAATTTGTAGTATTTTTACCTATTTGTGGCTGTTAGAATCATTATAGATTGCATCGATGCACAGTAATAACACTATGCAAAATGGAGATACACATTGATACTGTAACTGCAGTTTCAATTAAATAAAAATATCTCTGGAAAGGAGTCATCTTGTTTAGTTTAACGGTAGCAATCAACCCTCTAATTAAAATTAGACATTCTCAATTACTTTCTAAATGAATCTGGTGACTTCATTAATCTGAAGTGATTAGGCAACTCTGTAATATTTAATATGCTGACAAAGACAAGCTATAGTACATTGTGGAAGATGACAAAAAAAAGGGTTTTAGCCAGTCATAGCCCAGAAAAATCCAAACCACTTGTGGAATCCTTGTTGATAGTATGAACCAAATTCACTTTGTCAGTGGAGCCCAAGCTATGGGTCTCTGCTGGCAGAAAATCTGTCTGGATGTATGCATGTGCGTGTGTTGCGGTAGATGGGTGGGAGGTGCTGCTGTAAGCACTTTCTCCACTTGGTGGAGTATGGAGCCAGATTGTTCAGAAAGTGGCCAGAGAAGGGACAGCTCAGGGGAGCTGGGTGATGCACTGATTCAGTAGATTCCCAGACAGCCTGCGTTAGCTGCCCTTCTGAGGCAGAAGCATCCCGTTTCTAGGGAAGTTAATGTCTGAGGACAGGAAGGTAGAATGGTCCATACTGCTCCTCCTCCCTGCACTCGTTTGGTTGAATCAAGTCCTGTACATAGATATGGAAGTTAGATTTTTATGGTACATGTTGGTAAACATTAATTTCACTATATGCACATCAAACAACAAAAAATATTTCCATCGATGGAATTGTTACGTATAGGTAAAGTAAGAAAAATGCTGCCCGAGAACTTGAGTTTGATTTAAGGATATTTACTTTGTATATTTTGACATGTAACAGTGACAATTTGTGCTTTAATGGTTATAAAGCTTGAACTTTTTGAATCTCACTGTCTACTGCCGCTAAATAATTGTTTTACACCCCCCATGAATTCCCACCACTATGAAAATTTAAATTGATAAAAATAGAATGAATAAATAAACCTTGATATTACCCATTAAAATAAAAATCAAATTCTGCCAAGCCTAGCTGTATGTGTCCAATCATGTCACTTCTTTTCCACACCAGCCTCCCCCTTTAACAGTTATTCATATTTGAATCTATCCTCAAGCAATAAATCGCCTAAGCCATATTGCCAAAAAGAAACAAATGGAAGAGTCCCATAGGTAGCAGCAGAGGATTTTCCAAATGACACAGTGCTATTGGTTGTTGAATCTTCTTTCCTTTTGTCATGTGTTTGTTAGACAGCTTGTCGTGTTAGAATAGCGTATGCCAGATATTCTCAAAGCACGTTTTTAATGGAGACTGTTTCATGGGCCATCTCCCCTTCCATTCAGAATTCCACAACCTTATGAAGGCAAATGCAGCAATTTCATATGTGGAAAAACAATATTAATAAAAGTATTTAATGTATTTAAATGTCTTTTAATGTGATCTCAGAAGCTGGAAATAAGACAAGAGCCAGTATCATTTGATCAGCTTTCTCTCCAACCATAGGTGCTGACTTCCCCACTTTCCCCTAGGTGCTCAACCACCCCCTCTGCCCCCGGCCCTGCCCCCACTCCACCCCTTCCACGAGGCCCTGCCCCTGCGTTGCCTCTTCCCACCCCTTCCCCGCCTCCATTCCAACCCCTTCCTCAAAGTCCTCGCCCCAACTCCACCACCCTGCTCTTATTCCAACTCCTTCCCCAAATCTCTGCCCCGCCTCTTCTCCCGCTCCTCCCACCCCTCTCCCAGAGCTTGCTAAGCACCACCAAATAGCTGTTTGGCAGCAGCCGGGTGGGAAGCGCTGGGAGGTAGGCAGAGGAGTGGGGACGTGGCACACTTGGAGGTGAGAGGGAGGAAGGAGGAAGTGGGGCAGGGGGTGAGGGGAGCTTGGCTGCCAATGAGTCCAGAGCACCCACTGATTTTTCCCTGTGGGTGCTCCAGCTCCGGAGCACCCATGGAGTCGGCACCTATGTCTCCAAAAGCCATCCTTGTTGTATGGACCAGAGTTTGGGGATCTCTGCTGTTCACTATTTGGTGTTTAATTGCTAGCCAAAGCCTTTAGTTTATTCATTTACCTTATTTGCTCATCCACTAGGAATGAGATCAGAATGTGTAAAGCATAAGCAAGGCAGAAATCAGATGCAAATCCATAAAAAGCTGAATGAGGCCTAAAATCCTGTTTGATGGTGGGAAGAGGAGTGGATGGACACAGAATTAATTCTGTTTTTATTTACTGACACAGCTGCTATCAACCTGCTTTGGACTTTTTTTAAAAATATGTTCTTTTGAGAAAGTCCCTTAAGCCCTGGAAATTATGTTCTGGAGCAGGAAGTATCTTTTAACAATAATTTTGAACATACACTTCCTTATGACAGGTATCTGTAGAACAGATACATTGTATTGGTAATCTGATTTCTTTGTAAAACGCTCACAAGAATCTAGGTCATATTTTACAGTTTTACAAATAAACTGCAGAGGGCTAATAGCAGAATCTTGAAATGAGGCCAGTATGCCTGTGATTTTGATAAATGTGGGAATGCTGCAGGCAAGTACAGTAGTGCAATCTTAGCTTCATGGAGCCATATGGCTTCTGAGCTGCCTCTTCAGGGTATGTAGAGTTGCAGTTCAAAGTTTTGAAGGTACACGTGCCCACTTACATCATAATTTTTACCTAACAAAAGAAAGGCAATGCAGACAGGGCCTAACAGCAAAGATGAACTGAAATCACTACTGCCAACAAAAAAGTTGTTGCTCAGCACATAGTTATTCTGTATTATGTTAGATCAAGGCTGAGTTTGTCCCAGAAAATTGAACTCCTTAGGGACAAGTGTTCTATTTTTCAGTTTAATAGATTTTGCTTGTTCTTATGTGTATCTTTACTATATTCTTCATTTCTGTCCACTTTGTATCCAGTGGCTGATTCAGGTTTACAATAACTATTATGTAATTATTATCATCATCTTGTTTCAAAGACAGGGCAACTTTCCTGCTTGTGTACATCTTAAGCTTTAGAAATACCCTCCTTACTTTGTAAGGAATGTCCTTTGTTACAAAATAATGCGGATTTGTTAGAGCATGATCTTACACAAACATCAAAGCTTGTGGCAAAACACTCATTAACTTCTGCAGGAGCTCAAATCCTTGGGTCGTAATTTTATAAATTCTCAACTTGGTTTTCTAGCTCAAATAACTTCCAGATTTTCCCAAACTTTCCCTTGTCTCTTCTCCAAGGTGATAGTACAGAGTTTAAGGAAATAAAGTTGACACACCATTACTAGTCATTATTAATATCATAGTAATATCTTCAGGTCTCAAGCAAAATGCAGGGCCCATTGTGCAAGGCACTGTACAAGCAGAGTAAGAAACAGTCCCTACTGTAAAGAGTTTATATCCTGTTGCCTCTATATAAATCCATGGTATGCCCACATCTTGAATATTACATGCAGATCTGGTCGCATCATCTCAAAAAAGATATATTGGGAAAGGTTCAGAAAAGGACAACAAACATGATTAGGGGTATAGAACAGATTCTATATGAGAAGAGATTAATAAGACTGGGACTTTTCAGCTCGGAAAAGAGACAACTAAGGGGGGATATGATAGAGGTCTATAAAATCATGACTGGTGTGCAGAAAGTAAATAAGGAAGTGTTATTTACTCCTTCTCATAACACAAGAACTAAAAAGAACTAGGGGTCACCAAATGAAATTAATAGGCAGCAGGTTTAAAACAAACAAAAGGAAGTATTTCTTCACACAACACACAGTCAACCTGTGGAACTTTTTGGCAGAGAATGTTGTGAAGGCCAAGTCTATAACAGGGTCCAAAAAAGAACTAGATAAGTTCATCAATGGCTATTAGCCAGGATGGGCAGGGATGGTGTCCCTAACCTCTGTTTGCCAGAAGCTGGGAATGGGCAACAGGGAAAGGATCACTTGATAATTGCCTGTTCTGTTCATTCCCTCTGAGGCACTGGCATTGTCCACTGTCAGAAGTGAGGATACCGGGCTAGATGGACCTTTGGTCTGACCCAGTCTGGCCGTTTTTATGTTCTTAGGAGTTTACAGTCTGAATAGACAAGACAGACAAAAGGGATATAACATGCAATCAGAATGATGGCTTGCAAGCATCATGTTTAGAGCTGGTTGAGTTTAACAAAATTAGTAAAAAATAGTATATTTTTTTTACTTTTTCCACAAAACCTGAAAACAAAATCTTTTCATTTTTTATCATTTTCTCATATCTCCTCATTTCTTCAGTAGCAAAATGGAAAAAGAAGGAAAAACATGAGAGAATGGGATGGGGCTAAAACAAAAATCGGAATATTTTGTTCCTGCAAGAAATTCTGATATTTTGACTTGTTTTCATCCCGAATCAGGAGGAAAAAGTTGACATATTAAAACTTGTCATGGAATGAAATGTTGGGAAAGTTTTTTTATTTGAAAACATTGAAGCCTTTTGTATCAGGTCAACATTAATCTCTGTCTGCCTGATGTGCTATGTTGCCTCATAGGAGTTTTAGTTCTGTATCTTTACTTCCCCCAATCTCCTGTTTGGGTCCTGCTTCTTAGTCAGACTCTGTTTCCCATGATACATGGCAGCTTCTCCCTGTGGCTGATCTGCCACAGTGCCTCATGGGACAGGAAACCTCAACTGCCAGGAGGCACTGCAATATTTTGTTTATTTTTTCCCCTCAATGGAAAATTCCATAGAAAATTATATTTTCATGTGAAAAAAAATTCCTTTTCAGTGAAACCCCCGTTTTCTGATGGGAAAACATTTCATTCAGAATCAAATGAAATTGAGAGGGAGTGTTTAACATTTGAATGGGTTCTTGTTTGTTTTACAAACACAGGCATGTGTGGAGGAGTTGGTTCATATTGGGGAATGTCCCACAATGGGCATTTAGTTTTCACAGGCCGCCTTGATGGGCAGCAGACTATCCCTCCTGTCTGGGTGCACAGTTTCAGAGCAAACCTTTTTTTAAAAAACTTAAATATCACCTTACAGCATGTGATAAGGATATTATAAGTGAGATTAATGCATGCAGCAACTTACAGTCATTTCATAAAGTCTAAGCACTAAACATGTTATAAGCATGTGATGGGATGCAACTCATCACTGCAGCGCCTCCTGCTGGCTGTCCAGGGAATTAGTGCTGCACCCTCTTCTGGTGGTGTCTCACCCACTATCACCTCTGTTCCTGGTCCCATGTCACTCCCAGGATCGCACCATCCTCTTCATGACACTGCCCTCTGGCTGTGCCACACTATGTTCCTCCCCTTCCGGGGTGGGGGGACCTACAGCCTACTGTCTGGCCACTCCCTTCAGTGGCAGACTGCAGTCCATGGTCTAGCCACTTCCTATGTGGCTCCAGCACCCTCCTTGTCCTTGCATCAGGGCCTCAGTCTGTAACCCCCAACAGCCAGCCACGAACTGTCTCGTGCTCCCTTGGCCCCTGTTGGCAGCACTGCTGTGTCCATTGTGCTGGCAGTTCTCTCAGCCCTTCAGGAACCCAGTCCTTCCTCCCTAGGCTCCCAACAGAGAACTGCTCTCCTCTGCCCTGCAGCTCCCTTTTTATATGGGCCTGCTTTGCCCTGATTGGCTGCCTCCCGTGCAGCCTCTCTAGGACTGCTTTTAACCCCTTTTCTGCCACTGTGGGGCAGACGTCCCGTCACAAAGCCCAATACCCACCGTAACCATCCGTAACACACCTGGGAAACAGACTGGCTTTCAGCAATGATTTTGTTCGTGCTTGATTAAGGCCTAAAGCCTTGGCAAGAGCTGGCACCTGGTTTGCCAGTGTGACACAAACTACCAAGGGAAATGATGGATTCTCCATCTCTTGATGTCTTCTAATGAAGACTGGATGCCTTTCTGGAAAATATGCTTTAGCTAAATACAAGTGATGCTTTAGTCAGACACAAGTTATTGGGCTCAGAACAGGGATAACTGGGTGAAATTTAATGCACTGTGATATACAAGTCAGTGTAAATGAACTTTTGGCCTTAACTTCTATAAATATGTGCTGCTGAACACCACCAATGCTATGCATGTGAAAGTCTGTCTTTCTGTGCTAGCTGCTTTGCAAACAATGTAAGTGAATACCTGGAAAGCCACCTCATTTTATTCACTCCTAATCTTAGACAATGTGACTCCTTTTTGACCTATTGTGTGCTTTCAGCAACCTATCATTGATCCTTGGTGTGAATAGCATGGTGCAGCTGCCAATGGGGTGGATTTAATATTTGAAATATGGGGATTCTTATTTGAAATGTCAGCTTTACAGTTAATAAAATTTCACATTTAGGCCCTTGAGGAAACTTGTTTGGATAAAATTATACAGGAGTTTGAAATCTAGTATTCTGCATGTCAAATTGACAAAAAATACCATAGGGATGGCAGCTGCAGTCCTGTCATGAAACACTTTCCTGACATTATTATGTTTCATAAAAGATATTTAGTCCTTTTGAATTTATATTGGGTATGTTTTACCCACAGCTGCACCATTGTGCTGCATAGCTATTCTCATCATGGCACACTATTGTTATTTGTGCTCTGAACCAACTGAGGTCAATGGGAGTATGAATGTTTAATACTTCTGCAAATCAGGTCTTAGGTTTCCGGTTCAGTCCCTCAATACAGAGGCACTGGAAATTAGTGGACTCTTTGAAAACACAGGTCAGAAACGTTTCATCCTAATTGGAAATTATTCTGTATGTAGTTCTTGACCAAATAGAATCACCACCTGTTATTCAGATCTGTTCCTGTCATAGGCATACAGGGTATGTCTATACTGCAATAAAACACCTGCAGCTGGCCTGTGTCAGCTGACCTGGCTCAGGTTCAGGGTCCCAGAGCTGAGGCTCCAGCTTGAGCCTGTAAGTCTACACTGCAGTTTTATAGCCCCACAGCCCAAGCCCGGTGAACCCAGGTGAGCTGATATGGGCCAGTCGCAGGTGTTTTATTGCAGTGTAGACATAGCCACAGTGGCTTTATATTCCCCTATAGCTTATGCAGTTAGGTGTAAAGTTTCAGAGTGTGGGTTTTTCAATCTTGCCAGCATAATTTTGTCTGCCCAATTCTGTGCTCGGTGTCCCTATACTGCAAGGAGCTTGAGTGGCCAGTATAATTTCGATTCAGAGAAGATAGAATTTATGCAAGCAAAAGCTGTTTTTGTGCACACAAGCTGTACATGGGTTCCACTTCAATGTGCAAATTCTGTCATATGTATTTATATATAATAATGCACATATGATTGCATTTACAAATTTAGTAACCTGGTCAAAATTCCTTAGAAAAATTCCTTAGAATAATATAAATTCTTGTTTTGTCTTTATCTTAAATTATTCGTAATACTCTATGGCTGACTATTTTATAAGAAATATGTATAGTCTGTGCTGAGAGCCTCTTGAGAAAAAACAAATCCCATCCCTGTAAACATAAAAAGAATAAAGATTACTCATGATGACTTGTCCAGGACATTCTTACCCAGAACTGTTACCTCTGCACAGCACAATTGAAGAACCATGTTGTATTTTTTGACCTCTAATGATCATGTTCTTGTTGCCACTTACAGAGTAAGAGGTGTTCAGTTAGCATGGTTTAGTCACTTTAATTTCAAAGAGAGAAGATACTATGAGGTATCTTCAGACCTTCTACGTGACCTGTTTTGTAATTCCATCACATCACAAATTTATAAGCAAATATGATTTTATTTTCAGAAAAGGAAGAAACATCACATTAAAAAAGTAAAAAGAACCTGACAACATCTTGAAAATATTTTTCCAAATCTGTGTAGTTCTAAAATATTAATACAGAACATGGAAGACAAGCTCCTCAATGCACCAATACTTGAGCTAGCAATCTTAACTGACACTTTACTTTTATTAGGGAGTTTGCTAGTAAGTTAGATAAACATTCTGCTTGCATAGCTGAACCTCCTAAATTTTAATTTACAGCTGTCAGTTTTAGTGGCTTGCTAACTCTCAAATTATTAAACTGACACATCATGTGACTGATCTGACAGGCAATCTTTTCCCACAAATATCTGTTCCAATCTTTGCTAAAACTCTCAGAGATATTTTCAGCTCCTCACGCTCTCAAATGGCTCTGTCCCAGATGGGTTGAAAACAGCAAAAGTAACAGTCTGACATTATTACCAGCTCCGTGGTTGAGTATCATGCGCTTGGGGCCAAATCCTGCTTTCACTTACACCCTTGTAATGAAATGAATATGGTGGCCAGGGTGCAACCAAGGGCAGAATTTGGACCTTATACAGTGCCACTCTGGGTCAGAAGGATGTCAGAAATCTGCACACCTTCTTAAGCTCGTGTTTATCACCCTTGCAAAATGCATAAAAATTTACTATCTCTAATACAAAGTCTATTCATCCGGCCTCCACTGTGATGATGATGAAAAAAACAAATTATATTTCACTGGTCTGAGTTAGTGGGTGAGTAGATTTTTGTAAGGCTGGTTTATGTTCTTAATGTTCTTTCCCCTCCATCTTCTTTATGAATATGATTGTAGCTTCTACTGCCCTTTGCTGGCCAAACATATTCTGACTTTGTACCATTTCATTACAGTTGCTTCAGAATATTCAGTTCCTTTATTGCTACATTATGGAATAGCAGCCTATTTGCTTTTTCTGACTCTGGACAGGCATAGATCTGATGGATTTTAGAGTAACTCTGGGAGGGTCTCTTTCTTTCTCAGTGACCTCTAGATCGGATCTGCAGCCTTAGACAAGTCCTTCGTCATAAAGTTGGTTGTATCCTTCCATTTTCATCTGTGTCTTCCCTGCAAACTGTAGTGTGATCTTGGAACTCCTTTCCAAGCTAAGTATTTTTTCTCTTTTAACTCCATTTGTCTCCTGTGGTCAGCCTCTGCCCTGGCCATTTGTGCATGTATCTATTGGGTTTCCGGGAAACGGAGCGGGCGCAAGCCCGCCCCATGCTAACGGATCCCCCCCCCCAGCCTAAGGGGAGGTTCCACAGGGCCTCAGAAACCCACTAATTGCGGGGGACAACTAATAAAAGAACAGGGACAGTTAATTACCTTTGCTTTGTTCAGAATCCTCCATAAACCTAATTTCTTCCGCAAAGCTTGCAGTACCAGTGCTATGTCATCTATGTACAGTATGCTGTCAAATATCAAAAAAATCAAAATGTACTGATTTCTAAGATGGTCTCTGAGGCTGGATCAACCCAAATTAAACTTCCCTTTCTCTCCACTTCACCAACCCCGAACTTTGTTCATCGTCACTCTTCCTCTGTGCCCACCCATCCTCTCTTGTGTGTATATATATATCTTACCCTCCTAGCCCCCAGTGTCCATAGATACTTGGTTTCTCATTGACTCGCTAAAGCATTAGGCCTTGTATCAGTTCCCAAGCATCCCAGGAACCTGCCTTGATATGCTCCTTCCCGGAAGGACCACCACCAGGGGTGAGGAGGGAGTTCAGTCTCAGGCCCACTCAGTCCTTGGCCCGTCTGTGTGGACCCTTGTCCCCTAGGAATTAGACTGGAATCACAAACTCATTTCACAGAGGCCACTAACAGCATCATGATAACAACTCTTGGTCATTGTTGGACTGGATCTGAATGCTTGATCCAGAGGTCCCATACTATTACTAGTCCCCTGCAGTCATGAGGGATGGTTCATAGCTAATCTCAACTCTTCCTTAAAACTGACTTCCAAAACCCAGTCCTCTTGGAATATTTTGAAAATATCTGAAAAGAGATCTGTATATCATATATAGATGGAAGAAAATGTGTCTGTGTCTGATTGGATTTTCACCCTTTTCTATTCCACGAGTTCAGCTGTACACTTGATCATACTATGTATGGAAAAGGCCAATCAAATGATATTTTCCTTGTAGCTACAAAAAGCTTTTTGGCACTGGAAACATTTTTGTTTAATCTCTACCCTTGAACTCTAGGAATTTGATGCTGTTTTCTTTGTTCTTTCTCTCCCATCCACCATGATTTCTCTTACTTTTCAAAGAATTATGTTACAGAGCTTCTGTTATCTGGTGCTTTGCACTGTAGCTTCAAGGTGTTGGTCACGTTTGGTCCCAGTCTTCGGATTTAGTACTCGCTGTGTAAATTACAAAGAATTTTATTTATGTTGTGTAATGGGCTTATCCATTTACAGCAAATCATTTCCCTCCTTTCTCTAATGATACCTCTTTTTGTTATCGCACCGGGTGTCCAGTAGCTAAAGCAGGGAAGTGGGCATCATTACTGTTTATGCCCTAGGGTTTTATGCTGGGTAATGGGAGCCAAGAAAAGCCTGGCTCTCGTCCCTTACCTCCTATTCCCTCCCCACCTGCCAATAGCCCAGCTTTCCTCCCCATAGTCTGTTTTGATGACTGCTAGAACTGAGTTACTGTTGCATGACTGTTTACATTAGCAACGTGCCCAGTGCTCAAATGTTTGTGAACAGCAAACCCCAGAGTGTCACTAACATGGATGAATTGAAATTAACTTTGAATTTAAATGAATATTTGCAGCGCTTTCCATTATTTACTCAGCTCTAGGCCCCTGCAGCCATCGGGCTTCATGTCTGGCACTGTTAATGCACATGGGTTTTGCTGGGTATGGTCCCTCCTGTCAGTGTTCACATTGAGACTCATTACAACACAGCTTTTTCATGATGAGTGGCAGCAGACACTACACCCAATGGCGCTGCATCAGGACAGCTTACTTGCATGCTGATTATAGGGTGTGCGCAACACTAGGAACAGGTGCAATTTGGCTTCTCTATATGTGCACTGTGTTGCAATTTCTCTCATCTTCAGAGTGATTACTTCTGAGTATTGTACATGTCAAGCACATTGTGATGAGGATTTTATCTGTCTTTATATGGTTGGCCACGACACACCATATATCGGGGTTTGATAGCACTTTAGGTCCCGATCCTATAAGGAGCTGCAAGTGAGTAAGCTCCTGTGCTTGAGCAGAAGACACTGAAGGATTGGGCCTTAGTCAGTTGGAAGGGCCACTAACCTCTTCTCAGGGGTTAGTGACAAAACAAGTGCGCTTGTCCGCAGCATTTGAAGGCTGAATAAGATGATCCTCCAGGGTGCCAAGCCCTCAATCCGTGTTGACTCCAGTGGTAGCGGAGGGCACGCAACACGTTGCAGCATTGGTCCCTAAAAGCTTCTTTAATATTCTTAGCAATATGCTGTGTCCAGATGTCAGTCACTTGTGTCTTTTTTGATGGCTTGCTAAGTCTGTACCACACTTGATCTTTGTCTTATCAATTTTTTTTATGGCTTATGAATGTTTATGTTCATGTAATGCTATTTATTTTTCCTATGTAACCAGAAAGCTTGCCCTCTCTTGCTCACGTTCTAGAAATGAAGATGGTTGTTTGCTAAACTATACTTATCTACAAATTAGGGCTCTCAAGTGATTAAAAAAAATGAGTTGCGATTAATCGCATGATTTAAAAAATTAATCGCAATTAATCACGTGATTAATTGCGCTGTTAAACAATAATAGAATACCATTTAAAAATATTTTGGATGTCTTCTACATTTTCAAATATATTGATTTTAATTATAACACAGAATACAAAGGGTACAGTGCTCACTTTATATTTATTTTTGATTATAAATATTTGAACTGTAAAAAACAAAAGAAATAGTATTTTTCAATTCACCTAATATAAGTACTGTAGTGCAATCTCTTTAGCAAGGAAGTTGAACTTTGAAATGTAGAATTATGTACAAAAAATAACTGCATTCAAAAATAAAACTGTGTAAAACTTTACAGCATACAAGTCCACTCAGTCCTACTTCAGCCAATTGCTCAGACAAACAAGTTTATTTACATTTGAAGGAGATAGTGCTGCCGGCTTCTTGTTTACAATGTTACCTGAAAGTGAGAACAGGTATTCTCATGGCGCTGTTGTAGCCGGCATCGCAAGATATTAGGTGTCAGATCATGTGCGAAAGATTCATATGTCCCTTCATGCTTCAACCACCATTCCAGGGAACATGCGTCCATGGTGATGATGGGTTCTGCTCGATAATGATCCAAAGCAGAATGGACTGATGCATGTTCATTTTCAGCATCTGAGTCAGATGCCACCAGCAGAAGGTTGATTTTTTTATTTTTTTTGGTGGTTCGGGTTCTGTAGTTTCCGCATCTGAGTGTTGCTCTTTTAAGACTTCTGAATGCTTGCTCCACAACTCATCCCTCTCAGATTCTGGATAGCACTTCAGATTTTTAAACCTTTGGTCGAGTGCTATAGCTATTTTTAGAAATCTCACATTGGTACCTTCTTTGCATTTTGTCAAATCTTCTGTGAAAGTGTTCTTAAAATGAACATGTGCTGGGTCATAATCCAAGACTGCTGTAACATGAAATATATGCGGGTAAAACAGAGCAGGAGACATACAATTCTCCCCAAGGAGTTCAGACACAAATTTAATTAATGCGTTGTTTTTTTTTAATGAGCATCATCAGCATGGAAGCATGTCCTCTGGAATGGTGGCTGAAACATGAAGGGGCATATGAATGTTTAGCATATCTGGCACATAAATACCTTGCAACGCCAGCTACAAAAGTGCCATGCGAACGCCTGTTCACAATTTCAGGTGACATTGTAAATAAGAAGTAGGCAGCAGTATCTCCTGTAAATGTAAACAAACTTGTTTGTCTTAGTGATTGGCTGAACAAGAAGTCGAACTGAGTGGACTTTGTAGGCTCTAAAGTTTTACATTGTTTTGTTTTTGAGTGCAGTTATATAACAAAAAAAGTCTACATTTGTAAGTTACACTTTCATGATAAAGAGATTGCACTACAGTACTTATATGAGGTGAATTGAAAAATACTATTTCTTTTGTTTATCATCTTTACATTGCAAATATTTGTAATCAAAAGTAATAATATAAAGTGAGCACTGTACACTTCATATTCTGTTGTGATAGAAATCAATATATTTGAAAATGTTGAAAAACATCCAGAAATATTCAATAAATTTCAATTGGTATTCTATTGTTTAACAGTGTGATTAATCGTGATTAATTTTTTTGAGTTGATTGCATGAGTTAACTGTGATTAATTGACAGCCGTACTACAAATATCTCAGTAAAATTGCAGCTGTATGTGAGGTCAAGAAGACAATGGTTATAACTCTAGTTGTCATATTGCTATAATAAAATAACTAAATAAATATGAAAGACTTACCAATCAAGAGAAATTGAACTCGTTTCCACATTTTTGCTGTATGAGTAGTACTCTTTGGCTTTTCTTTAGTCAGTCAGTAATTTACTTGAAGGTCATCATTTCCAGATTTCTGCATAAACAAAAGAGACATGGCAGAGATGTTGGTAGTCAGTGTGCTTAGTTAATCTTCCTCATCTAGGATTTTATACTGCCACATACAAAATAATTATAAGCTCTGTCATTGATGCAAACAACTTTTTTAGCTACTCAACACCTACCATGGTAACACTATATTGATGTTTAAGAGCAAGGATTCCAAGATAATTAAGTATCAGAGGGGTAGCCGTGTTAGTCTGGATCTGTAAAAGCAGCAAAGAATCCTGTGGCACCTTATAGACTAACAGACGTTTTGCAGCATGAGCTTTCGTGGGTGAATACCCACTTCTTGCATCTGAAGAAGTGGGTATTCACCCACGAAAGCTCATGCTGCAAAACGTCTGTTAGTCTATAAGGTGCCACAGGATTCCAAGATAATTAATTTCAGCAAAGATTTTACAAAAGACAATAGAGAAGAGTGAAATAGAAGTGAGAACATTTCAGAAAATGCAGCTGTGGAAATACTCAGATGTATTTAGAGTTTGCCTGCAAGGGAACTTTTCACGAAAGATTGAAAACTGCAAAGGTATATTCATTAGACTCACAATTGCCAAAGCAAAGTTTATTTTTCATATCTGTCACTGCTTATACTTTAGAATGTGGAGATTGTGACTTTGATAATGTCTGTGATAGAATTCCATATTCAGATATCTACATTTCATTGTTTCCAGGATGTAATATATAAGGCCTCTCTGCAAAGGGATATGGTCAGGCAAAATCTTTGTACTCCTGATAATCCCATTGCGGGAGACAGAAGGGATCATGTGTTGCATTCTTTTTCTAATTTTGTGACATGCAGATTATTTTATTTTACTTACTAAATTTTGAAAATGTTCTATTTTTCAGTGTAGAACATGATATATATTAAAGTGCTATTGACAAACAAATATATGGGCACAGACATTGATTGTGAACTAAACTAAGGCCTTGTCTACACTACACAGTTTTGTTGACAAAAGTCAGCTTTCATTGACAAAACAGTGGAGATACACACACTGAAATGCTCCTCCCACCAATGTAACTCCCCTGTTACGCCAACATAATAAAACCACCTCAATGAGTGGCATAGAACTTCTTGCAACGTAGCTAGAGTGACTCAGCGTCAGTCTACACACTTCACTTGGTTATATCGCCCTAATTGGCCTCAAAGAGGTTTCCCACAATGTCCATCCTGACCGTTCTGGTCAGCAGTTTGAACTCCGCTGTCCTGAAGGTACGCAGCTATGCGTCCCTCCCCTGTTTAAAAGCCTGGGAATTTTTGAAATTCCTCTTCCTATTTGCTCGGTGTGCACAGTTCACGCAGCATCTTCCCAGCTGACCATGCTGGCTTTCCACAGCAGATGCGTTCCCACGTGGAGTACACCGGAGCTGTTGGATCTGCTGGGTCTCTCGGAATAGGAGGCTGTTCAGTCACAGCTTCACTCCAGCCATAGGAACTTTGATACCTATGGGCTGATTGCTAGTGGCATGCAGGAGAAGGGTCATGAAAGGGACACGCAGCAGTGCCTGTGCTAAGATCAAGGAGCTGAGGCAGGCATACCAGAAGGCAAGGGAGGCCAGCTGTCGCTCTGGTGTGGCACCGAAGACACGCCGCTTCTACAAGGAGCTGCACGCCATCCTCGGCGGCAACTCCACCCCCCAGTGAATACTTTGGGGGGACTGGAGGCAGCGGCCAGCAGACACAACCCCAAGGATGAAGTGGTGGATGAGGAAGTGGAGCTAGAGGATGACGTGGTGCACACGACAGCGTTGTCCGGTGGTGTGGCAAGATGGGACCACTTTTTGACTCCGGAAGGGTCTAGACAGGCCCAGCACTCCAGCTCTGGTGCTCATGATGCAGGAGAGGGGAGCTCATTTTGCTTTGATACTGCATGGTGTGTGGAGACTGAACTCTCGTTTACTGTTATATGGTACAGGAGGGATAAGGGACAGAAATTAACAACAGAGCCTGTCATCTAAACATTGGGGGGCTCAGCGGAAAAATTTGTTAATGTACACCTATCTGTCCTGGGAATCCTCCATAGAGATCTCTAGGAAACTTTCCTGTAGGTACTCCGCAATCCTCTGCCGAAAGTTCTTTGGCAGAGCTCCCTTGTTTCTCCCCCTGCTGTAGGAAACTTTTCTGCGGCACCCGGCAATTATTTCTGCAGGGACCAGAGCAGCATATGGTGAGCAGCATATGGAGCTGTTCTGAAGCCAGACGCATGCAGGAGATGCACACTTGCATCCTGGGCTACCCGTAAGAGTGAGATATCGGGTTTGATAACCCTTGTCTGTGGAAAAAGGTGCCAGTATTCAGAATAGTCTCCCCAGGCACTTGTAGTAACTCACTTTGCAAGCCACCCATTTCCCCCTTCTAACTCCTCCCCCCACCACACGAACCCACCATATTTGGGACTCGCGTGAGCTGTGTGCTAGACAAGGCCCAGTGAGAAAGAGGTGTGTGTAACTTTTGTGATTCACAGCTGTGAGCGCACTCACAATAATGTCCCCGTCCATTGTTTCTTTGGCTTCTGCAGATGTGCTCTCCACACTGGCACAGCACCTCACTCAGATAAGGTGGCGAACCGGGAGGAGTAAGGAGGATATGTTTCACCAAGTGCTGCAGTCAACAGATACAGCACATAATGAAACAAGAGCGTGGAAGGAGACAGTTAATGAAAGACTGGGTCTGGATAGCCTGCAGAGGAGAGAGGGTCAGGAGTGGATAATAAATAGATAGGAGCAGATGATAAAGCTACTGGAGGGCCCGACAAGGATGATCAAGTCCCTCATTGCACTGTAGTCTGAGCACATCCATGCATGACTCCCACTACAGCCAATACAGAACTCCATTCCATGCCCTCCCCAAACTCCCCCACCACGTTCCTCCCCTACCCCAGGACCCAGTTCTGTGCTCTCCACACCTAGGGACTGGTTTCACAATGAAAGCTGGAGATATGCACAGCTGTGAGAGCCCTAACCATGAGACTGTTTGCTCTGTCCCGTTTGACCGAAAATTTGTTTTGTCCTGTTATTAAACTTAAGTCTTTGGGAAAAAATGAGTCTTTATTTGTGTCATACACATATTGGTCAGTGCTAACATTCAAATACAGTGGGTAAAGGCAGGAATATTTGATCAGTACAATTAACACTCTGGAACCAAGCACTACAGGGGTCATTCAAGGCAGCAAGTAAACGTTGCCTGGCTAAGTGCATCACATGAAGACACATTACTGGGAATCATTGTCAAAATGCTCCTTCAAAACCTCCCTGAGGCAAATAGCCAACCTCTGTGCCCCTCTAATTGCCCTGATATCTGGCTGCTCACAGTCAGCAGCCAGCCGATCTACTTCAGCGCTTCACCCCTGAGGAAACTTTTCCCCCTTTGCTCACAGATATTATGCAGAGTACAGCAGGCTGCAATGACCATTGAAATATTTTCCTCATTGAGGTCTAAGCAGCCGAAAAGGCAGTGCCAGCAACCTTTTAATCAGCCAAAAGGACATTCAATGTTGCTGAGCCTCTTGTTGAAGTGCTCCTTGCTGCTGTCAAGGTTTCCAGTGTATGGCTTCAGGAGCCATGGCAGCAAGGGCTAGATGGGGTCTCCCAGGATCCCCATGGCCATCAGTTATTTCCTGCACATTGCCAAGAGTCACTGGCCTTTGTAGCAGGAGGTGATTAATGGCCCTGCACACTTGCATCACCGCAGCTCCCACGGTGGACTTTCCAACTCCAAACTGATTTGTGACTGACCAGAACCAGTCTGGAATTGCCAGCTTTCACACAGCAGTCACCACTCACTTTTCTACAATGACGTCAGCTCTCATTCTGGTGTCCTTGTGCCGCAGGGCCAGGACAAGCTCCATACAAAGTTCCAGGAAGGTGGATTTGCACATCTGAAGGTTCTGCAGCCACTGCTCATCATCCCATGTGTGCATCACCATGTGATTCCACCACTCAGTGTTTATTTCCTGAGCCCAGTACCGACAGTCCACCCAGTGTGCAGCTGTTCCATGAATGCCAGCAGCAATCTTGAATTATTTGTTTCCATGGCAGACAGCAGTGCAGGCACCACTGATTCCCTCTCTGTTTCACAGCTCATGAAATACTGCAGGACCAGCCGTGTTCATAGATTCATAGATTCTAGGACTGGAAGGGACCTCGAGAGGTCATCGAGTCCAGTCCCCTGCCCTCATAATGCTCATCACCAGACTGGTTAGCAGTTCAGGATCCATGCTGTCAGGCAGAGACGGCGGGTGCACAGTTTACAAGGGCTGTTGAAAATCAGCGTGTAACGAAGACAGAAGCACATGGAATGATGGGATGGAAAGAACTGCATCATGGGACAGCAAGCACACCCCCATGATGCACTGCGAGCCATTCCTAGAGCTCCCACCAGCAGAGGGTGACAGAGGGTGGTGAGTTGAACAGTGGGATGGCTACCCATGATGCAGCGCTCTCTGTCAATGCAAGAGCAACCACCATGGATGCATTCTGCTGACACGAGAACTGTGTGGACATGCACAACTGATGTAATTAAAGCATCTTAAGATTGTCACTGTAACTTAAGTCAACTTAACTCTGTAGTGTAGTCATGACCTAATTGAACAGGCCTGAGCTGTTAAGTTCACACGCAGACTTCACCAAAGTCTCAGGTATGGGGAGGGGTTTTCAGATCCAGTTTTGTTTACCACCCATCTTATTAAGCCTTATGTTTATGCTTCTTTCTTTCTTTAGCACCAGCAAGGTACTTGGTGCTTTCTGGTATGTGACACAAAATACAAACAGTCCCTGCCCTGAGAAACTTACAGCTTCAACAAGACAAATGAGTGGGGTTCTGAGGTACTACAGTAATACAGAAAAATAACAACATATTGCAGGGTAAGCAGGATGCACTGGGAAGTCCAGAAAAATGAAATTACTAGGAGTATTTATTTATTACTGAGTCACTTCTTGAGGGTATAGTGAGCCTTTAGGAGGAATTTGAATGGATGGCAGTGGTGGACTGGGATGGGGAGAGGCATTTTATGTGTAGAATTGGTGAGAAGATGGCCGTGAGACAACTGGGAGAATAAGAACGGCCGTACCGGGTCAGACCAAAGGTCCATCTAGCCCAGTATCTGTCTACCGACAGTGGCCAATGCCAGGTGCCCCAGAGGGAGTGAACCTAACAGGCAATGATCAAGTGATCTCTCTCCTGCCATCCATCTCCATCCTCTGACGAACAGAGGCTAGGGATACCATTCCTTACCAATCCTGGCTAATAGCCATTTATGGACTTAACCACCATGAATTTATCCAGTTCTCTTTTAAACGCTGTTATAGTCCTAGCCTTCACAACCTCCTCAGGTAAGGAGTTCCACAAGTTGAGTGTGCGCTGCGTGAAGAAGAATTTTCTTTTATTTGTTTTAAACCTGCTGCCTATTCATTTCATTTGGTGACCCCTGGTTCTTGTATTATGGGAATAAGTAAATAACTTTTCCTTATCCACTTTCTTCACATCACTCATGATTTTATATACCTTTATCATAGCCCCCCTTAGTCTCCTCTTTTCCAAGCTGAAGAGTCCTAGCCTCTTTAATCTTTCCTCATGTGGGACCCTCTCCAAACCCCTAATCATTTTAGTTGCCCTTTTCTGAACCTTTTCTAGTGCTAGAATATCTTTTTTGAGGTGAGGAGACCACATCTGTACACAGTATTTGAGATGTGGGCGTACCATGGATTTATATAAGGGCAATAATATATTCTCAGTCTTATTTTCTGTCCCCTTTTTAATGATTCCTAACATCCTGTTTGCTTTTTTGACTGCCTCTGCACACTGTGTGGACATCTTCAGAGAACTGTCCACGATGACTCCAAGATCTTTTTCCTGATTCGTTGTAGCTAAATTAGCCCCCATCATATTGTATGTATAGTTGGGGTTATTTTTTCCAATGTGCATTACTTTACATTTATCCACATTACATTTCATTTGACATTTTGTTGCCCAATCACTTAGTTTTGTGAGATCTTTTCGAAGTTCTTCACAGTCTGCTTTGGTCTTAACTACCTTGAGCAGTTTAGTATCATTAGAATAGAACATTAAGTCTGGCCGAGGGCAATGCATCGTAAAGAGATGAAATCCTGGGCAGAATTACATATATGATCAAGAAGATGAGGATAAGATGCAGCTTTATAAGAAAGTTGGATTGTTATACCTTAATAGGCAGCAGGTTTAAAACAAAAGGAAGTACTTATTTACACAGCACACAGTCATCCTGTGGAACTTGTCTCACTATCTGGAGTGGCTCACTGCTGTGAGTGCCTACTGCAAGGTGGACTGTCAAAAACAAGGCAGACACCCCGACCTGGTGGTAAATTCTAATATTAGATTGCACCAAGCCAGTGACAAATGTGAACCCCTGGATCATGCTAACAGTCTCACCATGGAGTCAGACAGTCCCCTTAAACTCTCCAATCTATCTTGCCACCCAGGCAAGCTGGACTTAGTAATAAATGGTCACTAATACCAAAAATCACACAATATTCTGGTTGCTTCCAGTCCCAAGAGACCAGTCACTTACCAGTCAATTGGTACCCTAGATCTTATACCAAAGACAATGCCTGTAGCCAGTCCTGTAATAAACTATCTGAAGGTTTACCACCTAAGAAAAAGAAATGAGAGTTGTTTGCAGGTTAAAGCAGGCAAACATATACAAGAAATGAGTTGCAATCTAAATCCTAAGAGTGACAGAGTTGTAGTGATCTATCAATTTGAAGTATTTTTCAGGGTGGACCAGGAGGTAACCCTTGGGGATCGCAGACTTTAGTTTAGTGTCTCTGGCCCTATGAGAGTTAAAGCAGCAAGGAGATGGAAAAAGAGGAGTGGGGCTGGGGATGAGGAGTTTGGGGTGTAGGAGGGTGCTCTGGGCTGTGGCCGAGGGGTTTGGAGAGCGGGAGGGGGATCAGGGCTGGGGCAGAGGTGTGGAAAGGGGGGCAGGTTCCGGCTGGGGATGTGGGCTCTGGGGTGGGGCTGGGATCGTGGGGTTTGGAGAGCAGGAGGGGGATCAGGGTTGGAACAGGGGGTTGGGGCATGGAGAGAGACTCAGGGGTGTGGCCCCCACCCCAGTGCCCCCCGACCCAGTGCCCCCTGGAGCAGGGCCAAGCCGCATGGTGCGGCCCTGACCCAGCACCTCAGCTGGAGTGGGGCCGCACCACGTGGCTTGGGCCCCGACCCAGCCAGAGCAGGACTGAACTGCGTGGTGTGACCTTGTCCCAGCACCAGAGCGGTGCCAAGCCGCATGGTGCGGCTCAGGTGCCAGCTTAAAATAGCTCTGGCCCGTGGGCCATAGTTTGCCCACCCCTGGACTAGGGCGACCTTGGCTTAAGTCCCTGCTTCACCACAGACTTCCTGTGTGACCCCAGCAAGTCACTTAGCCTCTAGGGTCCTCCATTCCCCAGCTGTAAAATAGCAATAATAACACTGCTCACGGGGGTGTTGTGAAGATAAATACATTAGCGATTGTGAGGGGCTCAGATACTACAGTAATGGGGACAATATAACTAGAGTAGATAAAAATCAGAAATATTCAACTTTACTTGCAAGTGTTCTTTTTTCTAAGTAGGTGTCAGTGGTGCACCTAATGTGTACAGAAGGGGAGTTTGGGCTTACATTTGTATTCTATTGAATAACTGAACGTTGTGGAGAAAACAAAAATAAAGTTGGGCTCTCCATAAGATCAATTGCTCTGTTCTGTGGCACATTGAAGAGAGTCCTTTTTCACTCTTCTGCAGGATGAAGCCCGCATCCCCATTCTGACAGGTGTTCTAATTCAACAGTTGCCAGTAATTGTATCATGCAAAATTTATCAATGGCCGCAATGGCACTTGGCCAAACCAAGGTATGCAGTATTTTTACATCCCTACCATTACAATACTTAGTGTATGAAATAGATATTAAATAGAGTAAGTATTTCTCTACTCTTTGTGCTTGACAGTTGGACTCTCAAGTATGGGTCACACATCTTTCTAGTTTTCAGAATTAGAGAGGAGGCTTTACTAGATTCAGGAGTCCTAATACTTAAGAGGAGGAAAGATGGTTTCGTGACTATGATGTTGGCTTGAGACTAGGAGACCTGGGTTTGCTTCTCAGCTCCACCACAGATTTCCTATGTGACCTTGAGCCAGCTACTTAATCTATTTTGTGCCTCAGTTTATCTGTGAAATGGGGAGAATATTTGCCTAACTCAAAGTGTTATTGTGAGAATAAAACCCATTAAGGATTATTCAGTGCTCAGATACCTTGGTGATGAAATACCTTGACAGACAGTTCAAGGCACGAGTGGCATACTTAACTATGAAACTGACATCTTTAGTTTCTGTGTATTGCAACTAACATTTTAAAGAACTCTGCCTGTAAGCAGATACAACCACCATTTTGTTCTAAGAGATGCTGCGGAACAGAGTAGATATGCATATTGTGCTTTGTCATGTAGACATTATTTGTTGTTTTCTGTTTTCCTCAGTCTAAAACAAATCATTCAAATAGAATGTGTACGTTGCTGCTTATGCATGGGAAAACATAACGTGATGAACCCATTAAAAAGTTTGCATGTGGCACACTTCTTCAGGCAATTAGGTCATCGTTCTCCATTGGCTTACATTTGTGTAATCATTTACACCTGTGCAAGTGGGTGTAAAAGGCTACTGGTAGGGTGAGTGAGAAGAGATTTCAGATTTGGTGGCATTTCACACCCACTTGCACAGGGGTAAATGACTAATATGCAAACCAAGTGGAGGATGAGGCCCACATTTGGTGAAAAAGGGAATTTATTTTTTCAGGCAACATGTTTTTCAGACAAAAATCTTGAATAAAGTCTTCAAATCTAGTCCAGTTTGGAACATATTTTTCTTGGTTTTGCAGAAGTTGCTGGTTCTGACCACAGTAGCTTTAAATATTTAAGATGAGCTAGAGACTGCAAGATGTTTGTCTTGTTTAGGACAGATTACTGAATACACTGGCAATTAACTTTTCATGGTGTTTACATGCTTAGCTGGTGCAGTGATAATAGTATATGGTGTCTGTCCATTGTCTAAGCAGCCACCGTTTAGAAAGAGCGAGTTCTTGGCAAGAGCAGCAGGCCGCAACTGCTTGTCACTGGCTGATGTTTATAAAAATCATATTACATTGATCGGTCGGCCAGAGTAACCTCTGCTGGAAGGTTGGGTGATTTGCTGGTGAGAGGGTTGTGCTGCAGCCAAGTCTATAGTAGTGCTTCCTGGCTGTCAAATAGGTGGCATTGTCTGTTTCCCATCAAGGGGTCTTTTTTCCTGTGCTCCATACATTTATTTCAGCTCAAGATGCTACTAATGGTGCCATAACTCGCAAGTGTGGGATAGAGGTATGTGCTGGAATTGGGGTCAATGACAATTGCAAGTTAGAAATAATTCTTGGGGGTTTAGTTTGATTTCTTCTCCTGTGTATGGGACTGCTGGGTTTGGCAGGAGGAAGCACCCCATTGTACTCTGATGAACTACTGTTCTTAGCCAGCCCCAGCTAGCCTCGCACATGGCAGAGCAGTCACACTGCACTTTCTGACTGGCAAATTCATGTCACCTGGGAATCCATTCTACTGCTAGTATCTAGTAGCATAAAAGTACTTCCCTTCCCCCACAGAGGAAGCAAGAGCTTCATAAATGCATCTGAAAGAGCTGCTTAGGGCGCACAGGTTTTTTTAGGAACTTTGAGTTTCCACTTCTGGGCGATGACAAGGCCTGGCATTTCACAGAGATCATTTTAATCCAGACCAAAATTATGCAGCAGGCTCCCTTGGATTCTGCATCACATTGAAATTTCTGTGGCAGCTTGACATAATTTCAAAAGAATTGAATAAAATATGAAAATTCAATCTGTGGAGTATTGTGTGTGTTCTTTAGTTTTGATATTGAGTTCTGTATAATCCTCAATCATGGAATGCTATTCTATGTATTTTACGCTGCTCCACAGAAGATTTTTGTACTGGCAATGCATCCTGCATCCTGATTTCTTAGGGGGATGGTGGAAGTTTGGGCATCTGTGCAACTGTTTGGGTTTTTTTAGGAAATAGGCAGCAAAGGCCTTTGGCACTGGAGTGCAACTGCATCTCTGATGGAAAGAGACAGAGGTGGCATGACATTTTTAGAGATTTGGTTAGTCTGAATTCCTGGTTCCTCAAAATCCCCATAACAACAAGTGGCAACATGCCACCACTACTGCCTCCTTCGAGTATCTGCCTCTGGATCCAACAATGATTTTATTTGTTTGCACAGTGCAGTGGGGCCCTGATCCTGACTGTGCTTTTGGGCTCTTCCATAATATCAGGGCCGGCTCCAGACCCCAGCGCGGCAAGCACGCGCGTGGGGCGGCATTTGCCGGCAGGGACGGCAGGCTGGGCCGGTGGACCTGCCGCAGTCATGCCTGCGGGAGGTTCATCGGAGCTCCGGGACGACCGGACCTCCCGCAGGCATGACTGCGGACGGTTTGCTGGTCCCGCGGCTCGGCTGGACCTCCCGCAGGCATGACTGCGGAAGCTCCACTGGAGCCGCCGGACCAGCCAACCGTCCGCAGCTGCCGGAGGTCCAGCCGAGCCGCACGACCAGCGGACCCTCCGCAGTCATGCCCGTGGGAGGTCCGCTGCTCCCGGGGCTCCGGGGCGTCTCCCGCGCATGACTGCTTGGGGCGGCCGAATATGTAGAGCCCCCCTGCATAATATAAATAATATAAATGATTAATAATAAACACATGAACTGGATGTTTCAGCTAAATTAATCAGCTTTTAAACAGTTAATGTTGAAGTATTGTGATCTTTAGGCTGAAGAAAATCTCCTACTAAAATGAATGCAGAAGTTCACATCTTGCTGAGACCTGGCGGCACTTTGAGTCTTCAGCGGCACTTCAGCGGCGGGTCCTTCACTCTCTCCGGGTCTTCGACGGCACTTCAGCAGCAGGTCCTTTGCTTACTCTGGGTCTTCGGCGACACTGAAGACCTGGAGCGAGTAAAGGACCCATCGCCAAAGTACCGCCAAAGACTCTCAGCACCGCCCGGTGAATACAAGCCCCACGTGTGTATTTTACATGTCTTTTTTTTTAAGTCATCCCTGCCAAGGCCCCGTCGAAACTGTTTGAATTGGGACCGGACTTCCTGAAGCCCTTAAAAACCCTAACCCTAGGGCGGGAAGCCCTACCCATAGGAACCCTAACCCCAGCTCCAAGTGCCCTACCCATAGGAACCCTAACCCCAGCTCCAAGTGTCCTACCCTTAAGAACCCTAACACTTAGGGCGAGAAGCCCTGACCATAGGAACCCTAACCCTAGCTCCAAGTGCCCTACCCTTAGAAACCCTAACGCTACGGCAGGAAGCCCTACCCATAGGAACCCTAACCCTAGCTCCAATTGCCCTACCCATAGGAACCCTAACCCTAGCTCCAATTGCCCTACCCATAGGAACCCTAACCCTAGGGCAGAGTGCCCTACCAATAGGACCCCTAACCCTAGCGCCCAGTGCCCTACCCTTAGAAACCCTAACCCTAGCTCCAAATGCCCTACCCATAGGAACCCTAACCCTAGCTCCAAGAGCCCTACGTATAGGAAGCCTAACCCTAGCTCCAAGTGCCCTACCCATAGGAAGCCTAACCCTAGCTCCAAGTGCCCTACCCTGAGGAACCCTAATGTTAGTTCAAAGTACCCTACCCATAGGAACCCTAACCCTAGGACGGGAAGCCCTGCCCATGGGAACCCTAACCCTAGCTCCAAGTGCCCTGCCCATAAGAAGCGTAAGCGTAGCTCGAAGTGCCATACCCTTAGGAACACTAACCCTAGAGCGGGAAGCTCTACCCATGGGAACCCTAACCCTAGCTCCAAGTGCCGTACCCATAGGAACCCTAACCTTAGGGCGGGAAGCCCTACCCATAGGAACCCTGATCCTAGCTCCAAGTGCCCTACCCTTAGGAACCCTAACCCTAGGGCGGGAAGCCCTACCCATAGGAACCCTACAGCTAGTTCTAAGTTCCCTACCCATAGGAACCCTAACACTGGCTCCAAGTGCCGTACCTTTAGGAACCTAACCCTAGGGCGGGAACTCCTACCCATAGGAGCCCTAACCCTAGCTCCAAGTGCCCTACCCTTAGGAGCCCTAACCCTAGCTCCAATTGCCCTACCCATAGGAACTCTAACCCTAGGGAGGGATGCCCTACCCATAAGAAGCCTAACCCTAGCTCCAAATGCCCTACCCTAACCTTAGTTCAAAGTACCCTACCAATAGGAACCCTAACCTTAGTTCAAAGTACCCTACCAATAGGAACCCTAACCCTAGGGCGGGAAGCCCCACCCATGGGAACCCTAACCCTAGCTCCAAGTGCCCTGCCCATAGGAAGCCTAAGCATAGCTCCAAGTGCCATAACCTTAGGAACACTAACCCTAGAGCGGGAAGGTCTACCCATGGGAACCCTAACCCTAGCTTCAAGTGCCCTACCCATAGGAACCCTAATCCTAGCTCGAAGTGCCCTACCCATAGGAGCCCTAATCTTAGGGCGGGAAGCCCTACACATAGGAACCCTACACCTAGCTCCAAGTGCCTTACCCATAGGAAACCTAACACTAGCTCCAAGTGCTGTACCTTTAGGAACCCTAAACCTAGGGCGGGAAGCCCTATCCATAGGAACCCTAACCCTAGCTCCAAGTGCCCTACCCTTAGGAACCCTAACCCTAGGGCGGGAAGCCCTACCCTTAGGAACTCTAACCCTAGGGTGGGAAGCCCTACCCTTAGGAACCCTAACCCTCGCTCCAAGTGCCCTACCCATAGGAACCCTTACCCTAGATCCAAGTGCCCTACCCTTAGGAACCCTAAGCCTAGCTGGAAGTGCCCTACCCATAGGAACCCTAACCCTAGGGCTGGAAGCCCGACACATAGGAACCCTAACCCTAGCCTCAAATGCCCTACCCATACCCTACCTCCAAGTGCCCTACCCTTAGGAACCCTAACCCTATCTCCAAGTGACCCACCCATAAGAACCCTACATCTAGCTCCAAGTCCCCTACCATTAGGAATCCTAACCCTAGCTCCAAGTGCCCTACCCTTAGGAACCCTAACCCTAGGGCTGGAAGCCCGACACATAGGAACCCTAACCTTAGCCTCAAATGCCCTACCCATAGGAACCCTAACCCTACCTCCAAGTGCCCTACCCATAGGAAACATAAACATAGAACGGGAAGCCCTACCCATAGGAACTCTAACCCTAGCTCCAAGTGCCCTACCCATAGGAACCCGAACCCTAGGGCGGGAACTCCTACCCATAGGAATCCTACCCCTAACTCTAAGTGCCCTACCCTTAGTAACCCAAACCCTAGGGCAGGAAGCCCTACCCATGGGAACCCTAACCCTAGCTCCAAGTCCCCTACCATTAGGAATCCTAACCCTATCTCCAAGTGATCTACCCTTAGGAACCCTAACACTAGGGTGGGAAGCCCTACCCATAGGAACCCTAACCCTAGCTTCAAGTGCTCTACCCATAGGCACCCTAACATTAGGGCGGGAAGCCCTACCCTTAGGAATCCTAATACTAGCTCCAAGTGCCCTTCCCTTAGTAACCTTAATCCTGGGGTGGGAAGCCCTACCCATAGGAACCCTAATCCTAGCTCCAACAGCCCTACCCTTAGGAACCCTAACCCTATCTCCAAGTGACCCACACATAGGAACCCTACCCCTAGCTCCAAGTGCCCTACCATTAGGAATCCTAACCCTACCTCCAAGTGATCTACCCTTAGGAACCCTAACCCTAGGGTGGGAAGCCCTACCCATAGGAACCCTAACCCTAGCTTCAAGTGCTCTACCCATAGGCACCCTAACATTAGGGCGGGAATCTCTACCCATAGGAACCCTAATCCTAGCTCCAAGTTCCCTACCCTTAGGAAACCTAACCCTAGCTCCAAGTTCCCTACCCTTAGGAACCCTGACCTTATGGCAGGAACCCTTACCCATAAGAGCCCTAACCCTAGCTCCAAGTTCCCTCCCCTTAGGAACCCTTAACCTGGCTCCAAGTGCCCTACTCCTGGGAACCCTACTCCTAGCTCCAAGTGCCTTACCGTTAGGTTTAGGGTTTCTATCTCCAAGTGCCCTACCCATAGGAACCCTAAACCTAGAGCGGGAAGACCTACCCATAGGAACCCTAACCCTAGCTCCAAGTGCCCTACCCTTAGGAACGCTAACCCTAGGGCAGGACGCCCTGCCCTGAGGAACCCTAACCCTAGCTCCAAATGCCCTACCCGTAGGAACCCTAACACTAGCTCCAAGTACCCTACCCATAGGAAACGTAAACATAGAGTGGGAAGCCCTACCCATAGGAACCCTAACCCTAGCTCCAACAGCCCTACCCTTAGGAACCCTTAACCTGGCTCCAAGTGCCCTACCCTAAGGAACCCTAACCCTAGCTCCAAGTGCCCTTCCCTTAGAAACCCTAACCCTAGCTCCAAGTGCCCTACCCTTAGCAACCCTAACCCTAGCTCCAAGTGCCCTACCCTAAGGAACCCTAACCCTAGCTCCAAGTGCCCTACCCAGAGGCACCCTAACCTTAGGGTGGGAAGCTCAACCCATAGGAAACCTAACCCTAGCTCCAAGTGCCCTACCCATAGGCACTCTAACCTTAGGGCGGGAAGCCATACCCTTAGAAAACTTAACCCTAGCACGAAGTGCCCTACCCATAGGAACCCTAACCCTAGGGCGGGAAGACCTACCCATGGGAACACTAACCCTAGCTCCAAGTGCCCGACCATTAGGAACCCTAACCCTAGCTCCAAGTGCCCTACCCTTAGGAATCCTAACCCTAGGGCAGGAAGCCCTACCCATAGGAACCCTAATCTTAGCTCCAAGTTCCCTACCCTTAGGAACCCTAATCTTAGGGCGGGAAGCCCTACACATAGGAACCCTAACCCTAGCTCGAAGTGCCCTACCTTTAGGAACCCTAACCCTAGGACGGGAACCCCTACCCATAGGAACCCTAACCCTAGCTCCAAGTGCCTTACCCATAGCAACCCTAACCCTAGCTCCAAGTACCCTACCCTTAGGAACCCTAAACCTAGGGCGGAAAGCCCTACCCATAGGAACCCTAACCCTAGCTCCAAGTGCCCTACCCTTAGGAACTCTAACCGTAGGGCGGAAAGCCCTACCCATAGGAACCCTAACCCGAGCTCCAAGTGCCCTACCCATAGGAACCCTAATCCTAGTTCGAAGTCCCCTACCCGTAGGAACCCTAACCTTAGGGCGGGAATCCCTACCCATAGCAACCCTAACCCTAGCTCCAAGTGCCCTACCCTTAGGAAGCCTAATCCTAGCTCCAAGTGCCCTACCCTTGGGAAGCCCTAGCCTTAGGAACCCTAACCCTAGCTCCAAGTGCCCTACCCATAGCAACCCTAACCCTAACTCCAAGTGCCCTACCTTTAGGAACCGTAACCCTGGGCCGGGAAGCCCTACTCATAGAAACCCTAACCCTAGCTCCAAGTGCCCTACCCATAGGAACCCGAACCGTAGCTCCAAGTACCATACCCTTAGATGTTACAGTTCCAGAGTGAGCCGTACCTTTGACCACTCCTGCGTTTCTCTCAAAGTGGAATCCCATGTTTCACCCCACTTCTACATTTGGTCCGCAAGGAAAGCACCCCTGTTTACACAGTGTGTTTTCTCAGCTGGTCCAACAGGGTCGGGCTCTGCTATAGACTTCCCTCTGGAAGCTCTGTAAAATATGAAAATGCAGTGACATCAGACAGCCTCTTCATATAGTCTCAAATTGGGATGAAAAGTCAATCTCAAAAATATTTGTGAATTTAAAAAAATAATATTTTTGTTCATTTTGGGTCAATCAGAATGTTTTGATAATTTCAAAACATTTCCCTTCAGTTATGAACTTTCTTCTGCTATCTTCTTCAGTCTGGTTTAGATTTCAGAAAATTGGATTTTTTCATTTAGGAAATATTGAAACAATTTGTTATGACAATTTTGAAATGTTTTTCGCAACATTTTTTCAAGCCAAAAAATTAGTTGAAACTAACCCTGATTGGTGAACTGTTTCATTGTTGTCAAATTGGCATTTTTTGAATAAAAAATTATTTATCTAAAAATTCATAACCAGCCATAAATTGCTGGGCCTGATTCTTCATCTGAGACAGCTAATGAAAAATTCAGTGGGATCTACAAGTAGGGAATGTCTTCTTGTCGTGTGGTGGAGCTGTTTACTTCCCAGCACCATCCATTTGAGCCTACCTCTCTTGGATTTGATGCATAACAAAGGAAAAAATATCCTAACAAAGGTTCCTTAGGAAAAATCTGATTTCTTGTTGAAACAGTTGCATAGATGTGAAACCAGTTTCCATGGTTTTTATGAACCTCTGTACCATGTAAGCTGCAGAGCAGTTTTAATTTAATGCAGATCTTAGTTGTAATTGCTAAAGGAGACTATCCTAAGTAATCTGTCCCTCCTCCTGCTCCTTCAGTCTAGGAGTTGGATCAGCCCCAGTTGTGGTGTTTGGCTGTGCATTTAATAATCCAGATGGGTCATAGAAGACATCTCCTGCGAAAGAATCTGTGGTTTATGTAAATATTCAGATTGTGATAAGCAGCAAGCAACTACTCTGCATTCTGCGCAAACACAGTAGCAGTTTTTATGGTGCCATCCATTGCAGTTTTGAACTGTTCATTGAAGAAATTCCAAGGTTCTTGCTGAGATTAAAGGGCTGATTAAAAATAAGGGCAGAAACAGGATTCACCAGACTGTTAAAAAGGATTTATGTGTAATTACAGAAGGAGAAAAATGAGGTCCCAGCTTGCTACACTGCAAAGTGGGAGAGCCAAGTTCAGGAATTGACTTGGATCCTGGACTCTGGGCCACGTGAATAACTAAATCTCACCATGTGCATGCTGCTTAAGGGGTCACACTGTGACACTTGCTACTGGCCTGTCTTGCTGGGAGCAGGCAAATGGAATGGTATGGCAACAAGAGGGAGAAGGAAGTTCTTCTGCTAGGCATATGTTGACTGGAGCGCTGTACGTTTCTGTATTAGAGAACATTACGCAGATTATATGCCAAAGTCATTCTGATGATCAGAGCCAGGGCCGGCTCCAGACCCCAGCGCACCAAGCGCGTGCTTGGGGCGGCATGCTGCGGGGGGCGCTCTGCCTGTCGCCGGGAGGGTGGCAGGCGGCTCCGGTGGACCTCCCACAGGCGTGCCTGTGGAGGGTCCGCTGGTCCTGCGGCTCCGGTGGCCCTCCCGCAGGCATGCCTGCAGATGTGCCACCGAAGCCACGGGACCGGTGGACCTCCCACAGGCGTGCCTGTGGATGGTCCGCTGGTCCCGCGGCTCCGGTGGCCCTCCCGCAGGCATGCCTGCGGATGCGCCACCGAAGCCACGGGACCAGCGGACCCTCCGCAGGCACGTCTGCAGGAGGTCCACCGGAGCTGCGGGACTGGCGACCGCCAGAGCGCCCCCTGCGGCATGCCGCCGTGCTTGGGGCGGCGAAATTGCTAGAGCCGTCCCTGATCAGAGCATTCATTTCTACATGTGATGAGCCCAGTTTTCAAATGTGGGCACTTTCGTATCATATCAGTATCCTGAATTTGGATGCTCAAATTGTCAGTCATGTAAATGCCTGTTTGATATGAACTTGCATTAATTGTCAAATACTGTATAGTGTATTTAGCTGTTGTCAAGGTTCCTTCCCCACTCTGAACTTTAGGGTACAGATGTGGGGGACCTGCATGAGAAGCTCTAAGCTCAATTAACAGCTTAGATCTGGTCTGGCTGCCACCACCCCCAAGCACTCCCTTTCCTGGGTAGCCTTGAGAGACTCCTCCACCAGTTCCCTGGTGGACACTGATCCAAATTCCTTGGATCTTAAAACAAGGAGAATTTAACCATTTTCCTCTCCTTTACCCCCACCAATTCCTGGTTAGTCCAGATCCAATCCCCTTGGATCTTAAAACAAGTTAAAATCAATCAGGTTTTTAAACAGAAGGCTTTTAATTAAAGAAAAGAAAGGTAAAAGAAAACCCTCTGGGAGAGATTAGCATACCAGCTACTCTCACAGACAACAGATTCCAAACACAGAGGATGTTCCCCTGGGCAAAACCTTAGTTACACCAAAAAAATACCCAAATACCCAATTTGATTCTTCCTCTAATTTCACAAGATAGGTTACAAAGAAATAAACATAAACCTATTTATTCCTTTCTAAAACTTACTACTCTGATAAGAGGCTGGTTCCTTGATCTTTTTCCGGCTGAAACTGAAACTGACTAAACAAAGGAAACTTCCCTCCTTCCTTTTGAAACATCTTGTTCCCCCATTGGTTCCTCTGGTCAGGTGTCAGCTAGGCTAGGTGAACTTCTTAACCCTTTACAGGTAAAAGAGGCATTAACCCTTAACTATCTGTTTATGACAGCTGTGTAATGGATATGCCTTGTTTTCTATGTATTGCAACTTTAACTCTCTAAAGACTGTCTGCAAATAGCCGTTGTGTGTCCAGTTTATTGTCAGAGAGGAGAGGCAAATACTGTGTATTCTCTAAGGCAGACTTTATTATTCTTTCTAGTTTTGTTGTTCTCCCACCCTAAAATAGGCAGAAAGTATCTGCTTGCTTTTTGTGTCTTGAAAAATGACACCAATTTGAACAAACAAATATAGTGTGGATATCCTTGTGAAGTGGTGACATTTCAGCATTGGCCTGCTATACCCAGGGTTGTGAGTTAAATCCTTGAGGGGGCCATTTAGGGATCTGGGGCAAAAATCTGTCTGGGGATTGGTCCCACTTTGAGCAGGGGGTTGGACTAGATGACCTCCTGAGGTCCCTTCCAACCCTGATATTCTATGATTTGAAAATGGGTCCTACAGTTTATAGACAATGGAAAGTAGAGTAGTCAGTATTAGAGTTTGTGACAGGATGTATTAGGCGTGGAGGCCTCGCAAATCCTACCACATCCCATCCCCAGAAAAGAGCAATGGAGCTGCCTAGACTGGCTGTGCGGGATGCAACCAATCAGAAAAGGGGCTGCAGGGAGCTGCCAATCGGGGCCCAGAAGGCTCAGATAAAAGGAGCTGCAGGGCCGGAGTGAGTTCAGTTTGCTGACAGGGAGCAAGGGATCAAGAGGTGCTCCTGGCTGGCTGCAGGCGCTACCAGGGACAAGGGCAGCAGTTACTGGCAGGGACTGGAGGAGCAAGGCAGATGCTCCTGGCTGGATGCTGGGACTTGAGAAAGATAAGGGCTGCGGGAAAGTGGCCCAGGGAAATGCAGTTAGAGGGACATAGCACATGGCTGCTACTTAGAGGGTCCCTGGGTTGGGACCTGGAGTAGTGAGTGGGCCGAGGTCCACCCCCCAGCAGCCACTGGGGAAGTGACTATGCCATGAGAGTAGGGAGTTTAGACAAGTCCAGGGAAGGGACTGTATGTGGAATTGTTACCCCTGGAAGGGGACCAAAATGAGACTGACTCAGCTGGAGAGCTGCGGTCCATGAACTGCGTTTGAGAGGAATGACTCATCTGGAGAGCTGAGGTCACTGAGGATTCAAGGAAAAGGCAAAGAGTCTGCAGGGAGGAAGCCCTGGCATGCTGCTCCACTCCAGAGTGGGAACCTTTGCAAGCTAGACAGACCCGAACCAAAGGCACTGTGATGGGACCTGTTGGACATACTGGCTAAAGACTGAGCCCTGGGAGGGCTTCACCAGCATTGCCAACTGAGGGTACTGTGATGGGCGCTATTGGACTGTTCAAGGACTGAGCCCAAGGAGGGCTGCAGAACAATGCCGATCACTTTGAAATAGGCCTGAGTGGACTGTATACCCAGGAAGGGATTTGTTTTGTTTTGACATATGGACTTTGTGTGACTCGGCTGGAGGGTTGAGCCACCAAAGACCTTCCTGAAGAGTACAGCGGCTGACGGGGTGCCGTTAGGGGAGAAATTAAAAAAAAAAACAAAAAAACTGCAGGCACGCACATGCTCAACCGTGGGCACTAATATGAGATGAGTCCACATCATTACAGGGCTGGTTGGAATTAAGTTTTTTTTCACTTTTTTGTGTTTTTTTTCTCTCTGAAATATTCTTCTGGAAAATGTAGACTTTTTGGCAAAATATCAAAAGTGAAATATTTCATCTAGAAAACTGAACATTTCTTGGTTTTCTCAAGTTTAGTTTGATAAAATATTGAAATTCTCATGGAAAACAGACACTTTTTGTGAAAAAAATTGTTTAGTTGAAAACTCAACCTTCTGTCAGAATTCACAGTAAATTTTTGACCAGCCCTAGTCAATATTTTATTATAACTGAATACAAACTTTCTCCATACAGGGAAGATGGAAGTCTGAGGTCAATTCAGTGAAAAGAGACACTATAATGACATATAATGGAGCAAAAATGTCTTGGGTTGTACTTTAACTTTATTTTCCCTTCTGTCCAAAATAGAATCAATATATTTAGAAAATTATCTGCAAAACGTATAAAGAAGAATCGTAACAGTCTACACAATCGTGTAACAATGTTTACAGTATTTCCCACACTACCTTTTTAAAGTAAATGAAAACAGAGCAATAATTTTTTCCTGAATGCACTACTGTTAATTATTTGCCAGAAGACAGAAAACCCATAGACTGTAAAGTATTGGCACAGGGAATGCTGGAGCCCTTCCAATGGCAATCAGTTTTTATATAATAAAAAAATAAATCTAGCATAGGTGAGAAAAATATCCATCCAAATTGCCCAGACTAAGGACAAAATCCTGCATTCCTTACCCAGTCCAAACACTCATTCAAGGACTGTAGGGCACCCTGCTAGAGAAAAATTAACCCAAGGAGTAGGGAGTACCAACCTAAAAACAAATAGAACTGGTGTGGTGTAGGCAGGAGGGGGCATAAAAAAGAGACTATAAAAGATAAACCTGTCAAAATAAATGGAACTTGTGTCCAAAAGATGCTCACAAAGGCAGTTAGAGAAAGCTCTGGCGGAAGGAGTTCCATTGTTCGCTGATTGCTGAGTGCCTGCTGTAGGTTTAGCACTGTATGTATGTGAGGCCCAATCCTGCTCCCATAAAAATCCCTGGCGCTGATAGAAGGTTTGCTGCACTTCTCAGGAGGCACTCAGTGTCGTGCAGAATCAAACCATGAGATGACAAAACAGTAACCAACAAGTGAGACTCTCAAATCCCTGTCTGACCAGGAGGTGGAATTGCTTAGCAATGCAGCAGGGTGTGTGTGTGTGCGTGCGCGCATGTGGTTCTTAGTGTGTACAGAGTAGCCCCTAAGAGGTGGATTCTACAACCACCATACTCCTTGTATGGGTTCCATAGTCACTGCTACGCCTCATGGATTTTGTCCACACTGGGGACACTTCTGTGGCTTTGGAAGTGAGGGCCTGATTGTCCCCTTACGGCTGAGATGAAGAGCTTTATATACAAAACATTATCTCTAGTTCACATTTCCTTTAGCTACCAAGTTGCACTGTCAGCCAGCTTTCTGTGGCGTCCCAGAGTAATTGAAAATGTGTTTGTGCTGTGCAAAATCTTACCAGCTTGTCAGACCTAGTATCATCTTATAAAACCTTTTTATGAAAATGCTTGCTCCTGAATTGAGGGCCAGGATTGTTTTCTACCATGGGAAAGTCACTAGATAAAAAGACTAACCTATTTGGTACAGTTATGTCAGGAATAGGATACTGTTGATATGGCTGAAAACTGAGATACAAAAGCAGCTAGGAAAGCAAACCTGCATGAGAGATACAGGACTTGGGCAGATTCTTTAGTTCAAATGCATGTGTACAATGGGAGTCTAGTTCTAAATACTATGAGGGGATAGTTCACGTGCAAGTTTTCATAGCACTGACTGCTCATTGCTGTCCTTGTTCTGCTCTAGGAATTGTTGTTTTGAATTCCATTTTCAAACAGCCCTCTCCTAAATGTATCTTAGATGTTATAAAAAAAAACCCACATTGGGTATTAATCACATTTTATGCATGCAGATCCCATTAATGTCAATAGGAGATACATTCAGCTAAGGGGCTGAATAACTCATAACATATTCATTTTTGTTTCCAGCTACTTGTATGTTGTAGGTCTAAAAGCCACAAGAGAAATATTCAATAGGAGGCATAATTGTCTAGCTGACCATGAGATTGGGTATAAGAAGATACAGGTTTTGTTCACTATTCTGCCATATACTCACTTTAGGCCTGATTTTTTCACCAATGATACTAGTGGAAGTTTTGCCCTTGATTTAAATTGGAGCAGGAGCAGGCAAGTCAGGAAATCTCTATGGCATAATCTTGGGCAAGTCTCAGTTTCCTTGGCTGAGAGGCATCTTTATAAAGCCATTTGAGATTCTCAAGTGATAGGCACTATATACTATAATTCAAAGTATTGTCATGGTAATAATAATCATGTCAAAGAAGTATTTGCTCTATTTACCCACCTATTTAACAAGAAAATTATCTAGATTTACTAATGTAAACATTGTGTCCTGACCTTTTACCTTTTACTTTAAGATGTTGGTCTTCTCGCTCCTGTTCCTGCTCCCAATCTACCATGCAGGAGGCCCTCTGTCTGAGGGACTTCATCCAGCATGCAATCCACTTGGAAGCCTCAGACCTCCCTGGTGTGCGGAACACATTGGCGGATTGCCTCAGCACCACAAGTGGTCCCTTCACTCGGTGGTTGTCACAATGCTCTTCCAGAAGTGGGGAGCTCCCCAAGTGGACTTGTTTGCCACTAGACAGAACAGAAAGTGTCGTCAGTTTTGTTCTCTCCAAGGCCTCAGCAGAGGCTCAGTCTCCGATGCTTTTCTCCTGTCTTGGTCAGAAGACCTGATGTGCGCCTTCCCATCAGTTCCGTTCATCAGCAAAGTCCTCTCAAAAATCAAGACAAGGCACGGGTCATTATGATCACCCCAGCATGGCCTCACCAGCATTGGTTTGGCATGGTCATGGACCTGGCTGTAGCAGTCCCATGGCCACTTCCCAGCCACCCAGATCTACTCTCCCAGGATCACAGTCGACTCCTGCACCTGAACCTTGCCTCTCTCCATCTCACAGCATGGATGCTGTGTGGCTGAATTCAGCAGAACAAGCCTGCTCTAGTCAAGTACAGCAGGTTCTCCTGGATAGCAGAAAACCCTCCACCAGAGCAACTTACCTGGCAAAGTGGAAGTGTTTCTCCTGCTGGACGGGAATATCTCCCTGACCCAGTTGTCTCTGCAGTCCATCCTGGATTACTTGCTTCACTTAAAGCACCAAGGTATCACCTTCTCTTTGATCAAGGTGCACCTAGCAGCCATATCAGCCTTCCATCCTCACATCCAGGGTAGATTGGTGTTCTTGCATCAGATGTCGATCTGGTTCCTGAAAGGCCTTGGAAGGCTCTTTCCACTGATCCAGGACCCGGTTCCCCACTGGGACCTCAACCTGGTCCTCTCCAGGCTCACGGGTCCACCCTTTGAGACTATGGCTTGTTGTTCCTTTTCCCACTTATCAAGGAATGCAACCTTCCACGTAGCTATTACCTCTGTGAGCTGTGTCTCCTAGATTAAAGCCCTCACTTCAGAGCCCTGGTACACGGTATTCTACAAGGACAAGGTCCAGCTGTGGCTCTATCCAGCCTTCCTGCCAAAGGTGGTGTTGCACTTCCATGTCAACCAGGATATCTTCCTCCAGTGTTCTGTCCAAAGCCTCACATGACCAATGAGGAGAAGGCAGCTGCATCCTCTAGATGTCAGGCATGCCCAGGCTTTCTACATGGAGGTCACCAAGCCCTTCCACAGATCAACCCAGCTCTTTATCACGACAGCAGACAGGATGAAGGGCCTTCCAGTGTCCTCTCAGAGTATTTCTAATTGGATCACCACCACTGCAGCTGTACTTATTATGAGTTGGGGCAGGCAGAGCCTTCACCAATAGTGAAGGCTCACTCGACTAGGGCTCAAGTGTCTTTGGCTACCTTCCTGGTGCATGTCCCTATCCAGAACATCTGCAGGGCCATGACATGGTCTTCGGGACACATGTTCATGATGCATTACGCCATCACCCAGCAAGCCAGAGATGACACTGGATTTGGCAGAACTGTGTTGCAATCGACACGTCCATGAACACCTACCTGCCTCTGATGGTATTGCTAGGGAGTCACCTACAATGGAATGGACATGAGCAATCACTCCAAGAAGAAAAGACTATTACCTTTTGTAACTGTTGTTCTTCGAGATGAATTGTTCATGTCCATTCCATGATCCACCCCCGTTTCCCTCTGTTGGAGTTCCTTCATGAAGGAACTGAGGGATGGGGGAGCTGGCGGCACCTCTTATTCCAATGCATATGTGTGCCACTCCAGAGGGCGCCAGAGCCAGACTCCTACAAATACCACTGAGGGAAAAACTTCCAGAACCAGTGCATCCAGCGAGCACACACACCTACAATAGAATGAACATGAGCAATACATCTTGTAGAACAACAGTTACGGAAGGTAATCGTCTTATTCCTCACCTCGTGATTGTAGACAGTAATCAATACAATACAAACCAAAGCACCATTTTGGCTTCATTTCCCCATCCCTGTCTCATACTCCCATGGACTTTGAGATATGCATAAGAAGTTTGTTCAGCCTCTGGACTTTGTTAGATTATCACTGTCAGCTTCAGAAGCTGCACTGGTGAGATACAAAGGAAGTTTTGAGTAGTCTTCCTTGGCTGGGAGTTAGATGAATATAATATGATCCTGATAGGAAGATGCATGCAGTCGGTGGCACTCAGGACAGATAGAAAGTGAGCTGTATCCAAAATCTTTCATGATTTACTAGTAGTGCAGTGTGTTTCTTTGAAGACCATTCTCATTCCAGAGACTAGACTAAGAAACGTATCTATACAGTGTCAGGTGGTGTTTCTAATAGTGGGTTGGAAAGGAACTCTGGCTGTATTGTGTCCTCTTTGGCCATGGAAATCCCAAGGCCTGAGGTCACCTTGACAACCACAGGTAATGCATGACTGTGATGCATCTGACACTTAGTCCTAACTGCCTGTCAAATCCTCACAGAGATTTTATATAGTTTGTTTGTCAAACCTGTCTATCTCTAGAATTCTTATTTCTCTTAGAGAGGCAGAAAAATTCTGTGTACCTAGTTTTCACGGCACTAACGCCTTCTCCTTTGTCTCTCATGGATTTGCTTTTAGTGAAACAAAGGAGACTTTGCTATTTTGCACACCCACAAATGCATCTAGCCCTCAGGAGATTGCTGTAATAGAAAACTGGAGTGCTTTACTAGCAATTAGACCTGGTCAGAAAATTTCCATTCCAATGAAGTTTGAAAGAAAAATGGGACAATATGCAAATTTCTAACCTAAACCTACAACTTAATTGGAGGACCAAAGTTTCACTTTAAGTTTAAGTTTAACTTAAAAAAATCATTTAGGTCTTAATCCAGCAAAGCATTTAGGCATTTGCTTAATGTTAGGCATGTGAGTAGTCTCATTGTTTAAGACAACCAGACTACTCACAAGGTTAAAGTTAAGTATATGCTGAAGTACTTTGGTGGACTAGAATTTTAAGTGGGAGACTGTATCGATAGCCATATTCGTATTTATGCTGTAGTGTTTAGGACTGCTTGGAATATCTCATTGGGAGGTGCCAAGTCAGGGGAATGGGGTTCTGCAGAAGGAAGGCAAGGGGAAGGTGGCCTGCTTGGACATGTAAATGCTTGCATAGGCACCAACTCCATGGGCGTTCTGCAGCTGGAGCACCCACCGACAGCCCCTCTATCAGCTCCCCTCCTACCTCCAGACCCACCTGCCCGCCAGTGGGACCCGAAACAGCAATTAGCTGTTTCACAGCGTGCAGGAAACTGGGGGGAAAGAGGGAGGACTGAGGATGTGGTGCTTGGGGGAGGGGTGGGAAGAGGCGGGATAGGGGTGGAGCGAGGGCAGGAAGAGGCGGGCGTGGGATGTTGGGGGAAAGGGTGGAGTGGAGGTAAGGGCCTGGGCAGAGCCGGGGGTCGAGCACCCCCCGGCACTTTGGAAAGTTGGCGCCTGTGCATGTTAGGTATATATTTAAAATATGGATGTAACTGCTTTAAAAAATAACCATCCCTTAAAATTGCATCTGTTTTTATAACTAATTAATACAATGAAGTTAACTCTTTACTGGATGGTTTCCATAGTAAAACCTACAAGCACCTGATCATAAGTAAAAGAGGGTTTGGGGTTTTTGTTTTTTTTTGGTAAAAGTTCCTATAATATTTTTCTCCCTGTATTGGAAGGTGGCTGCCATTTCAAACAAATGGGTCATCCACCTACAGATTAAATCAATAAAACATTATCACAGAGAGAAGCTCAAGAAAAGTGAGTGAAAGGCTGTTACTTTAATATTGGCATCTGCAGAAAAGCCAGGCATACTGTACGACAAAGAACGGCTTTCCCCCCCATTACTCTATTGCGGTATTCAGAAAGGAAAAAGTGAAAACAGAAAACAGAACTAATACATTTGGTAAAATGCTGTTCACTTGAAGTGTCATATCCCACTTCATTGCTCTGACGAAGAAATTGGGGACAAGGCTTGCTAAAATTGGGGACAAAGGATTTCTCTTTAAAAAGCAGCCTGTAAAAAGGAGTGAAACCTGACACAAGAGTTTTTAATAGCATTTTTAACAGGCTTAACTGGCACTTTAAACTGTAACAAAAGTTTCTAATTTTTAGCCATTAATGCTCATGCTCGATTTTTTCTGAGCTGCACCCCATTATCTGTCACTACCTTCCTTGTGAAATAAAATCCTGTGGGCTACAGCATCAGATTATAGAATGTGAGACCTGGGCAACAAGGAATATACGGTGCTCTGACATGAAGGCTGCTTCCCCTTTTCATTCCTTCCTAGTACACAAGTCTTAGAGGCACAGCCCGTCATTTATGCACACATTTACGCAGCTTGCATGTGCATCCTTGAAAGTGCTGCTGGTTTTTAAATTGGTCTAGATGATTTTAATCCTTACTGTGTACTGGCCAGGTTGTGGGAACTACAGAAGTGTCTTCAGTTAAGAAGTTACAGAATTTGGGACATATGTAGGTTAGGGGGTCACTAGGGTTGACCACAATGAGCTAATGTTTCTAAACACCGGTATACTATACTGTTTACATTAAGTGCATAATGCTGTTTAAAATCCCCTTGGTTAAAATGTGCTCGTTAAGACATTTTAAAACACAAGCTATTTTCCTAGACATGTCCTCTGTGTAAGCCCTCTCTGCAGTGCAAGCCCAGGGTTTGAACTCAGGATCTAGCCTAACCCCCCTTGCATCTACACACAAATCATGCTAACCCAGGGCTTGGACCCAGTATGTCTACACTGCAATGCAAGCCCAGGGGTGGTGGGACATGAGTCAATGGACCCTGGGTTTCAGAACCCTGGGTTTGAGTGTCTACGTTGATTGTCAACCCTAGGTTAAAGCCCATGACTCCAGTGTCCACACTGCAGGACGCAAACCCAAGTCCAGTCAACCGTATCTGAGATTTCCCAGCACCCTCCCAAAATGTGGCTGCTTTAGCCCTTTGATCAGGGGGCAGTGTGGGAAAGCATGACTGCCCACACTGCACGTTACAGGAAGTTTGAACAGCCCATCAGCACATCCTGCCAAGCTGTCCTTTTGCTTTGTGTGCTTCTAGCTACTGGAGCCAGCAACAAGGAAATGTTGCCATTTCAAGAACTTCTATTGCTTGCGCTTTCACTGCTGTTTCAGGAAACGGGCAGAGCTTCTGTGAGACACTGGTGAGCAGTTTGGTGGCATTTTCTGACTCATTGGAGGCACCTGATAGAGCTAATGATGGAGCAGGAAGAGGACATAGACATGGCAGACTTGTACTGGCTGATGCTGCTCATGGCACTCGGTATAGTTGCTGAGGCCCTCTAAGTAGACTGGTGCAGAGCCACAAGCACAGACTGGGGGATCACATCGTCATGAAGACCTGGGATGACTAGCTGTGAGTCCAGAATTTTTGCGTGAAGAAAACTACATTTCTGGAGCTTTGTGAGCAGCTTACCCTGACCCTCCAGCATAAAGATACACACTCACACACACCACACACACACAGGTCCATCACCAACCAGTCTGATGTTGGAAAGTCAACTGCGGGTAAAGCGATGGCAGAGGTTTCTGAGGCAATGAAGTGTGTGGTTTAGCCCAGGGTGGTGGATCTGAAAGATATTCCTGAAGTAATTGCTGGCTTTGAGAGAATGGGGTTTCCAAACTGCAACGAGGCCATTGGTGAGATTCATGTGCCCTGTGGACCACAGAGGCTGATTTATGAACATCAGTGTTTGCTGCACTGGAAGTGTTCACGATGCCAGGATTTTCTGACAATTGGGAGTGTACATTCATGGGCAGGCTGGCACACTATTCCCACCACATGATATTGCATAAACCGAGTTACTGTCTTCCCTGTTACTCTTGGGGGACCATGCATACCCCCTTTTGCCTTGGCTTATGAAATCATACCCTGATTTAAGAGGCCCTGACAAAAGAAGGTTTAATTTCCCTCTCAGCAGATGCAGACCTGTGGTTGAATGTGTGTTTGGCTGATTGAAATCCCCATTGGAGAGGTTTACAGATCCATTTGGATTACAGTGTCATCAATGCTGTCCACATTACTGTGGCTTGCTGTGCTCTTCACAATCTTTGTGAAGCCAAAGGTGAGCCATTTCCCCCTGAATGGACCAATGACAGCAAAGTGCACCTGCCACAGCTGGAGCTGGATGCACCCAAGCAACAGAAGTCAGGGAGGCTTTGTGCACCCGCATTATGGACTTGCATGAGTCAATGGAAGAGGGGGAATAGTACTTGTATGAATGTGCTTGTGTGGGGGAGGCACTGATTGCTTGTGTGGGAGACAGGTTGATTGTCATGCGTTGTATTTTGGAATGATATGACAGCTTATGAAATTCTGGGGGGGATGAAGGCAACAGTATGGATTGATGTAAATAACTGATGTATGGATTGATGTATATAGCTGTATTGAGACATGGGTTTTGCATGCAACCTCCCAGTTGTCCCTGATCATGTGTTTACCATTATTATTTAAAATGGACATTATGCGCTGTGTTGCAGGGATGGCAATAAAATTGCTTTATAAAATAAAAACATTTATTTTTAAACATGTATTGGAAAAGTACGATATTAAACCATTGCCTAGCAGGCCAGCTGCCTTTAGCACCCCAGATACACCAGCAACACCAAACCTTTCAAAGTAACCAAGAACAGAGTGCCTAAACAAGTGCAAACAGTTAAACTAAGTACACAACGCACCCCTCACCATTGTGTGTCCCCGGGCCTACCGTTCTCCTTTCCCTTCCTTCTACATTTGCCGCACATTTGGTGATGGGGCGGGGGATGGAGCGTCCGTGGGCTGGGGAGGGGCTGTTCAGCACTGAGACTACATGGGGCACATTTACCCTGTCCAGTCACTTACAGGGCCCAATTGCCTGGGCCACCCAGCCATGGAGTTGCAGGCCAGGGGATCGCACAGGTGACACCGCCTGTGGTACTGACACAGCAGGAGCCTGTGCTCTTGTGGCCATTAAAGACCACAGTCACTCAAACAGTTCTTGCTGTTGTGCTCTGTCTTCCTCTCTAACAGCCGTTGGAGTTCCCGGAACTGCGAAGCAAGTGCCTGCTTCCATGTTTCTACCGTGTGCTCAAACTACAAAGCTAGCCTGAGCCTTTCCGCTTGCCTCTCTGTATGTTTTTCCTCTTGCCACAAGTTCCTTTGCCTTTGGTACTCAACCTCCTTGTTGGCCCTGTCCAGAACTTCAACCATAAGTTCATCATGGAAACACTTCCTCTTGGAACAGTCCACGAAGATACGATTGGCCCAGGCTTCTGCAGTGTGGGTGAGCTGTGGAGGTCCTGCCACCTGAAGAGTTGAAAGAGCCTGGAATAGAACAAGACACAGAGGGTTATTGTATTGAATAGCTAAGTGCAGGAGCACAGAAAAAATCATTTTGGAATTTCAAAGACAGAAAATGTTACTGAACTTAAATATATTGCAGAGGGCTGCTTTGGACCCCAGGAGCTCCCTGGACACAGATGGGTTAATCACAGTGAAAAAAATGCTGAGAGAATGGTAAATTAAAAATTATAATCTTCTCCCCTCTCCCCCCCCCCCCAAATTGAGTTTGTGGGGTGGTCGGTGGCCGTGCTATATAACCCTTTTCTATCATTTCAGGCATTGCACATTTTGGAGAATATAACAGTTCTTGTGGTGCCTGATTGGCAAAAATAGGTGTTTATTCCAGGCGGCTTGTGGGAAACCAGGTGTATATGCCACCGAAGTATTCAAACATATGGTGAATAAACAGCATATCTATGAGTGGAGTGGGCTGATGAGCTACTGAGGTGACATTGAAAAACACACCCTTCCCTAAAATGTGACTACTTATCTGGGTTTCCTGCTACAGGAAGAGTTTGCAGCTATTAGCACCTGTGATTGAGTCAGAATTCCATGTGGGAATCAACAGCTGCATTAGCTTCTGCATGGCTTAGTGCCTCCCTCAGCTTCTGATATATACTGTTTAGGACTGCATGCAAACACACAGAGCTCCCCTACCACCCTCCTGCTTTCCCTGCCACCTCAGCAAATTTCTGGACTGAATTTAACCCCCCTGGTTGTATTTGGGACTAATACTTCTTCACCCATGGAATGCATTGACTTAACAGAAATGGGCTACATTTCAAAATGGGCTACATTTGAACCACTTCCCCCCACTTTCCCGTATACGTCAGTCTTTTCACATGGCTTGTTACATCATTGGGTAGGTACTGAGCAGCGTATGTATAGGGAAGGTAATGTTTTTATTTTAACAAACCAGAATGTACTAGGAAAAATGTGTGCCTTCCCAGTACAAAATTCTCTTTTAGATGCTTGTTTTACTGTTTGCATTTCCTGGGTCCATTTTGAATTCCATGTGGTGAGGAGGAGGATGGGCGCACACGAAGGCACTGACATGCAGTCCACCATTAGCAGATACATGCTGCTAACCGGGGCTTATAATATCTTTTGCATTGGTTCAGAGAGCAAAAATTCCTCCCATTCCTATAATAATATATGCAAAAATGAAGCCATAAACTTACCAGGCTCTGGTGCAGCTTTTCTTCTTCTGTTGCTGCTGCCAGTTCCACAGCAGGCTGTTCCTCTAGGGGGCAAGGTGAGAGGCCATTAAAAAGGTTCTCTGAGTATGGGTTCAGGATGTGCAGCAGCTGCTCCTGCAGCAAAGCCTCCTCTAGGACCAATTTCATCAGCAGAGTCACTTCATTTGCCTCATTCAGCACCTTCTGGTGGCTCCCATCAGTTCCCATGCTGGCTTCTGGGGGCAGCAGGTAACCATCCCAGCTGACCAGGTCATCGTGTACCACTGTTGGCTCTGTGTTTGGCACGGTCCTCAGCACCGGTCAAACTCATCATAACACAGGCACAACATCATTGAGTTGCCAGAGTTGCAGTTGTGGTCCCTGGTTTTCCAGTACTCGGTCTTGAGCCGCTTAATCTGTTCCCTGCACTGGTCATTCAGTAAATTTCCAACACTGCTGGCTTCAGTGCTATTTGCTGGCATGTGTGGTTGTATCTTTACTGGGCCAACTTCTCTTGGTGGAAGGAACAAGCTTTTGAGCTTCAGAGTCCTCTGAAGAGCTTGAAACCTTGTCCCTTCCACCAAGAGAAGTTGGCCCAATAAAGAATATTACCTCTTTTATCTTGCCTCTCCCATTTGTTTTTGTCTCCATTTAACAATAAAGTCCATAAATTAAGTAGGGCAATCTGGTGGGTCCCAAAATGGTATCTGGGACGTTCCATCCAAGTGTCTGGGGAGCTTCATGTTGTAAATATTTTTGTAAATGTGGGGTAACATTTATAACATGCATTGGTGTAGGTTAGTGTTTGGCTCTTCACCAAAGTAGACTTTCAAAGTATAAAAGACACAGGCACTGTGATAACTATACTCAAAGCTTCTGTTTTATTCTTTTCACTTTCTTTCCCCATCTCAATTTCTCTCTTTCAACAAGCACAAGAAGCATAGGTCAGAAGTAACAGTGACATGTCAGCTCAAGGACATCTTGCATTCAGAATGAGTTATTTTTATTTTATTGAGGAAAATAACCATGTGTCTCTTTGATTCCTCCTCAAGGCACATGTTTAAAGATGGCTTCCTGAAAACCTCTCTTAAGGGAAGAGCTAGAATGAGAGTATCATGAAAAGGCTTTTTGAACTTTCATCCAGACGTAGGAAGAAAAAAACATGAAATGTTTTCATACACATAACCTGGTCAATAACTGCCTGTCAGAGAGATCAAAATGAAAGGAGAGGTGAAGGGAAGTTTGCCAAGTTATAAGAATGAGCTTAGGAGGGGCATTTATTTTTAAAATGCAGCCACTAATGAATTCATAGTAAAGGTGAAACATTTAAAACTTCTCTGATCTCTTATGGGAGCTTTTCTGAAGGCTTTAAGGTTCACACAGGAGAGCAATTTGGGCATGGTAAAACAGTCTGCAGATAACAAGCCACTCATTTAAAAAGCCCTCAAGATGGATTGTGAGGGTGGAATAAGTTCCTACATCTACAGGAATGTTGTCTTAATGTAGAGATTGTCTCTTCTGTGTTTGTACAGCTCCTAGCACAATGGGGCCCCAATCCCAATTGGGGTCTGTGAGTGCAGTCATTATTAAAGTTACGAGTCTGTCACAGAGGTTGATTCCATGACTTCCCGGGACCTCCGTGACTTCTGCAGCAGCTGGTGTGGCTGGCACCTAGGCCATCCGCACTGGCCACTGCTGGGGCAGTCTCGGGCCACTGCACTCCCTCCCCCACAGCAGCAGCGGTGGTCTCGGGCTGTGCGCCACCCCCACCCCTAGCAGTGGTCCCTGCCCCCCAGCACCAGTGGTGCCCCTGGGCTGCCCCCTCCCCAGACCACCAGCGTTGCCCCCAGGCTGCTCCCTACCCCAGAGCACCCACAGCACCCCTGGAGTCTCCCCCCCGGGAACCCAAGACTTAGTCAGGGGTATATAGTACAAGTCATGGACAGGTCATGGGCCATGAATTTTTGTTTACTGCCCGTGACCTGTCCATGACTTTTACTAAAAATACCCTTGACTAAATCTTCACCTTAATCATTATACAAAGTTCAGTAATAATGAGCTGAACAATCTATCTCATGTCATGCAGATATCGAACATGAATTGAGTGTGTCTAGTTAAACACAAGTATTTTTTTTCAGCCTCCTGACTTTTCAGCCCATCTAAACATCAGTTGAATGCCATGTATATGTTAAGTATCAGAGGGGTAGCCATGTTAGTCTGGATCTGTAAAAGCAGCAAAGAGTCCTGTGGCAGCTTATAGACTAACAGACGTTTTGGAGCATGAGCTTTCGTGGGTGAATGCATCCGACGAAGTGGGTATTCACCCACGAAAGCTCATGCTCCAAAACGTCTGTTAGTCTATAAGGTGCCACAGGACTCTTTGCTGCATGTATATGTTGTTTCTTTAGATTCAGAAGATGGGAAGTTTTGGAAGGCCCATAATTTTGGAACACTTAGTACAAGACTGGAAAAGCAGTAGAAAATATATGGCACCATTGAAAACAATCTTGCAGAAGCAGACTGGGTTACATTACTTAATAGGTCTTTTTATCATTAATTTCTATAAATAATGTGAAGAATCACTACCAAAATATTTAATTCTCATACTGTAGCCTGACACAGACAGTATAATACATCACGATGTTATCTGAGTAATACAACATAATTCAACAAATAATTAAACACAGGACACATTGGATATGTCTAGACAAGAAAAATAGGTTGCATTGGAAAATATGTTGCTCTCCTCTAGTGCTAATCATGATTAGGTAACATGTTTTTTAAAGTATTGTGGCTGGGCTGGAAGCAAAGTCAGGTTTAAAATGCTGTTAACTAATATGTTTCAAGCAGGACCTGTCTGAGGGTTCATATGAGTTTGCATTTTATCCAAAGCAGTTTGTGCACCCATAAAGAGAATGAAAAGGAGTAGTGATTAGGCTGAAAAACATGGGATTCCTGGTGAAAGTATGTCTCTAACGAAAACTGCAGAATGGAGATGGCCAGGGGCACCTGAAAATTGCATTTCCCCCTTTTCCTAGAGGCAGTAATAAGGCATGTCTGCCCTGTAGTGCTGCCTGTGACCAGGTGTGGCACTGTACACACTCCCTGCCTCAGTTTCCCCTAATGTGCCATCAGGAAGTTCACCAACGCTTTATGTAGGGAACAGCACCCCTTCAGAGGCGTCTAGTTTATTAATCAAATGCTCAACAGGAATTACAAGCATACCTTCCCCAGCATCTTAGCTGGGGAGAGCTGGAAATGGATGAACTAAGGCTGAAGTCCACCTGCATCCAGGCCCTTTACCAGCAGGGCTCTTTTGACTTGGGTCTCTTTCCTGAAGTTAGGTCTCTTGCCAGTACCTGGAGAGAATCCTTTCCTCAAACCCGTGGTAGCAATTATTCAAGGGCAGCTTATACAAAACCCAGGGCCAATACACAGGTGTACACCATTCCTTGCCTTGCCATCCTCACCACTCTTGAATGTTCTTCGGGATTTGGTCAGAATCTTTGAAAAAAATCTGGGATCTCCGTCATGCACTTGGCTTCTCCAGAACATGGAGTCTACCTGATCTCTGCAGCCAGTGTCCTCCAGTCAAACAGGTTCCTCCTCACTCCTCTAACCTTCCCCTTTGTTTCTCTCTTGGCCCTTCCTCTGTCACTATGAGTCCCTCTATGTTTTTAAAGGCCTGCACTACCACCTAGTTTCTTTCCTCCCCTTTCTGGGAAAATTCCACTGCTCTAACCCTCCCCTCCCCTTGCAGACCAGCTGGAATAACTGGATTCTTCTAGCTCTGGTACCCTCCTTAGCATATCCATTGTCCTGCCAAAGCACAGTCATTAAAATATTAATGACTAGTTTTGTTTGTTCAATAGCTTCTCCCAGATAGAGTGTGAGATATGTGACAGGGTCCTTGTTAGCCCATGGCTGGTTTACTGCACATTGATTTTATGAGCCATTATATATAACTCCAATCCTCAATCAGAATTTATAAATTATACCTGTACAGATCCCCTAGATCATCACATACGTTACTACTCAACAGCCTTATCTTCAGGAGGAAAAAAGATGTTTTTAAATTGTACCCCAAGGTTTACCTTGACAGCTAATGTAAATCTACCACTTGCTATGTCTACACTAGGATTTTAACATAAATTAGTTGACACACGGCCAAGATGAGTAAGCCTTTTTCTAACACAGTTGAGCTGTTTTAAGAAAAAGTGTGTATTTAAAGCGATGTAAACTGGAGCAAATATCTATGTAGACAAATCCTAAATGTATCAGAATGTAGCAACACTCTAGTGCTAATTACCCCCTGAAGGAGATCTCCTGGAAGAGGAAACATGGAATCTCAAAGTCCCAGAATGAATGTAATTGAAAGAGAAACTACCTTTTTGTTGTTGTTACTGAGAGCTAATTGTTTGTTGACAATAAATAGAGAAAGTAGCAGTCTGACAGGTAATATCTACTACAGTTGTGGCTCTCTGTTGGATTGCACTGACAAAGTTAGTGGGAGCTTTTAGGAGCCTGACTCAGTTTACTTACAAAAGGAACAGTAATCTAAACTATTATAACAGATAATTTTACTGTAGTCAGGATTAACAAAGGAGGACAAAACTAAGCATCTGTTTTTGCATAGTTTAAGGTGTAATAAACTCAGTTCTTTAGCAAATTTATTCCTTTTTCAAGTATCCATTTAATGGTGATTTGATTTTATAAAACATGTAATTAGAGCAAGGGAAGCTTCTGCCCCCCAGTAATTGGAATATTCATGTAACAAGTCTAATAATGATAAACATGTAATAGGCTATTCCTTCACTTGTTAACCTAACAGAGTATTAATTAAGAATATAAGATCTTTTCGGAGGCTTATTCCTAATATGCTGCATTGTCCTCTTAAATTGGCTTTGCAGAGAGTGCTGTTTTGGAATTCAATTTACATTTCTCTTCCCCTGATCAAACTGAGAGACGCTGTTGAATAAAAGAAGCAAACTTAAAAGTACTGTTTTGGGGCCCAATCCTGCTCCCAGGGAAATCAAGGGCAGAACTCACATTGACTTCAAAGGGAGCATGATCATGGCTTTCGGACTGAAGAACTGAGTTCCAATCAAAGATCTTTTTTAATCCCAGCTCGTAATTATTAAATCTTTATATATGGAGAAATATTTAAATTAGGCAAAGTTAAAAAAAGATTGAAGTGACGGCTGAAGTCCCTTGAAGAAAGAGAATACTAATCTATAAGGAGTCAGAAAAAGCTAGTGTGTGGAGAATATTTGATTGCCCAAAAAGAGAGATAAGTAAAGGATCTACCTTGAAATGTGTTTTTATTCTTAATCTTGTTTCTAATATAGGGAAAAGATCTGAATATTTAAGCAGTTGCCAGTTTTATCTTTCACATATTTATTTTTTTTCTTGGAGACTATTAAAAAGGTGAATGGAGATGAGGTGGATGAATAATTCATAACAAACATTTTCAATCAGTGATTTTTACCTCGTGTTGATTCACAAATTATCCACAAAAGATTGTGATTTTATTGCTTGGTTTCATTACTCAAAATTATTCACCAAATTTCTGTAAATTGTTTTTATTCTGTGAGACTATTCATGAGTATTTTGAGGCGCCTTGTTGATATTGGAAATTAAATCTGTGTGTGGACAAAAGTTGCATTTGGCAAACTGTATTGATACTAATCTTGAAAGCAGATTGCTCCACAGCTTGTTAAAAGAAATAGAACAAATGCAAGTTTGAATAGGAGTCTAATGGGTCAGAAATCATGGGGTATAAAGATCCAGCAACAAAGGGTTGGGTTGCATGTGCATGCAGGTCATCTGCAGCAAAAAGAAAATAAAGCAAAAAGTGGGCAATAACCTCACTGATAACTGATTAGTGACAGAAATGTCTTGCAGGAAATAGAATAGATAAAAACAAGAAAAATTAACTCTTTCTCTGCTGTTAGTCCATGGCACCTGGTGGGCTGCTGTTGTTTCATTCAATATAGATGGTGTGTTCAGAAGCTGTTCAGGGGTTAAATTATGTTACAGAAACTAAAGAGTAAAGATTTAGAGAGTGGGCTATGGTGACAAAAAAATAATTCAGTAGTTCCATTTGACCTCCTCAGTAGCTAGAGGATAAGATGGCTGTCAAAGGATGTAGAATGGCATCCTTCAGAGACTGTTCAGTTACACTAATAAACTGAGCTGATTTGCCAAATGAAAAGGATAAAGTTAAAATTGACTCATCCAAAGGTTTTGTGGGTATAATGTTGCATGTGCTAAGCTGAAGATTAAACAGGGTTCAAAAAAGAACTAGATAAATTCATGGAGGATAGGTCCATCAATGGATATTAGCCAGGGTGGGCAGAAATGGTGTCCCTAGCCTCTGTTTGCCAGAAGCTGGGAATGAGCGACAGGGAATGCATCACTCGATGATTACCTGTTCTGTTCATTCCCTCTGGGGCACCTGGCATTGGCCACTGTCGGACGACAGGATACTGATCTAGATGGACCTTTGGCCATTCTTATGTTCTTTTATTATGAATATTAATAGAGATTCAGAGAGGCCTTATGATTTAGAGGACTGAATATAAGGAAGGGATCCAGAACCCTTTGGAATTCTAATCCCTCATCTGCTGCTGCACTTTGACCAGGGCTACGTCATTAAAGAGCTGTCTCAGTTTTCCTGTCTATAAAATGGGTATGGAAATTCTTAACAGGGGATTTAGGAGGATTAATTACCTTTAGTTTGTAAAATTTTGTTTAAGCACTAAGTATGGTTTTATTAGCAGCACACTCGATAGGCTTTGTGGAAGTTGATGTAACAGTTTCATCTTCTACCCCAAATTTTGTTAGTGCCCTCTCAAAGAAAGCTTGTGTTGGTGATAAGGCTAATACATTAGCATATGATAGGAAGATTCAAGTGACCCTCTCCACCCCAATCTCTTTCCCCAAAAGGGATTTGGTGAAAGCAGCAAGGAAAAATTCAAGGGGGTTCAGAAGTTGAAAAGAATGGAGATTGCTAAAGAAGTTTGCAGCAGCTTTGCAGAGGATTTGCTTTCACTCACAGATGTACTGACTGGGGATGTCTTTGCCAAACGTGTCAGGGGCAAGTGCCATTTTGTAGGTGTGTAAAAGGAGGATGAAGCATGCCTCTTTCTGATTTCCCAAAACAAATACACAGCAAACTCTTCATAGCACTCACTGGCAAAAGGGATAGAAGAAAAAGAGCAAGCATTAGGAGGGAGCAGGGAGTCCATAGTCCAGAATCAGCACAATGAGATGCTAGTAACTATGAGATGACTTAATAAAAAACTGGTCTTCAGATGAATTGTGGTGCAGGAGCAGTTACAAAACTGTAGTAGAGCAAGTTTGTCAAGAGCTAGGGAAAGCAAAACACTGTAGGTATCAGTATATATGCAATGCCAACAGACCTTGGTTGACAGCAGTGGCTGGGATCAAACCTGAGATCTCTGGAGCTTAATTCATGAGCCAAAAGATGCATGTGTCTTAGCCAAGGCTGTAGCAGGCTCATCAATCTATAGCTGGTATAGCCGCCACTAGATGAGAACAGAGTGCCACACCAAGCAGGCATGGATTACATATGGATTATCACGATTGGGTTGATACGCTGTATATTTATGCCTGAGGATTTGAGGAATCTTAGTGTTTTGAAGAATTAAAAGAAAACAAGGAAGAAGATATTGAACTAGCTATGGTTCCAATAATAAGATTTTATCATAAGTCTCATATTTGGTGTTTTTCTAAAGCTCCAGCTCCCAGAGTTCATATTATTAGATTATTTTTATGGAGGATAGACCTATCAATGGCTATTAGCCAAGATGGTCATGGATGCTACCCCATGCTCTGGGAGTCATAGAATCATAGAATCTCAGGGTTGGAAGGGACCTCAGGAGGTCATCTAGTCCAACCCCCTGCTCAAAGCAGGACCAAACCCAACTAAATCATCCCAGCCAGGGCTTTGTCAAGCCTGACCTTAAAAACCTCTAAGGAAGGAGATTCCACCACCTCCCTAGGTAACCCATTCCAGTTCTTCACCACCCTACTAGTGAAAAAGTTTTTCCTAATGTCCAACTTAAACCTCCCCCTCTGCAACTTGAGACCATTACTCCTTGTTCTGTCATCTTCTACCACTGAGAACAGTCTAGAGCCATCCTCTTTGGAACCCCCTTTCAGGTAATTGAAAGCAGCTATCAAATCCCCCCTCATTCTTCTCTTCTGCAGGCTAAACAATCTCAGTTCCCTCAGCCTCTCCTCATAAGTCATGTGCTCCAGCCCCCTAATCATTTTTGTTGCCCTCCGCTGGACTCTCTCCAATGTATCCACATCCTTCTTGTAGTGTGGGGCCCAAAACTGGACACAGTACTCCAAATGAGGCCTCACCAGTGCTGAATAGAGGGGAATGATCACGTCCCTCGATCTGCTGGAAATGCCCCTACTTATACAACCCAAAATGCCATTAGCCTTCTTGGCAACAAGGGCACACTGTTGACTTATATTCAGCTTTTCGTCCACTGTAACCCCTAGGTCCTTTTCTGCAGAACTGCTGCCCAGCCATTCGATCCCTAGTCTGTAGCAGTGCATGGGATTCTTCCGTCCTAAGTGCAGGACTCTGCACTTGTCCTTGTTGAACCTCATCATATTTCTTTTGGCCCAATCCTCTAATTTGTCTAGGTCCCTCTGTATCCTATCCCTACCCTCCAGCGTATCAACCACTCCTCCCAGTTTAGTGTCATCTGCAAACTTGCTAAGGGTGCAGTCCACACCATCCTCCAGATCGTTAATGAAGATATTGAACAAAACCGGCCCCAGCACCGACCCTTGGGGCACTCCACTTGATACCGGCTGCCAACTAGACATGGAACCATTGATCACTACCCGTTGAGCCCGACCATCTAGCCAGTTTTCTATCCACCTTACCGTCCATTCATCCAGCCCATACTTCTTTAACTTGCTGGCAAGAATACTGTGGGAGACTGTATCAAAAGCTTTGCTAAAGTCCAGAAATAGCACATCCACTGCTTTCCCCTCATCCACAGAGCCGGTTATCTCATCATAGAAGGCAATTAGGTTAGTCAGGCATGACTTGCCCTTGGTGAATCCATGCTGACTGTTCCTGATCACTTTCCCCTCCTTTAAGTGGTTCAGAATTGATTCCTTGAGGACCTGTTCCATGATTTTTCCAGGGACTGAGGTGAGACTGACTGGCCTGTAGTTCCCTGGATCTTCCTTCTTCCCTTTTTTAAAGATGGGCACTATATTAGCTTTTTTCCAGTCATCCGGGACCTCCCCCGATCGCCATGATTTTTCAAAGATAATGGCCAATGGCTCTGCAATCTCATCAGCCAACTCCTTTAGCACCCTCGGATGCAGTGCATCTGGCCCCATGGACTTGTGCTCGTCCAGCTTTTCTAAATAGTCCCGAACTACTTCTTTCTCCACAGAGAGCTGGTCACCTCCTCCACATACCATGCTGCAGAGTGCAGCTGTCTGGGAGCTGACCTTGTCTGTGAAGACAGAGGCAAAAAAAGCATTGAGTACACTAGCTTTCTCCACATCCTCTGTCACTAGGTTCCCTCCCTCATTCAGCAAGGGGCCCACACTTTCCTTGACTTTCTTCTTGTTGCTAACATACCTGAAGAAACCCTTCTTGTTACTCCTAACATCTCCGGCTAGCTGCAACTCCAAGTGTGATTTGGCCTTCCTAATTTCACTCCTGCATGCCTGAGCAATACTTTTATACTCCTCCCTGGTTATTTGTCCAATCTTCCACTTCTTGTAAACTGTTTTTTTGTGTTTAAGACGAGCAAGGATTTCACTGTTAAGCCAAGCTGGTCGCCTGCCATATTTACTTTTCTTCCTACACATCGGGATGGTTTGTTCCTGCAACCTCAATAAGGATTCTTTAAAATACAGCCAGCTTTCCTCGACTCCTTTCCCCGTCATGTTATTCTCCCAGGGGACCTTGCCCATCAGTTCCCTGAGGGAGTCGAAGTCTGCTTTTCTGAAGTCCAGGGTCTCTGTTCTACTGCTCTCCTTTCTTCCTTGTGTCAGGATCCTGAACTCGACCATCTCATGGTCACTGCCTCCCAGGTTCCCATCCACTATTGCTTCCTCTACTATTTCTTCCCTGTTTGTGAGCAGCAGGTCAAGAAGAGCTTTTCCCCTAGTTGGTTCCTCCAGCACTTGCACCAGGAAATTGTCCCCTACACTTTCCAGAAACTTCCTGGATTGTCTGTGCACTGCTGTATTGCTCTCCCAGCAGATATCGGGGTGATTAAAGTCACCCATGAGAACCAGGGCCTGTGATCTAGCAACTTCTGTTAGTTGCTGGAAGAAAGCCTCGTCCACCTCATCCCCCTGGTCTGGTGGTCTGTAGCAGACTCCCACCACGACATTACCCTTGTTGTTCATACTTCTAAATTTAATCCAGAGACTCTCAGGTTTTTCTGCAGTTTCATACTGGAGCTCTGAGCAGTCATACTGCTCTCTTACATACAACACAACTCCCCCACCTTTTCTGCCCTGCCTATCCTTCCTAAACAGTTTATATCCATCCATGACAGTACTCCAATCATGTGAGTCATCCCACCAAGTCTCTGTTATTCCAATTACATCATAATTCCTTGACTGTGCCAGGACTTCTAGTTCTCCCTGCTTGTTCCCCAGGGTTCTTGCATTTGTATATAGGCATGTAAGATAACTCACTGATCGTCCTGGAGTCCCTAAGGCTCTGACTGTCAGATGCTGGGACTGGACTATAGGGGATGGGTCACTTGATGACTGTCCTGTTCTCTTCATTCCCTTTTGAAGCATCTGCCATTGGCCACGGTTGGAAGAGAGGTTACCGGGCTAGATGGACCATTGTTCTAACCCAGTATAGCCATTCTCATGTTCTTAGGTGAAAATCTTGGCTTTCTTTTATAAAAAATGTCAGTTTCGAGCCCTTATGGGTGCAAAGTAAAGCTTGACAATGTGGACTCTAAAGGCCCAAAAGACAGAAGACAAATAAAAAGAACAAAACATTTAATTTGTTTACAAATCTTATGATTTAAGACTGTCTCGTGAGTTTTTGCAGTCTGACTCACGGGTTTTTAAATAGTTGCCATGGCAGTGCTAACCCAGTTTAATGAAAGTAAAGTCAAATCGATGCGGCACTGACTAGGTCAGAGAAAGAGTTAGTGAGGAGGAGAATTTGAGACTCAGGCTGAAACACTGACTTCATTAGACATTGCACCTCTGTATGTCATGACTGAGTTTGTTCCTTAGCAGTAGGCCATTTCCTCCAGTTGGGACGTTGGCCATCTGTGGTAGATCAAAAACATCCTTTACTTGCTGGGAGAGGCAGTTAGAGGCAAAGAACCCAGAGGGGACTATACAGGTGTTACATGAAGCTGAATACATTCTCAGAACTGATTTCATTTTGTAGGTATCTAATGATTCTGGTGTGCCCTCAAACTCAGTTTATAAGTAGTGATTAGTATTGTAAACGCTATTAGTGTTCAAACATTAGTAGTAATCTTGAGATAAACATTTTGGCCAGTTTAGCTTTTATATATATATATAACAGTCTGCTTGGCGCTTAGAAAGAATAGTTTAATCCATAGTTTATATTTTGTTCATCAGTAGGAATATTGGACTTTGCTAGCAAGACAAATTGGAGATTGTTGCTGTGTTTTCTCACACATCGTCTTGTCAAAGATTTGGAAAGGCTATCTTGATGGGTCTCACTTACTGTTATGTTTGTGCCAGCTTTTGCCAATTAAAATAATCCTGGTCAGAGATAAAACATCAGTCACTGTTTCTTGTCATGCTTGTAGAAATCCAAAGACATTATTAGCAAAACAGGGAGAATGCCTTTCTTTTAGGATTTCTCAGACTTAAAACTTCTTCTGTACTGCGAACTTAATGACCTACAGGACTAACAAAGCTATACAGGAAATCACAAAGTGAAAGAAGCCCAAGAGTGCAAACCAGTGTTGTAGAAAGTACAGTGAAAATATATAACTCCAGTTCTGAGAGGAAGAGTGCTGTAATACTTGGGATTGTCTTTGACTTCTGTTGTGAAAAGCAGGCAAAGGATAATCAAAACATTAAGCTTTCAGCAGAATATTCTTTAGTTTTTTGGAGCAGGCACCATCTTTTTGTTAGGTGTTTGTACAGTGCCTAGCACAGTGCAGTCCAGGTCCTTGGCTGGAGTCGCTAGGCATCGCTGCAATACAAATAATGCATAGTAATAGTCGACATGAGAGAGAATTTCTTAACACTGATTAAATCACATTTTTTGGTTTATCATGATTATCTTGAATTTGACTGAAATGTTTAAATGACATGAAATATAAAAAAATGAGGAGCTACTGAAATCTCTTCAGGAAAATGCAGAAAACATTGTAGTTATGATTGGAAATGGTGTTCTTCATTTCTTTTCCTAAGCTGTTGAGTATTATTATTGTGTAGCAATAAGCTGCTGTACTTGTGGATGAAGTGATTCCTATAGCAACAAAATTCCGTGGGAGTTCTATATACAGCTGAGATCCACCATGTGGAGCTCAGAGGAAACTAGGGCAAAATTATATTGTTCTGTAACTTGAAGTTATTGGCAGCTAATTTATTTTCTGATACATCCGTGCTATGGTCATTACTGAAACATTAATTTGGATAACACCTAGGGGAGTTCTGGTTTATGGCCAGTTGGCGCTAAATGTTGAATGTTGGCGCTGAATGGGTGGTGGCAGTGGCCTCTTCTACACAGCAAACCTAGACTTCTGGTGGGAGAATAAGAAATGTAGCATTACAAAAAGAATTCCTCCTACATATGTCTATAAATGATTCTAGCAGCTTTAGGTATCACAGTCGTGCAGGCAATCAGAAAAGTAAACTTAATTAAACTTACTGGCATATCTCTGTAATGTGGGCGTATTAGAAATCTGCATGCACAATATTCCCTTTAGTTAAGCTTCTGTGAATTCTTCTACATATGGTACAACCTTAATGCTAGATTGCCCACATTTTGCAGGGCTGCAGATATTTATTTCAGCCATGTTCCCTGCAGCTCTGTATCTATCTGTACTTATTGTTGCCAGTTTGTCCACGTAACTGCACATGCACCCAGCTGGGATTATTTATATAGTAGTGTGGCCACTCCAGTCATAATGACATATTTATTAAAGACAGAGTATATGCACCAACCAGCAGGTATGGCATTTATTTTACTGCCCACACACACCAGCTGGCTTTCATTCATAGATGGGGTAAATTACCCATCTGTAGTGGTTCTAGAAATGTTTAGCTTAGAAAAAAAAGCTTGTCCTTGTTTCAGAAGCTGCTCAGTTAGAGGATCTTGTGCAATTAGTAGCTGGAGTTGCCAGGCCTATGGATAGTAACACTGGCTGAGAGTTAACACTGAATTAAGCTGCTGCATGTTCACCATGAAAACAGTGAAAACTAGCTAATCAAGAATGTTCCTTTCAGCTCCAAGCAGCGGGGTATGAGTCAGTCAGAGCCAGCGAGAATCCATCAGGGAGTGTGCAAGGGTGGATCTATCTCGCTGGTAATCAATGTGAGTACTTGTTTGCTCAGCATACCGTCACTGACTGCCAGGGTTATTGACTAGATGGAGTGTTCTGTCAATACTGCTATTTTGGGAGTTGTTTTCCAGCCTCTCTTGGGTCGGTTTATTCTGGGCATCTAAGAACAGTGCTTCCAGCAGTCATCGCAGCTTGTCTCTGCTCAGAGTGTGAGGCTGGCAACACTTCACATATGTCATAGAGAGGGAGCTAATGGGACCTGCAAGCCAGACAAGAACAAAGAGTTAGATGTACCAAAACTTTAAAAACTTCTTTTATAGTTTGGGCCTGGTGGTGCTTTTGAGCCTTCCTAGATTTGCTTGGCTTTTGCTGGTTATATCAAATATGGTGTGTGCACAGTATATGGCAGAGTCTGCACTGCACACTGCTTGCATTCCCACTGGTTAGGAATTTGCCATTGCACACGATTCACAGTTGCTACAGCAACTCAGGGCCTATCCATAACAGGAAGAACAGTAGAGCACACATTTTATTTATTTTTACCGAAGTTCCACAGTTCGAGTTCCATTTTCATCGCTCTACAAACCCAAGAGTGGTACTGATAGCTAAATCATGGCGCACGAAAAAAATTTGGTTATTTATATATTGTTGTTTAAAATAGTCCAGTTCATTACTCTAGGCACAGGCACATTAACATTCACTAATCTTATACATACATTCAGCCAAGCAGAACTTTTTTAAATCCTCCCCCCCCCCCCGCCCCAATCCCTAAACCTTTCATTAATTTACCCTTCCTCAAAATCTTGATGGACCAGTCAGGCCCTGAAGCTTTAGCTGAAGGTCTCATATTGATCTACTAAGGGAGAAAACAAGTTCCAGAATCAATGGCCCCTTCACTGAAAAGCTAAGAATAATTTTTACGGCATCACTCCTTCCATTTAATCCAGGAGACTTTAATTTTGAATAGCTCAGCTGCCATGAAATGACACAAGAAGAGTAGTGTCCCATATAGCCAGGAACCAAATGATTTATAGTTCAGCACTGTCACCTGAAATTGCCTGTGGAAATGAACTGGAAGCCAGTGCAGGTCATGGAACTGCGAGGTATGCTACCAAGCATTCAGTTACTACATTCTCTGCTACCTGAGGCTTCAATAAGGTTTAATCCCAGGTGTAACCTATTTCAGGAATCCAGTCAGGGTGACAAAGGTGTGGATTATGGTAGCAATGTCTACATGTGTCACCAGAAGATCATCAACCCACCACAACCAGTGTAGTCTCTTTAACATGCCCATGCCTAAACCAAATGTACTAGGATCAGTGAGACCTGAGGACTCAGATGCTGCCAGAGTAACAATCTTGTAACCATCACACAAACCACCCTAAAAAAACCTCCTGGCTATTTTCAGGAGAGCAGGAATTTGCCATTGTGTACTCGACTAAAATGTCCCTCCCATCCTCTATCGAGCAGTGTGCTGTTGCAGTTTAGTGCCTGCCCTTTACTCTAGTGGTGGCTGCATTTCAGGGTGTGGGTGTGTATGGAGCTTGTAAACAGCTTTGGAATCTGAAAGAGGCTATAAAATGTAAAATGCTCTTGTTGTTCTTGTATAAGGGATTAAATGAACCTCTATTACCAGGAAGTTTATATCATCATCTCCTCTGTTATAGGGCTAACGTGGATCATGACACTGTGAAGTGTGTATGGTTAGTTCTCATATCTGAGATCAATCAGCAGCTGTTAGGAACATCAGCTTCTGTCAGATTTGCCCATGGATTGCCTATTTCATAGCAAACTGTGCAGTGCGATATGTTCTTATACAGTTTCCTTTATATAAATCATCATAACATGCTTTGATAGTGAGCGCCAATCTGTCAGATCCTAATCACTGTTGCTCTGAGAGAGACAATCACAGACCACTTCTGTAGTCCTGCTTATGTTCATCTCCTCCCCTAGGTTAAAGATATAATAATACCATGAAGTATAACAATAAGCATGCAAAGTGCACTAAGTATCTGAAATCCAGTTGACAGAGAGGTTTACATGCTAAAAAGATGTTCATCTCCCAGTTATAGTGTGAGCTTTAAATATTGTTGAAAATCATGAGGAAATTGATAAACATGTTTAATGATCTGCTGTTGAAGATGGTTCAAATTATAGCTACTATGGAATGATCTGTAAAACAGTAATAAACTACTGAAACCTGGAAGTCAATGCATTGTTTAAGTTGTTGCCTATATCAGGCTGTCATATAGGGCACTGAAACAAAATGTATTTGCTGTTTGTCCACTAGTGAATAGATTGTTGAAATATACTAATTCTCTTATATGGGGGTCAAATCCTGGCTCTGGTGAAGTCAATGGAAGATTTGCCTTTGTTGTCAATGGGGACCAGAATTTCACTCACAGTTATATTTGCAGTCATAGCTTACTTTCATTCTGTACATGGAACTGCCATTGTAATCAGAGAGATCTGTACAGTAGCAGAAGACAAAATGGTGTTGTCAAGGTTCCTTCCCCACTCTGAACTTTAGGGTACAGATGTGGGGACCTGCATGAGAACCTCTAAGCTTAACTACCAGCTTAGATCTGGTTTTGCTGCCACCACCCAAATTATTTATGAGTCATTTGGGAAACTCTGTCTACCTCCCCCCCGAATATCTCCCTCCCAAGTACTATAACCCTTCCCTGGGTAGCCTTGAGAGACTTCTCCACCAATTCCCTGGTGGACATTGATCCAAATCCCTTGGATCTTAAAACAAGGAGAAATTAACTATTCCCCCTCCTTTCCC